>NC_091257.1:18810378-19113409 GCF_042477335.2 Ovis canadensis
ATCTCATTGATATCTTCAGGATAGTTCATTCAAACGCAGAAGAATACACTTTCTTCTCAAGTGCACATGGAACATTCTCCAGAATAGACTACATCTTGTGTCACAAATCTGCTGCTGCTGCTGCTAAGTCACTTCAGTCTTTTCTGACTCTGTGCGACCCCATAGATGGCAGCCCACCAGGCTCCTCCATCCCTGGGATTCTCCAGGCAAGAACATTGGAGTGGGTTGTCATTTCCTTCTCCAATTCATGAAAGTGAAAAGTGAAAGTGAATTTGCTCAGTCGTGTCCAACTCTTCGCGACCCCATGGACTGCAGCCTACCAGACTCCTCTGTCCATGGGATTTTCCAGGCAAGAGTACTGGAGTGGGGTGCCATTGCCTTCTCCAGGGTCACAAATCAAACCTCAGTAAATTTAAGAAAAGCATCTTTTCTGACCACAACATCATAAGACTAGATATCAGTTACAAGAAAAAAAAGCTGTAAAAAACACAAACCATGGAGAGTGAACAATACATTTCTAAAGAGTGAACAAGTTACTGAAGAAATCAAAAGGGGAATAAAGAATTCTGAGAAACAGTTGACAATGAAAACACAAAAACTCAAAACCTATGGGATAAAGCAAAAGCAGTTCTAAGAGGGAAGTTTACAGGATTACAATCTTACCTCAAGAAACAATAAAAACATCAAATAGACAACCTAAAGAAACAAATGAATCAGAGAGGAAAAAAGAAAAATGAAATAAAAGAAATGAGGACAATCTCAGAGACCTCCAGGACAATGTTAAACACCCCAACATTTGAATCATAAGAGTCCCAGAAGAAGACAACAAAAAGAAAGACCATGAGAAAATACTTGAGGAGATAACTTGAAAGGGAAGTTGAAAATTTCCCTAAAATGGGGAAGGAAATAATCACCCAAGTCCAAGAAATCCAGAGAGTCCCAAACAGGATAAACCCAAGGTAAAATGCCCTAAGACACATATTAATCAAATTTAAAAAGATCAAACACAAAGAACAAATATTAAAAGCAGCAAGGGAAAAACAACAGATAACACACAAGGGGATTCCCATAAGGTTAACAGCCGATCTTTCAATAGAAACTCTTCAGGCCAGGAGGGAATGGCAAGACATACTCAAAGTGATGAAAGAAAATAACCTACAGCCCAGATTACTGTACCCAGCAAGGATCTCATTCAAACACGAAGGAGAAATCAAAAGCTTTACAGACAAGCAAAAGCTGAGAGAATTCACCACCACCAAACCAGCTCTCCAACATATGCTAAAGGATCTTTTCTAGACAGGAAACACAAAAAGGGCATATAAACTCAAACCCAAAACAATAAAGTAAATGGCAACGGGATCATACTTATCAATAATTACCTTAAACATAAATGGGTTGAATGACCCAACCAAAAGACAAAGATTGGCTGAATGGATACAAAAACAAGACCCCTATATATGTTGTCTACAAGAGACCCACCTCAAAACAGGGGACACATACAGACTGAAAGTGAAGGGCTGGGAAAAGATATTCCATGCAAATAGAGACCAAAAGAAATACTCATATCAGATAAAATAGATTTTAAAACAAAGGCTGTGAAAAGAGACAAAGAAGGATACTACCTAATGATCAAAGGATCAATCCAAGAAGAAGATACAACAATTATAAATATATATGCACCCAACATAGGAGCACCACAATATGTAAGACAAATGCTAACAAGTATGAAAGGGGAAATTAACAATAACACAATAATAGTGGGAGACTTTAATACCCCACTCACCTATGGATAGATCAACTAAACAGAAAATTAACAAGGAAACACAAACTTTAAATGATACAATAGACCAGTTAGACCTAATTGATATCTATAGGACATTTCACCCCAAAACAATGAATTTCACCTTTTTCTCAAGAGCACACGGAACCTTCTCCAGGATAGATCACATCCTTAGCCATAAATCTAGCCTTGATAAATTCAAAAAAATTGAAATCATTCCAATCATCTTTTCTGATCATAATGCATTGATTAGATCTCAATTATAGGAGAAAAACTATTAAAAATTCCAGCATATGGAGGCTGAACAAAACTCTGCTGAATAACCAACAAATCACAGAAGAAATCAAAAAAGAAATCAAAATATGCATAGAAACTAATGAAAATGAAAACACAACAACCCCAAACCTGTGGGACACTGTAAAAGCAGTGCTAAGGGGAAGATTCATACCAATACAGGCATGCCTCAAGAAACAAGAAAAAAGTCAAAGAAATAACCCAACTCTACACCTAAAGCAACTAGGAAAGGAAGAAATGAAGAACCCCAGGGTTAGTAGAAGGAAAGAAAGCTTAAAAATAAGGGCAGAAATAAATGCAAAAGAAACAAAAGAGACCAGAGCAAAAATCAACAAATCCAAAAGCTGGTTCTTTGAGAGGATAAATAAAATTGACAAACCACTAGCCAGACTCATCAGAAAATAAAGGGAGAAAAATCAAATCAATAAAATTAGAAATGAAAATGGAGAGATCACAACAGACAACACAGAAATACAAAGGATCATAAGAGAATACTATCAGCAATTATATGCCAATAAAATGGACAACGTGGAAGAAATGGACAAATTCTTAGAAAAGTACAACTTTCCAAAACTGAACCAGGAAGAAATAGAAAATATTAACAGACCCATCAAAGCATGGAAATTGAAACTGTAATCAGAAATCTTCCAGCAAACAAAAGCCCAGGTCCAGATGGCTTCACAGCTGAATTCCACCAAAACTTTCGAGAAGAGCTAATACCTATCCTACTCAAACTCTTTCAGAAAATTGCAGAGGAAGGTAAACTTCCAAACTCATTCTATGAGGCCACCATCACCCTAATTCCAAAACGTGACAAAGATGCTACAAAAAAATAAAACGACAGGCCAATATCATTGATGAACATAGATACAAAAATCCTCAACAAAATTCTAGCAATCAGAATCCAACAACACATTATAAAGATCATACACTGTGACCAAGTGGACTTTATCCCAGGGATGCAAGGATTCTTCAATATCTGCAAATCAATCAATGTAATACGCCACATTAACAAATTGAAAAATAAAAGCCATATGATTATCCCAATAGAAGCAGAGAAAGCCTTTGACAAAATTCAACATCCATTTATGATAAAAACTCTCCAGAAAGCAGGAATAGATGGAACATACCTCAACATAATAAAAGCTATATATGACAAACCCACAGCAAACATTATCCTCAATGGTGAAAAATTGAAAGCATTTCCCCTAAAGTCAGGAACAAGACAAGGGTGCCCACTCTCACCACCACTATTCAACATAGTTTTGGAAGTTTTGGAAACAGCAATCAGAGCAGAAAGAGAAATAAAAGGAATCCAAATTGTGAAAGAAGTAAAACTCTCACTGTTTGCAGATGGCATGATCCTCTACATAGGAAACCCTAAAGACTCCACCAGAAAATTACTAGAACTAATCAATGAATATAGTAAAGTTGCAGGATATAAAATCAATACACAGAAATCCTTTGCATTCTGTACACTAATAATGAGAAAATAGAAAGAGAAATTAAGGAAACAATTCCATTCACCATTGCAACAACAACAACAAAATACTTAGGAATATATCTACCTAAAGAAACTAAAGACCTATATATAGAAAACTATAAAACACTGGTGAAAGAAACCAAAGAGGACACTAATAGATGGAGAAATATACCATTCAAGGATCGGAAGAGTCAATATAGTGAAAATGAGTATACTACTCAATGCAATCTATAGATTCAATACAATCCCTATCAAGCTATCAAAGGTATTTTTCCCAGTGCTAACAAATAATTTCACAATTTGTATGGAAATGCAAAAAACCTCAAATAGCCAAAGCAATCTTGAGAAAGAAGAATGGAACTGGAGGAATCAACCTGCTTGACGTCAGGCTCTACTACAAAGCCACAGTCATCAAGACAGTATGGTACTGGCACAAAGACAGAAATATAGATCAATGGAACAAAATAGAAAGCCCAGAGATAAATCCATGCACCTATGGACACCTTATCTTTGACAAAGGAGGCAAGAATATACAATGCAGAAAAGACAATCTAACAAGTGGTGCTTGGAAACTGGTCAACCACTTATAAAAGAATGAAACTAGATCACTTTCTAACACCGCACACAAAAATAAACTCAAAATGGATTAAAGATCTAAATGTAAGACCAGAAACTAAAACTCCTAGAGGAGAACATAGGCAAAACACTCTCCGACATAAATCACAGCAGGATCCTCTATGGCCCACCCCCCAGAATATTGGAAATAAAAGCAAAAATAAACAAATGGGATCTAATTAAAATTAAAAGCTTCTGCACAACAAAGGAAACTATAAGCAAGGTGAAAAGACAGCCTTCAGAATGGGACAAAATAATAGCAAATGAAGCAATTGACAAACAACTAATCTCAAAAATATACAAGCAACTCCTGCAGATCAATTCCAGAAAAATAAGAGACCCAGTCAAAAACTGGGCGAAAGAACTAAATAGACATTTCTCCAAAGAAGACATTCAGATGGCTAACAAACACATGAAAAGATGCTCAACATCACTCATTCTCAGAGAAATGCAAATCAAAACCACAATGAGGTACCATTTCTAGCCAATCAGAATGGCTGCGATCCAAAAGTCTACAAGCAATAAATGCTGGAGAGGGTGTGGAGAAAAGGGAACCCTCCTACACTGTTGTTGGGAATGCAAACTAGTACAGCCACTATGGAGAACAGTGTGGAGATTCCTTAAAAAACTGGAAATAGAACTGCCTTATGACCCAGCAATCCCACTGCTGGGCATACACACCGAGGAAACCAGAATTGAAAGAGACACATGTACCCCAGTGTTCATCGCAGCACTGTTTATAATAGCCAGGACATGGAAGCAACCTAAATGTCCATCAGCGGATGAATGGATAAGAAAGCTGTGGTACGTATACACAATGGAGTATTACTCAGCCATTAAAAAGAATACATTTGAATCAGTTCTGATGAGGTGGATGAAACTGGAGCCTATTATACAGAGTGAAGTAAGCCAGAAAGAAAAACACTAATACAGTATACTAACACATATATATGGAATTTAGAAAGATAGTAACAATAACCCTGTATGTGAGACAGCAATAGAGACACTGATGTGTAGAACAGTCTTTTGGACTCTGTGGGAGAGGGAGAGGGTGGGATGATTTGGGAGAATGGCATTGAAACATGTATAATATCATATATGAAATGAATCACCAGTCCAGGTTCGATGCAGGATACAGGATGCTTGGGGCTGGTGCATTGGGATGACCCAGAAGGATGGTATGGGGAGGGAGGTGGGAGGGGGATTCAGGATGGGGAACACGTGTACACCCGTGGTGGATTCATGTTGATGTATGGCAAAACCAATACAGAATTGTAAAGTAATTAGCCTCCAATTAAAATAAATAAATTTATATTAAAAAAATGGACAACCTAATGTTACACCTAAAACAATAGGAAAAGAAGAACAAAAACCCCCTAAAGTTAGCAGAAGGAAAAAAATCATAAAGATCAGAGAAGAAATGAAAGAAACAACAGTAAAAATTAATAAAACTAAAAGCTGGTTCTTTGAGAAGATAAACAAAATTGACAAACCTTTAGCCAGACTCATCAAGAAGAAAAGAAAGAAGAATTAAATCAATAAAATTAGAAATGAAAAAGGAGAGATTGCAACAGACACTACAGAAATACAAAGGATTATAAGAGACTATTATGAACAATTATATGGCAATAAAATGGACTACCTGGAAGAAATGGACAGATTCATAGAAGAGTTCAATCTTCCAAGACTGAACCAGGAAGATACAGAAATTATGAACAACCCAATTACAAGCACTGAAATCAAAACTGTGATCAAAACTGTCTGAAAAAAAACAAAACAAAAGCACAGGGGCAGATGGCCTCATAGGTGAATTCTATTAAACATTTAGAGAAGAGTGAATGCCTATCCTTCTGAAACTCTTTCAATAATTTTCAGAGGAAGGAACACTTCCAAACTCATTCTATGAGACTCCTGTCACCCTGATACCAAAACCAGCAAAGACAACACAAATAAAGAAAATTACAGGCCAATATCACTGATGAACATAAATGCAAAAATCCTCAGCAAATTCTAGCAAACAGAATTCAACAACACATTAAAAAGCTTATACACCATGATTAAGTCAGGTTTATTCTAGGGATGCAAGGATTCTTCAATATATGCAAGTCAATCAGTGTAATACACCATACTAAAAAATTGAAAGATAAAAACCACATGATCATCTCAATAGATGCAGGAAAAGCCTTTGACAAAATTAAGCATCGATTTATCACTAAAACTCTTCAAAAAATGGGCACAGAAGGAACCTACCTCAACATAGTAAAGGCCGTATATGATAAGCCCACAGCAAACATTATTCTCAATGGTGAAAAACTGAAAACAGCCCCTCAAGATCAGGAACAAGACAATGGTGTCCACTCTCATCACCATTACTCCACTTAGTTTTGGAAGTCCTAGCTATGGCAATCAGATAATTTTTAAAAATAGTAATCATAAAAGGAATCCAGCTTGGAAAAGAAGAAGTAAAACTCTCATTGTTTGCAGACGATATGATACTATACATAGAAAACCCTAAAGATACTATCAGAAAATTACTAGAGCTAATCAGTGAATTTAGCAAAGTTGTGGGATACAAGGTGAGTACACAGAAATCACTTGCATTCCTATATACTAACAATGAAAAATCAGAAAGGAAAATTAAAGAATCAATCCCATTCACCATTGCAACAAAAAAGAATAAAATATCTAGGAATAAACCTACCTAAGGAGACAAAAGAACTGTATATAGACAGTATAAGACAAAAGACACTGATGAAAAGAAATCAAAGATGACATAAACAGATGGAGAGATATTCCATATTCTTGGGTTGGAAGAATAGATATTGTGAAAATGACTATACTTACCAAATGCAATCTACAGATTCAATGCGATCTCTATCATATTACCAATGGCATTTTTCACAGAACTAGAACAAAAAATATAATTCATATGGAAACACAAAAGACCCTGAATAGCCAAAACAGTCTTGAGAAAGAAGAATGAAGCTGGGGAAATCAACCTTCCTGACTACAGACTATACTACAAAGGTACAGTCATCAAGACAGTATGGTACTGTCTTGAAGAGAAATATAGACCAATGAAAGAAAGAAAGAAATATATACCAATGGAAGAAGATAGAGAGCCCAGCGATAAACCCATGACCTTATGGGTACCTTATTTTTGACAAAGAAGGCAAGAATATACAATGGGGCATAGACAGCCTCTTCAATAAGCGGTGCTGAAGACACTGGGCAGCTCCAATTAAAAGAATGAAATTGGAACACTTCCTAATGCCATCCACAAAGATAAACTCAAAATGGGTTAAAGACCTAAATGTAAGACTTGAAACTGTAAAACTCTTAGAGGGAAACATAGGCAGAACACTCAATGACATAAATGCAAGCAAGATCCTCTATGACTCACTTCCTAGAGTAATGGAAATAAAAACAAAAGTAAACAAGTGGGACCTAATTAAACTTAAAAGATTTTTCACAGTGAAGGAAACTGCAAACAAAGTGAAAAGACAACCCTCAGAATGAGAGAAAATAATAGCTAAGAAAGCAACTGGAAAATAATCAATTACCAAAATATACAAGCAGCTCATACAAATCAGGAGAAGGCAATGACACCCCACTCCAGTACTCTTACCTGGAAAATCCCATGGGCAGAGGAGCCTGGTAGGCTGCAGTCCATGGGGTCGCAGAGTCGGACACGACTGAAGTGATTTAGCAGCAGCAGCATACAAGTCAATAGCAGAAAAACAAACAATGCAATCAAAAAGTGGGAAAAATACCTAAACAGACATTTCTCCAAAGAAGACATACAGATGGCTAACAGACACATGAAAAGATGCTCAATCTCATTCATTGTTAGGGAAATGGAAATCAAAACTACAGTGAAATACCACCTCACTCTGGTCAGAATGGCCATCATTAGAAGTCTACAGACAATAATTGCTGGAGACAGTGTGGAGAAAAGGGAACCCACTTCCATTGCTGATGGGAATGTAAATTGATATAGCCACTGTGGTATTCAGTATGGAGATTCCTTTAAAAACTAAGAATAAAACCACTATATGATCCACCAATCCCGCTGCTAGGCATATACCCTGAAGAAACCAAAATCGAAAAAAAAACACTTGTACCCCCACGTTCACTGCAGCACTATTTATAATAGCTAGAACATGGAAGCAACCTAGATGCCCATTGACAGATGACTGGATAAAGAAACTGTGGTGCATATATACAATGGAATATCACTCAGCCATAAAAATGAATGCATTTGAGTCAGTTCTAATGAGGTGGACGAGCCTATAGACCTATTATACAGAGTGAAGTAAGTCAGAAAGAGAAATATTAAATATTGTTTACTAATGCATATATGTGGAATCTAGAAAGATGGTACCAATGAATTTATTTGCAGGGTAGCAATGGAAAAACAGACAGAACAGACTTAAGGACATGGTGAGATGTATGGAGAGAGTAACATGGAAACTCACATTATCATATATAAAGTAGATAGCCAGTGGGAATTTGCTGTATCACTCAGGGAACTCAAACAGGGGCTCTGTGACAACCTAGGGGGTGGGATGGAGAGGGAGATGGGGGGAGGCACAGGAGGGAGGGGACACGTGAATGCCTATGGATGATTCATGTTGATATTTGGCAGAAAACAACACAATTCTGTAAAGCAATTATCCCTCAATTAAAAATAAAATAAAATTTTCCTGAATCCCCAGAACCTAGAACAGAACCTGGCATATGGTGATAGTGTTACCAATGTATGGTGATTAAACAATCAGTGAATGGACAACTTTAATATCTACCTATTCCCAGCTGGCTCAGTGGTAAAGAATCTGCCTGCCAATTCAAGAGGTACATGAGATGTGGATTGTGTCCCTGGGTTGGGAAGATCCCCTGGAGAAGGAAATGGCAACACAGTCCAGCGTTCTTCCCTGGAGAATCCACATGGACAAAGGAGCCTGGAGGGCTACAGTCTATGGGGTCACAAAGAGTTTGTCATGACTGAGTGACTGAACACAGCACAGCAAGTAAGAATCACAGATCAAAAAACTGACTGTGCATACTCTATATTTGATTTCATATTTTGAAGTTGTTCCCGCAGCAGAGTCCCAATGTTTCCATTAATTCATCCATTAAGATGAAAATAAAAACAGAAAAGATTCAAATATGAGAAGAGAGGCTCACCCATGAAGATAAACAAGATTTAAGATATTTCTTGTAATGCTCAATAAAAAAGCAAAATGCAGTATTTAAACAAGAACTTGAATTCATCTGTGTTTTAAAGACCTTATTTTCATGTGCCATGAAGACAAAACTTTCCATTATACTTCATCATCAAGTGTAACTTAATTTGATAAAAATATTCATACACAGTAAGTCCACAAGTAAAATAAATAAGAATGGCTGACACTTTCTCCTGAGAAGTTGATGGAAATTCCTATCTTTAGAAGTCATTTAATTTTCATGAGTAACCTAAGAATTTTCAAGTTGCTTACATAATTGTAAAATAGATTCAAACATTCTTCACATATATTTACTCATTTCCTCAAGTCAAAACATATATAAACAAGAGTAAAGAGATGCAGAATAGTACCTTTGATAGTATCTTAAGCACCATTGATAATTCAGTTCAGTTCAGTTCTGACTCATTCGACTCAGCTCAGTCATGTCCAACTCTTTGCAACCTCATGAACTACAGCATGCCAGGCCTCCCTGTCCATTACCAACTCCCAGAGCCAACCCAAACCCATGTCCATTGAGTCGGTGATGCCATCCAACCATCTTACCCTCTGTCATCCCCTTCTCCTCCCGCCTTCAATCTTTCCTAGCACAAAGGTCTTTTCCAGCGAGTCAGCTCTTCGTATCAGGTGGCCAAAGTATTGGAGTTTCAGCTTCAACATCAGTCCTAACAAGGAACACCCAGGACTGATCTCCTTTAGGATGGACTGGTTGGATCTCCTTGCAGTCCAAGGGACTCTCAAGAGTCTTCTCCAACACCGCAGTTCAAAAGCATCAATTCTTTGGCACTCACCTTTCTTTATAGTCCAACACTCACATCCATACATGACCACTGGTAAAAACCATAGCCTTGACTAGACGGACCTTTGTTGGCAAAATAATGTCTCTGCTTTGGAATATGCTGTCTAGGTTAGTCATAACTTTCCTTCCAAGGAGTAAGCGTCTTTTAATTTCATGGCTGAAATCACCATCTACAGTGATTTTGGAGCCCCCCAAATAAAGTCTGACACTGTTTCTACTGTTTACCCATCTATTTACCATGAAGTGATGGGACCAGATACCATGATCTTCGTTTTCTGAATGCTGAGCTTTAAGCCAGCTTTTTCACTCTCCTCTTTACTTTCATCAAGAGGCTCTTTATTTCCTCTTCAACTCTCTGTCATAACGATGGTGTCATTTGCATATCTGAGGTTATTGATATTTCTTCTGGCAATCTTGATTACAGCTTGTGCTTCCCCCAGCCCAGCATTTCTCATGATGTACTCTGCATATAAGTTAAATAAGCAGGGTGACAATATACATCCTTGACGTACTCCTTTTCCTATTTGGAACCAGTCTGTTGTTCCATGTCCAGTTCTGACTGTTGCTTCCTGACCTGCATACAGATTTCTCAAGAGGCAGGTCAGGTGGTCTGGTATTCCCATCTCTTTCAGAATTGTCCACAGTTTATTGTGATCCACACAGTTAAAGGCTTTGCATAATCAAGAAAGAAGAAATATACGTTTTTCTGGAACCCTCTTGCTTTTTTGATTATCCAGGGGATGATGGCAATTTGGCCTCTGGTTCCTCTGGCTTTTCTAATACCAGCTTGAAGATATGGAAGTTTGCGGTTCACATATTTCTGAAGCCTGGCTTGAAGAATTTTGAGCATTACTTTACTAGCATGTGAGATGAGTGCAATTGTGCAGTAGTTTGAGCATTTTTGGCATTGCCTTTCCTTGGGATTGGAATGAAAACTGACCTTTTCCAGTCCTGTGGCCACTGCTGAGTTTTACAAATTTGCTGGCATATTGAGTGCCATTGATAATAAATGTTAGTGATTTGTTGACATAAATTCAATCCATTTTTCTTAAAGTCAGGAAATACTTTGCAATGAAATCACCTAGTCAGTATTCATAGATATGGCTGAGGCACTGATAAAAATAATGTGTAACACATTTATCTATGTTTCTAGTGAACCAAGACTGCCAGAGGGATTTAATAAATATGTCCATCATGTGTAGTCTCTGACATAACCTAAGATAATTGAAATTATGCCACATTACTAAGTCTATATGATTACTTGAAAATTAAGCAAATGATTGAATATCCTTGTGATCACTCCACCAAAGTTTATAAATTTGTAGTTTTGCTTTATCACAAGTAAAATTTTTTAAACTTTTTCTAGGAGTTTCTAAAATAATGTGGAATTCTCAGCCTGTTGCAATCTGCTGGAAGATTTTTCCTAGCTCCCATTTATTAAGTGCTGCTTACATGCTAGGTTCTGTGCTAAGAGCTTTAAATTCATTATTTAATTTACTCCACATAACAATCACTTGAGATAAGAAAGCTCACAAAAATTAAGAGTTTAGTCAAGTAATTAAACCAAGGTCTCTCTGTCTTCAAAACACCAGAATTCTCAAATACCTGTATTTTGCCTCCTTCTATCTATATAGATTCCATAGATACGTTTATTTCCTCAAATCTGTGACAGTCTATAAAACACATCATCAACTTAATAATAACTATTTTGTGTGGGGGAAAAAGACACCCAAATAATGTATACTTTGGTTTTAAGACACTCCAATATTAGAAAAGTTAAATGTAAAAATATGCAACAATAACAACAAAAACCAACTCATAGTTATTTAAAAGATCTATGGTTTACTAGCAATGAACAGTATTCACGGTCTTCTAAAATATAAAAATAAAATATAAAAACAAAATATTTTCCAGTAATGGATAATCATTCTATTCAAAATAGCAACAGAACAATGAAATACTTAACAATTCATATAAATCCCATCCCCTGACCTCCAAGGAGAGTAGAAGGGCTGGAGGTTGAATTAGTTGCCAGTGGCCAATGATTTAATCAATTATGCCTATGTAACAAAGCCTCCATAAACCCCAAAAGGTCAGCATTCTAAGAGCTTCCCAGTTGGTGAACAGGTGGCAATGTGGGGAGAGTAGCCTTCTCTGAGAGAGCGTGAAAGCCCTTGCCCTTTCCTCATGATTTGCTCTGTGTATCTCTTCCATCTGGCTATTGCTGAGTTATATGCTTTTTATAGGAAACGGGTGATCTTGTGAGCAACATGTTTCTGTGAGTTTTGCAAGTCATATTAGCAAATTAATCGAATCCAAGGGTGGGGTCATTGGAACTGCTGATCTATAGGATCTATAAGCCACTTGGTCAGAAGTACAGGTGATATCCTGGGCTTAGGATAGGTGCCTGAAATTATTTTATTTGAAATTTGATTATTAGTGCATTTAAAAATATAATGTGACTTCTAGTTTCTCATCTAGTATGTAAGGAACTTAGAAATCATCTTTACATCCAAACAAGTAAAAAGTCGAACAAACTGAAAAATCGACAACTTGTCTTAGATCTGTGAAATGTCGCTCCGATCACCAAAAGTAAGGTGTGTGAGTGTGTGTGTTTGTTGGGGGTGGGATAGACACCTTTCCCCACACCAGCAAGTGATTCTCCAGATATCAGCAAGGTCCTACAATTCAACTCAATTCTGACACTCTCTGCCTGGAGGGACAGCATCAGATTCCATAGGCTCCAGGCTTGATCCGACAAATCTCCCCCTGCTCCTCCTAAGGAGGGAAAACCCTGAGAAGCACTAGTGAAGTTGAGTCCAGGAGCACCAGCTCACTGGAGACCAAGACCTAACCATAGGACCTTAGAATGCCACTCTTCTCAGAATTTACCACTGCATCATGAAAGACCTCTTTACCAAGGTCCCTTGTACACAGTATGTCATATCTGCCTTCTAACACCTGATGAGAGGAAGCATGATGATGGTACAAAGAAGGGGAGTAACAGACGCATAGGGTGATTTAAGGCAGAAGGGGGCAATGAGATAGAACCCTACAAAAAAGATGATTGTAACTAAAAGACAACAATAAACAGAGAAATGAATTGAAATGTTTGGTGGTGAAACCTGGTTTATGGGTGCCCATTATCTCTGCTGGACAGATTTTACTCTTTGTGCAGCTGTAGCCCTGAAGAAGGAGAATTTACATCTTGACAACTTTACTATCTAGTGAGTTGAGTGGTAAAACTCTCAAAATACAGGTCTAAGTCCTGTGCCCCATGCTGTGAACATGATCTTATTTGGAAATAGGGTTTTTGCAGATGTAATCAAGCTAAGGATACAATCAAGTTGAGGTCAGATCATCCTGGATTTTAAGTAAGTGCCACCAGGGAAGTCCTGCAGTGTGAATTCTTAGCAGGGAATTGTCAAGTTTCTTCATTTCCCTCTTAAGTCACTGTTTATTAAAGATAATGGTATTCCACTAATTTTAGCATACCTAGTCTACTGATTATCTCTCCAACATGGCACCCCACTCCAGTACTCTTGCCTGGAAAATTCCATGGATGGAGGAGCCTGGTAGGCTGCAGTCCATGGGGTCGCAAAGAGTCGGACACGACTGAGCAACTTCCCTTTCACTTTTCACTTTCATGCATTGGAGATGGAAATGGAAACCCACTCCAGTGTTCTTGCCTGGAGAATCGCAGGGATGGGGGAATCTGGTGGGCTTTCATCTATGGGGTCGCACAGAGTTGGACACGACTAATGTGACAGCAGCAGCAGAAGCAGGAAAAATTTAAGAGATCACATACTCTTTTTTGAGTATTACTATATTCTATATAAAGAAGCATAAAAATCTACGTGTAATCCCAAAATACAGGCTAACATTGGGTTTCAGTTCAGTTCAGTCCAGTTGCTCAGTTCAGTTCAGTTCAGTTCAGTCGCTCAGTCGTGTCCGACTCTTTGCAACCTCATGAATTGCAGCACGCCAGGCCTCCCTGTCCATCACCAACTCCCGGAGGTCACTCAGACTCACATACATCGAGTGAGTGATGCCATCCAGCCGTCTCATCCTCGATCGTCCCCTTCTCCTCCTGCCCCCAATCCCTCCCAGCATCAGAGTCTTTTCCAATGAGTCAACTCTTCGCATGAGGTGGCCAAAGTATTGCAGTTTCAGCTTTAGCATCATTCCTTCCAAAGAAATCCCAGGATTGATCTCCTTCAGAATGGACTGGTTGGATCTCCTTGCAGTCCTAGGGACTCTCAAGAGTCTTCTCCAACACCACAGTTCAAAAGCATCAATTCTTTGGCGCTCAGCCTTCTTCACAGTCCAACTCTCACATCCATACATGACCACAGGAAAAACCATAGCCTCGACTAGATGGACCTTTGTTGGCAAAGTAATATCTCTGCTTTTGAATATACTATCTAGGTTGGTCATAACTTTTCTTCCAAGGAGTAAGTGTCTTTTAATTTCATGGCTGCAGCCACCATCTTCAGTGATTTTGGAGCCCCCCAAAATAAAGTCTGACACTGTTCCCACTGTTTCCCCATCTATTTCCATGAAGTGATGGGACCAGATGCCATGATCTTCATTTTCTGAATGTTGAGCTTTAGGCCCACTTTTTCGCTCTCCTCTTTCACTTTCATCAAGAGGCTTTTTAGTTCCTCTTCACTTTCTGCCATAAGGGTGGTGTGATCTGCATATCTGAGGTTACTGATATTTCTCCCAGCAATCTTGATTCCAGCTTGTGTTTCTTCCAGTCCAGCGTTTCTCATGATGTACTCTGCATATAAGTTAAATAAGCAGGGTGACAATATACAGCCTTGACGTACTTCTTTTCCTATTTGGAACTAGTCTGTTGTTCCATGTCCAGTTCTAACTGCTGCTTCCTGACCTGCATACAGATTTCTCAAGAAGCAGGTCAGGTGGTCTGTTATTCCCATCTCTTTTAGAATTTTCCACAGTTTATTGTGATTCACACAGTCAAAGGATTTGGCATAGTCAATAAAGCAGAAATAGATGTTTTCCTGGAACTCTCTTTCTTTTTCCATGATCCAGCAGATGCTGGCAATTTGATCTCTGGTTCCTCTGCCTTTTCTAAAACCAGCTTGGACATCAGGGAGTTCACGGTTCATGTATTGCTGAGGCCTGGCTTGGAGAATTTTGAGCATTACTAGCGTGTGAGATGAGTGCAATTGTGCGGTAGTTTGAGCATTCTTTGGCATTGCCTTTCTTTGGAATTGGAATGAAAAGTGACCTTTTCCAGTCCTGTGGCCACTGCTGACTTTTCCAAATTTGCTGGCATATGGAGTGCAGCACTTTCACAGCATCATCTTACAGGATTTGAAACAGCTCAACTGGAATTCCATCACTTCCACTAGCTTTGTTCATAGTGAAACTTTCCAAGGCCCACTTCGCTTCACATTCCAGGATGTTTGGCTCTAGATTAGTGATCACACCATCATGATTATCTGGGTCGTGAAAATCTTTTTTGTACAGTTCTTCTGTGTATTCTTGCCACCTCTTCTTAATATCTTCTGCTTCTGTTAGGTCCATACCATTTCTGTCCTTTATTGAGCCCATCTTTGCATGAAATGTTCCCTTGGTATCTGTAATTTTCTTGAAGAGATCTCTAGTCTTTTCCATTCTGTTGCTTTCCTCTATTTCTTTGCATTGATCGCTGAAGAAGGCTTTCTTATCTCTTCTTGCTATTCTCTGGAACTCTGCATTCAGATGCTTATATCTTTCCTTTTCTCCTTTGCTTTTCACCTCTCTTCTTTTCACAGCTATGTGTAAGGCCTCCCCAGACAGCCATTTTGCTTTTTTGCATTTCTTTTCCATGGGGATGGTCTTAATCCCTGTCTCCTGTACAATGTCACGAACCTCATTCCATAGTTCATCAGGCATTCTATCTATCAGATCTAGGCCCTTAAACCTATTTCTCGGTTCTGCTGTACAATCATAAGGGATTTGATTTAGGTCATACCCAAATGGTCTAGCAGTTTTCCCTACTTTCTTTAATTTCAGTCTGAATATGGCAATAAGGAGTTCATGATTTGAGCCACAGTCAGCTCCTGGTCTTGTTTTTGTTGACTGTATAGAGCTTCTCCATCTTTGTCTGCAAGAATATAATCAATCTGATCTCAGTGTTGACCATCTGGTGATGTCCATGTGTAGAGTCTTCTCCTGTGTTTTTAGAAGAGGGTGTTTGCTATGACCAGTGCATTTTCTTGGCAAAACTCTATTAGTCTTTGCGCTGCTTCATTCCGCATTCCAAGGCCAAATTTGCCTGTTACTCCAGGTGTTTCTTGACTTCCTACTTTTGCATTCCAGTCCCCTATAATGAAAAGGACATCTTTTTGGGGTGTTAGTTCTAAAAGGTCTTGTAGGTCTTCATAAAACCGTTCAACTTCAGCTTCTTCAGTGTTACTGGTTGGGGCATAGACTTGGATTACGGTGATATTGAATGGTTTGCCTTGGAGACAAACAGAGATCATTCTATCGTTTTTGAGATTGCATCCAAGTACTGCATTTCAGACTCTTTTGTTGACCATGATGACTACTCCATTTCTTCTGAGGGATTCCTGCCCACAGTAGTAGATATAATGGTCATCTGAGTTAAATTCACCCATTCCAGTCCATTTTAGTTCGCTGATTCCTAGAATGTCGACGTTCACTCTTGCCATCTCTTGTTTGACTACTTCCAATTTGCCTTGATTCATGGACCTGACATTCCAGGTTCTTATGCAACATTGCTTTTTACTGCATTGGACCTTGCTTCTGTCACCAGTCACATCCACAGCTGGGTACTGTTTTTGCTTTGGCTTCATCTCTTCATTCTTTCTGGAGTTATTTCTCCACTGACCTCCAGTAGCATATTGGGTACCTACTGACCTGGGGAGTTCCTCTTTCAGTATCCTATCATTTTGCCTTTTCCTACTGTTCATGGGGTTCTCAAGGCAAGAATACTGAAGTTGTTTGCCATTCCCTTCTCCAGTGGACCACATTCTGTCAGACTTCTCCACCATGACCTGCCCTTCTTGGGTTGCCCCGTGGGCATGGCTTGGTTTCATTGAGTTAGACAAGGCTGTGGTCCTAGTGTAATTAGATTGACTAGTTTTCTGTGAGTATGATTTCAGTGTGTCTGCCCTCTGATGCCTTCTTGCAACACCACCAGCTTACTTGGGTTTCTCTTACCTTGGGCATTGGGGTATCTCTTACCTTGGGCGTGGGGTATCTCTTCAGGGCTGCTCCAGCAAAGCACAGCCACTGCTCCTTACCTTGGACAAGGGGTATCTCCTTATCACCGCCCTTCCTGACCTTCAACATATGTTAGCTCCTCTAGGCCCTCCTATGCCCACGCAGCCACCGCTTCTTGGGTTGCTCCTCCGGGCTGCCTCCCCTGGCCTCAGGGTGGGGTGGCTCCTCCCAGCTGCTGCCCCTGGCCTTGGGCACGAGGTGGCATCTCCTGGCTGCCCGTGACCTCAGACATGGGGTAGCTCCTCTTGGCCGTGGCCCCTGATCTCGGACGCGGGGTAGCTCCTCTCGGTCGCCACACCTGACGTCGGACTTGGGTAGCTCCTCTCGGCTGTTCCTGCGCTGTCACAGCCTGGCACTTTCAGCCGCTGCCCCTGATCTCGGACGTGATGTAACTCCTCTCGGCTGCGCTTAGTGCGCCGGGTTGCTCAGTCGTGTCCAACTCTTTGCGACCCCATGAATTGCAGCACGCCAGGCCTCCCTGTCAGCACCAACTCCCAGAGTTCACTCAGACTCATGGCCATCGAGTCAGTGATGCCATCCAGCCATCTCATCCTTTGTTGTCCCATTCTCCTCCTGCCCCCAATCCCTCCCAACACCAGAGTCTTTTCCAATGAGTCAACTCTTCGCATGAGGTGGCCAAAGCTTTAGCATCATTCCTTCCAAAGAAATCCCAGGGCTGATCTCCTTCAGAATGGACTGGTTGGATCTCCTTGCAGTCCAAGGGACTCTCAAGAGTCTTCTCCAACACCACAGTTCAAAAGCATCAATTCTTCCGCATTCAGCTTTCTTCACAGTCCAACTCTCACATCCATACATGATCACAGGAAAAACCATAGCCTTGACTAGACAGACCTTTGTTGGCAAAGTAATGTCTTTGCTTTTGAATATACTATCTAGGTTGGTCATAACTTTTCTTCCAAGGAGTAAGCATCTTTTAATTTCATAGCTGCAGTCACCATCTGCAGTGATTTTGGAGCCCAAAAAAATGAAGTCTGACACTGTTTCCACTGTTTCCCCATCTATTTACCATGAAGTGATGGGACCAGATGCCATGATCTTCGTTTTCTGAATGGTGAGCTTTAAGCCAAGTTTTTCACTCTGCACTTTCACTTTCATCAAAAGGCTTTTTAGTTCCTCTTCACTTTCTGCCATAAGGGTGGTGTCATCTGCATATCTGAGGTTATTGATATTTCTCCCAGCAATCTTGATTCCAGCTTGTGCTTCTTCCAGACCAGCGTTTCTCATGATGTACTCTGCATATAAGTTAAATAAGCAGGGTGACAACATACAGCCTTGATTTACTCCTTTTCCTATTTGCAACCAGTCTGTTGTTCCATGTCCAGTTCTCTTTCTTTCTTTCTTTTAATTTTAAAATCTTTAATTCTTACATGCGTTCCCAAACATGAACCCCCCTCCCACCTCCCTCCCCATAACATCTCTCTGGGTCATCCCCATGCACCAGCCCCAAGCATGCTGTATCCTGCGTCAGACATAGACTGGCGATTCGATTCTTACATGATAGTATACGTGTTAGAATGCCATTCTCCCAAATTATCCCACCCTCTCCCTCTCCCTCTGAGTCCAAAAGTCTGTTATACACATCTGTGTCTTTTTTGCTGTCTTGCATACAGGGTCGTCATTGCCATCTTTCTAAATTCCATATATATGTGTTAGTATACTGTATTGGTGTGTTTCTTTCTGGCTTACTTCACTCTGTATAATCGGCTCCAGTTTCATCCATCTCATCAGAACTCATTCAAATGAATTCTTTTTAGTGGCTGAGTAATACTCCATTGTGTATATGTACCACAGCTTTCTTATCCATTCATCTGCTGATGGACATCTAGGTTGTTTCCATGTCCTGGCTATTATAAACAGTGCTGCGATGAACATTGGGGTACATGTGTCTCTTTCAATTCTGGTTTCCTCGGTGTGTATGCCCAGAAGTGGGATTGCTGGATCATAAGGCAGTTCTATTTGCAATTTTTTAAGGAATCTCCACACTGTTCTCCATAGTGGCTGTACTAGTTTGCATTCCCACCAACAGTGTAGGAGGGTTCCCTTTTCTCCACACCCTCTCCAGCATTTATTGCTTGCAGATTTTTGGATCGCAGCCATTCTGACTGGTGTGAAGTGGTACCTCATTGTGGTTTTGATTTGCATTTCTCTAATAATGAGTGATGTTGAGCATCTTTTCATGTGTTTGTTAGCCATCCGTATGTCTTCTTTGGAGAAATGTCTATTTAGTTCTTTGGCCCATTTTTTGATTGGGTCGTTTATTTTTCTGGAGTTGAGCTGCATAAGCTGCTTGTATATTTTTGAGATTAGTTGTTTGTCAGTTGCTTCATTTGCTATTATTTTCTCCCATTCAGAAGGCTGTCTTTTCACCTTGCTTATAGTTTCCTTTGTTGTGCAGAAGCTTTTAATTTTAATTAGATGCCATTTGTTTATTTTTGCTTTTATTTCCAGAATTCTGGGAGGTGGATCATAGAGGATCCTGCTGTGATTTATGTCGGAGAGTGTTTTCCCTATGTTCTCCTCTAGGAGTTTTATAGTTTCTGGTCTTACATTTAGATCTTTAATCCATTTTGAGTTTATTTTTGTGTGCGGTGTTAGAAAGTGATCTAGTTTCATTCTTTTACAAGTGGTTAACCAGTTTTCCCAGCACCACTTGTTAAAGAGATTGTCTTTACTCCATTGTATATTCTTGCCTCCTTTGTCAAAGATAAGGTGTCCATATGTGTGTGGATTTATCTCTGGGCTTTCTATTTTGTTCCATTGATCTATATGTCTGTCTTTGTGCCAGTACCATACTGTCTTGATGACTGTGGCTTTGTAGTAGAGCCTGAAGTCAGGCAAGTTGATTCCTCCAGTTCCATTCTTATTACTCAAGATTGCTTTGGCAATTCGAGGTTTTTTGTATTTCCATACAAATCTTGAAATTATTTGTTCTAGTTCTGTGAAAAATATGGCTGGTAGCTTGATAGGGATTGCATTGAATTTGTAAATTGCTTTGGGTAGTATACTCATTTTCACTATATTGATTTTTCCGATCCATGAACATGGTATGTTCCTCCATCTATTAGTGTCCTCTTTGATTTCTTTCATCAGTGTTTTATAGTTTTCTATATATAGGTCTTTAGTTTCTTTAGGTAGATATATTCCTAAGTATTTTATTCTTTTCGTTGCAATGGTGAATGGAATTGTTTCCTTAATTTCTTTTTCTACTTTCTCATTATTGGTGTATAGGAATGCAAGGGATTTCTGTGTGTTGATTTTATATCCTGCAACTTTACTGTATTCATTGATTAGCTCTAGTAATATTCTGGTGGAGTCTTTAGGGTTTTCTATGTAGAGGATCATGTCATCTGCAAACAGTGAGAGTTTTACTTCTTCTTTTCCAATTTGGATTCCTTTTATTTCTTTTTCTGCTCTGATTGCTGTGGCCAAAACTTCCAGAACTATGTTGAATAGTAGCGGTGAAAGTGGGCACCCTTGTCTTGTTCCTGACTTTAGGGGAAATGCTTTCAATTTTTCACCATTGAGGATAATGTTTGCTGTGAGTTTGTCATATATAGCTTTTATTATGTTGAGGTATGTTCCTTCTATTCCTGCTTTCTGGAGAGATTTTTTTATCATAAATGGATGTTGAATTATGTCAAAGGCCTTCTCTGCATCTATTGAGATAATCATATGGTGTTTATTTTCCATTTGTTAATGTGGTGAATTACATTGATTGATTTGCGGATATTGAAGAATCCTTGCATCCCTGGGATAAAGCCCACTTGGTCATGGTGTATGATCTTTTTAATGTGTTGTTGGATTCTGATTGCTAGAATTTTGTTGAGGATTTTTGCATCTATGTTCATCAGTGATATTGGCCTGTAGTTTTCTTTTTTTGTGACATCTTTGTCAGGTTTTGGTATTAGGGTGATAGTGGCCTCATAGAATGAGTTTGGAAGTTTACCTTCCTCTGCAATTTTCTCGAAGAGTTTGAGTAGGATAGGTGTTAGCTCTTCTCAAAATTTTTGGTAGAATTCAGCTGTGAAGCCGTCTGGACCTGGGCTTTTGTTTGCTGGAAGATTTCTGATTACAGTTTCAATTTCCGTGCTTGTGGTGGGTCTGTTAATATTTTCTATTTCTTCCTGGTTCAGTTTTGGAGAATTGTACTTTTCTAAGAATTTGTCCATTTCTTCCACGTTGTCCATTTTATTGGCATACAACTGCTGATAGTAGTTTCTTATGATCCTTTGTATTTCTGTGTTGTCTGTTGTGATCTCTCCATTTTCATTTCTAATTTTATTGATTTGATTTTTCTCTCTTTGCTTCTTGATGAGTCTGGCTAATGGTTTGTCAATTTTATTTATCCTTTCAAAGAACCAGCTTTTGGATTTGTTGATTTTTGCTATGGTCTCTTTTGTTTCTTTTGCATTTATTTCTGCCCTAATTTTTAAGATTTCTTTCCTTCTACTAACTCTGGAGTTCTCCGATTCTTCCTTTTCTAGTTGCTTTAGTTGTAGAGTTAGGTTATTTATTTGGCTTTTCTCTTGTTTCTTGAGGTATGCCTGTATTGCTATGAACTTTCCTCTTAGCACTGCTTTTATAGTGTCCCACAGGTTTTGGGTTGTTGTGTTTTCATTTTCATTAGTTTCTATGCATATTTTGATTTCTTTTTTGATTTCTTCTGTGATTTGTTGGTTATTCAGCAGAGTTTTGTTCAACCTCCATATGCTGGAATTTTTAATAGTTTTTCTCCTGTAATTGAGATCTAATCTTAATGCATTATGGTCAGAAAAGATGCTTGGAATGATTTCGATTTTTTTGAATTTGTCAAGTTTAGATTTATGGCCCAGGATGTGATCTATCCTGGAGAAGGTTCCATGAGCACTTGAAAAAAAGGTGAAATTCATTGTTTTGGGGTGAAATGTCCTATAGATATCAATTAGGTCTAACTGATCTAATGTATCATTTAAAGTTTGCGTTTCTTTGTTAATTTTCTGTTTAGTTGATCTGTCCATAGGTGTGAGTGGGGTATTAAAGTCTCCCACTATTATTGTGTTATTGTTGATTTCCCCTTTCATACTTGTTAGCATTTGTCTTACATATTGTGGTGCTCCTATATTGGGTGCATATATATTTATAATTGTTATATCTTCTTCTTGAATTGATCCTTTGATCATTATGTAGTGGCCTTCTTTGTCTCTTTTCACAGCCTTTGTTTTAAAATCTATTTTATCGGATATGAGTATTGCCACTCCTGCTTTCTTTTGGTCTCTATTTGCGTGGTATATCTTTTTCCAGCCCTTCACTTTCAGTCTGTATGTGTCCCTTGTTTTGAGGTGGGTCTCTTGTAAGCAGCATATAGAGGGGTCTTGTTTTTGTATCCATTCAGCCAGTCTTTGCCTTTTGGTTGGGGCGTTCAACCCATTTATGTTTAAGGTAATTATTGATAAGTATGATCCCGTTACCATTTACTTTATTGTTTTGGGTTTGGGTTTATACACCCTTTTTGTGTTTCCTGTCTAGAGAATATCCTTTAGAATTTGTTGGAGAGCTGGTTTGGTGGTGCTGAATTCTCTCAGCTTTTGCTTTTCTGTAAAGCTTTTGATTTCTCCTTCATATTTGAATGAGATCCTTGCTGGGTACATAAATCTGGGCTGTAGGTTATTTTCTTTCATCACTTTAAGTATGTCTTGCCATTCCCTCCTGGCCTGAAGAGTTTCTATTGAAAGATCAGCTGTTATCCTTATGGGAATCCCCTTGTGTGTTATCTGTTGTTTTTCCCTTGCTGCTTTTAATATTTGTTCTTTGTGTTTGATCTTTGTTAATTTGATTAATATGTGTCTTGGGGTGTTTCGCCTTGGGTTTATCCTATTTGGAACTCTCTGTGTTTCTTGGACTTGGGTGATTATTTCCTTCCCCATTTTAGGGAAGTTTTCAACTATTATCTCCTCAAGGATTTTCTCATGATCTTTCTTTCTGTCTTCTTCTTCTGGGACTCCTATAATTCGAATGTTGGAGTGTTTCATATTGTCCTGGAGATCTCTGAGATTGTCCTCATTTCTTTTAATTAGTTTTTCTTGTTTCCTCTCTGATTCATTTATTTCTACCATTCTATCTTCTATTTCACTAATCCTATCTTCTGCCTCCATTATTCTACTATTTGTTGCCTCCAGAGTGTTTCTGATTTCAGTTATTGCGTTATTCATTATATTTTGACTCTTTTTTATTTCTTCTAGGTCCTTGTTAAACCTTTCTTGCATCTTCTCAATCCTTGTCTCTAGGCTATTTATCTGTGATTCCATTTTGATTTCAAGATTTTAGATCATTTTCACTATCAATATTCTGAATTCCTTTTCCGGTAAAGTCCCTACTTCTTCCTCTTTTGTTTGGTTTGGTGGGCAACTCTCCTGTTCCTTTACCTGCTGAGTATTCCTCTGTCTCTTCATCTTGGTTATATTGCTGCGTTTGGGGTGGCCTTTTTATATTCTGGTAATTTGTGGGGTTCTCTTTATTATGGAGCTTCCTCACTGTGGGTGGGGTTCTATCAGTGGCTTGTCAAGGTTTCCTGGTTAGGGAGGCTTGTGTTGGAGTTCTGGTGGGTGGAGCTGGTTTCTTCTCTCTGGAGTGCAATGGAGTGACCAGTAATGGGTTATGAGACATCAAAGGTTTTGGAATAATTTTGAGCTGCCTGTATATTGAAAGCTCAGGGGAGTGTTCCTGTGTTGCTGGAGAATTTGCGTGGTATGTCTTGTTTTGGAACTTGTTGGCCCTTGGGTGGAGCTTGGTTTCAGTGTAGGTTGGAGGCATTTGATGAGCTCCTATTGCTTAATGTTCCCTGAATTCAAGAGTTCTCTAATGTTTTCAGGCTTTGGATTTAAGCCTCCTGCTTCTGGTTTTCAGTTTTATTTTTACAGTAGCCTCTAGACTTCTCCATCTATACAGCACAGATGATAAAACTTCTAGGTTAAATATGAAAAGTTTCTCCACATTGAGGGACACTCAGAGAGGTTCACTGAGTTACAAGGAGAAGAGAAGATGGAGGGGGTAGTTAGAGGTAACTGGAATGAGATGCGGTGAGATCAAAAGAGGAGAGAGCAAGCTAGCCAGTAGTCACTTCCTTATGTGCGCTCTATAGTCTGGACCGCTCAGAGGTATTTACGGAGTTATATGGGGAAGAGGAGAGGGAGGAAGTTGACAGAGGTGGCCAGGAGGATAAGAGAGAGGAATGAGAAGGAGAGAGACAAATCCTGCCAGTAACCAGTTCCTTAGGTGTTCTCCACCGTCTGGAACACACAGAGATTCACAGAGTTGGATAGAGAAGAGATGGGGGAGAAAAGAGACAGAGGCCACCTGGTGGAGAAAAAGGAGAGTCCAAAGGAGGAGAGAGTGGTCAAGCCAGTAATCTCGCTCTCAGGTAAACTTGGGTAGTCAAGTTTGGGTTTTTAAATGTACAAAACTGACAACAAAAACCTAAGAGCAAAGATTAAAAATCTAGAGTAGAGGTTGGATTTTCAGAAATACAATATTAAAGAAAAGCAGAAGGAAAAAGGAAGAAAGAAAAAAGAGAGAGAGAGAGAGAGAGAGAGAGAGAGAGAAAACAAAACAAAAAAAAAAACAAAACCACAAGAATTATTAAAAAAAAAAAACAAAACACTATCAACCATCCAAAAACTATATATGGTGTTTGCCTTAAAAAAAAAAAAGTCTTTTTTTAAAAAAAATAGTAATAGTAGGTTATAGAAATAAAAATTAGAGGAGAAATAGAAGACTTAACAATTAAAAAAAAGTTAGAAAAAAAAGCAAAAAAAAAAAAAAAGGAATGAGTTTTAAAATAGTAAAAATATACTGGCCCTTCTCTGATGTTGTGGGCTGTGTGGGATCACTTCCAAGGTGGTTCCCTCTGTTTAACTTCTTCTGTTTGCTGGTTTTTTAGGCTCACTAGTTCAGTTGCGCTGTGGGGAGGGGGGATGCTGCAAAAAAATAGCACTGTCGTGTGCACACAGTGTCTCAGCCCAGCTTGACCTGTCCCTTCTCGTGGCGCACAAACCGCTCCAGCTCTACGATGTTCAGCCGGGAACTGTCTGGGGCCGGCCCTAGGCTGCGTGCACTTCCCCGGTCCAAGCCGCTCAGGTTCGGTGCTCAGGCAGCCCTCACAGGCACAGATTCGGCTGGGACTGTGCTTTGTGCCCTTCCCAGGTCCGAGTAGCTCAGGAGTTTGGCGAGCGCGGTCGCCACGACTTGTCACCTTTTCTGCCGCTGCTGCTCAGCTTTCTGGGTGGACCGCTGGTGCACCCCGTGAGGCAGATTGTGACTGTCCAGCACCCCCAGAAGTCTTAGCAAAGGAGCCTGCTTGCAGTTAGGTAAGTAAAGTCTCTCCGGGTCTGCAATTGCCCCTTTCCAGTCCTTACGGCTCTGGCTGCCTGTCCCCGGCGGGGAATGGTCTGCAGCCGGCTTTTTCCGTTCCGTCCTTTGTTCTGTGCTTGGTCCTGGCGGTGTCTTATGTTCGAGCTTTTCGCGTGGTAGCTATCCCACAGTCTGGTTTGCTAGCCCAAGTTAGATCGTTCTGGTTGCGCGTGGGGTGTTCCTGCCCAATTCTTACAAAGCACTGCAGCCCGCGCCTCCCACTTCCCTGCCCTGCCCCCACTTCCCAATGGCGGATGCAGGCGTCTGTGCTGCTTTTCCGCTGGGGGAGTTACTGTTGGGCTTGTAATCTGTTGGTTTTAATTATTTCTTTATTTTTCCCTTCCTGTTATGTTGCCCTCTGTGTTTCCAAGGCTCGCCACAGACTCGGCAGGGAGAGTGTTTCCTGGTGTTTGGAAACCTCTCTTCTTAAAATTCCCTTCCCGGGACAAGCTTCCCTTCCCGGGATGGAGCTCCCTCTCCACCTCCTTTGTCTCCTTTTTTGTCTTTTATATTTTTTCCTACCTGTTTTTGAAGACAATGGTCTGCTTTTCTGGTTGCCTGATGTCCTCTGCCAGCCTACAGGAGTTGTTTTGTGGAGTTTGCTCAGCGTTGAAATGTTCTTTTGAGGAATTTGTGAGGGAGAAAGTGGTCTTCCCATCCTATTCCTCTGCCATCTTTACCTAGCCTCCCCATGTCCAGTTCTAACTGTTGCTTCCTGACCTGCATATAGGTTTCTCAAGAGGCAGGTCAGGTGGTCTGGTATTCCCATCTCTTTCAGAATTTTCCACAGTTTATTGTGATCCACACAGTTAAAAGCTTTGGCATAGTCAATAAAGCAGAAATATATGTTTTTCTGGAACTCTCTTGCTTTTTCCATGGTCCAGCGGATGTTGGCAATTTGGTCTCTGGTTCCTCTGCCTTTTCTAAAACCAGCTTGAACATCTGGAAGTTCATGGTTCACGTATTGCTGAAGCCTAGCTTGGAGAATTTTGAGCATTGCTTTACTAGAGTGTGAGATGAGTGCAATTGTATGGTAGCTTCAGCATTCTTTGGCATTGCCTTTCTTTGGGATTGGAATGAAAACTGACCTTTTCCAGTCCTGTGGCCACTGCTGAGTTTTCCAAATTTGCTTGCATACTGAGTGCAGCACTTTCACAGCATCATCTTTCAGGATTTGAAATAGCTCAACTGGAATTCCATTAACTCCACTAGCTTTGTTCATAATGATGCTTCCTAAGGCCCACTTGACTTCACATTCCAGGATATTTGGCTCTGGGTGAATAATCACACCATTGTGATGATCTGGATCATGATCTTTTTTGTCCAGCTCTTCTGTGTATTCTTGCCACCTCTTAATATCTTCTGCTTCTGTTAGGTCCATACCATTTCTGTCCTTTTTGAGCCCATCTTTGCGTGAAATGTTCCTTTAGTATCTCTAATTTTCTTGAAGAGATCTCTAGTCTTTCCCTTTCTGTTGTTTTCCTTTATTTCTTTGCATTGATTGCTGAGGAAGGCTTTCTTATCTCTCCTTGCTATTCTTTGGAACTCTGCATTCACATGCTTATATCTTTCCTTTCTCTTTGCTTTTTGCTTCTCTTCTTTTCACAGCTATTTGTAAGGCCTCCCCAGACAGCCATTTTGCTTTTTGCATTTCTTTTCCATGGGCATGGTCTTGATCTCTGTCTCCTGAACAATGTCACAAACCTCAGAATGTGAGGTTCTGACAGAATGTGATCCACTGGAGAAGGGAATGGCAAACAACTTCAGTATTCTTGCCTTGAGAACCCCATGAACAGTAGGAAAAGGCAAAATGATAGGATACTGAAAGTGGAACTCCCCAGGTCAGTAGGTGCCCAATATGCTACTGGAGATCAGTGGAGAAATAACTCCAGAAGGAATGAAGGGATGAAGCCAAAGCAAAAACAGTACCCAGCTGTGGATGTGACTGGTAATAGAAGAAGATTCAATGCTGTAAAGAGCAATATTGCATAAGAACCTGGAATGTCAGGTCCATGAATCATGGCAAATTGGAAGTGGTCAAACAAGAGATGGCAAGGGTGAATGTTGACATTCTAGTAATCAGGGAACTAAAATGGACTGAAATGGGTGAATTTAACTCAGATGACCATTATATCTACTACTGCATGCAAGAATCCCTCAGAAGAAATGGAGTAGCCATCATGGTCAACAAAAGAGTTCGAAATGCAGTACTTGGATGCAATCTCAAAAATGACAGAATGATCTCTGTTTGTCTCCAAGGCAAACCATTCAATATCACAGTAATCCAAGTCTATGCCCCAACCAGTAATGCTGAAGAAGCTGAAATGGAACGATTCTATGAAGACCTACAAGACCTTTTAGAATTAACACCCAAAAAAGATGTCCTTTCATTATAGGGGACTGGAATGCAAAAGTAGGAAGTCAAGAAACACCTGGAGTAACAGGCAAATTTGGCCTTGGAATGCGGAATGAAGCAGCGCAAAGACTAATAGAGTTTTGCCAAGAAAATGCACTGGTCATAGCAAACACCCTCTTCCAACAACACAAGAGAAGACTCTACACATGGACATCACCAGAAGGTCAAATCAGATTGATATATTCTTTGCAGCCAAAGATGGAGCTCTATACAGTCAACAAAAACAAGACCAGGAGCTGACTGTGGCTCAGATCATGAACTCCTTATTGCCATATTCAGACTGAAATTGAAGAAAGTAGGGAAAACTGCTAGACCATTCAGGTATGACCTAAATCAAATCCCTTATGATTATACAGTGGAAGTGAGAAATAGATTTAAGGGACTAAAGCTGATAGATAGAGTGCCTGATGAACATTGGGTTTAGAAACACCTAAAGTCAAGTTTTGTACACGAATGGCAAAAATTTACAAGGATTATGGGATACTTCCCTGTGGCTCAGATGGTAAAGAATCCACCTGCAATGCGGGAGACCTGGGTTCAATCCATGGGTTGGGAAGATCCCCTGCAGGAGAGCATGGCAACCCACTCTAGTATTCTTGCCTGGAGAATACCCATGGACAGAGGAGCCTCGCAGACTACAGTCCATTGTGGCACAAAGAGTCAGACACTACTGGGCAACTAAGCACATAGTTACTAAGTGGAAACACTTTACTTGAAAAAAAATTATAAAGCTCATATGTTCAAACTTCTCTTTTCCTTCAGATTAAAAGATAGACTTATTTATACAGCTGAAACAGGATCCTATAAGATATATTCAGTCTCCTTGACTATTCTCCAAAGATTATCAGAAATGAATAACAGGACTTATCAGATATTTTGACAGGCCCTGTATTGATTTTGAGAGTGATTTTTTTTTTACATGATACTCTTAAATAGTAACCTATATAATTTATGTGACTATAAAAAATATTGCTTTATTTTAAAGTTATCCAAAAAGCTGTTCAACAATATAAGAATACAGAATACGATAGGCCTTATAAAAGTGCTTATAAGTTCTCTTCAATCATATGAATGCCTAAGTAGTTTTAATTGTCAAACTGAGTCTGAGAATACCTATGATAATAACAAATACTACTACTAATAATTTAAATATCCTGTGGAAAATACTTCACTCTTAACAGTTGATTTAAATGTCTAACATATAAAAATTCTCTAATAGTATAAGTGGAAGAATTAAGAAATTGGATACTTACTAGACCAAATGAATATTTTGATGTTAAATGTCTTAATTTGTATTAGTTCTCCACTTTTTTTTTTTCTGTGCTGCCAAAATCCTAACTTCTTTTGATTAATAAGATGCTAATTCCTATGGTTCGGTAAACTTCACTAATAAATAATAAATGATAGAACATGAGCCATGTTCTGAGTCCCACAGATGTGCTGAGCCATGTTCATGGGTTTCATTCCCCTCTGTATGATGCTCCTTTTCCTTTTTTTGTGTAGCTATCAGGGCTTCCTGTCTGTCCCCCTGAGGAAATGCAATGCAATGGTCAGACTTCATCCTACTTTATCAGCAAACAATGCCCAAAGCTTAACTCAGTTGCTATTTTCTTGTTGTTATTTCTGACAAGATGAGCTCCTCTGAAATTATTTTCTTTAAGAATTTTCATCTCATATTTTACCATCTGAGTTTGAATGATGATTTTCTTGAAGTGCTAAGGTTTTTTTTTTTTTTTAATTTCCAGTGTTTTCTACTAAAGATTGTATACCACTTTAGAAAACATGAATTTATAAAAATATTTCAACAAATTTATGACATAAAATGAGAGCACTGATCTTTCACAAAGAAACGTTACTGAACTTGGCAGAGGTAAAACCAACAGTTAGAGATGGCTATCCTGAGGAGTGGAGACCTTCGTAACTGATGAGGTCAGGTCCTGAGAGGTTGCTCCAGCATCCCTTCTTGGGCAACAGTCGAAATGGAGTCGAGGTCCAAGGAGACCCAGGACACTTCTCATGTTCCTAAGTGAGACCCTTTCTTAAGTGAATATAAAACCCCCTTGGTAAACATGTGTGAAGAACACTACCTTTGTGTTTGGAGTGATGGTGAAATGCAAAGCCATGGCATCAAGAATTTTTTTTCTACTTGTGTGATCAAATTTTTAGTATGTAATTATAAATAAGCTTTACTCTTGCCCTAACTAGGGGTCGACTGCTTCCTAACAAGTTACACCCAAAACTTGGCTTAAAACAAAGTTTATTACCTCATAGATATATGAGGAATTATTCCAGGAGTGGCTTTTTTAGATGCTCTGCTTCAGGGCGTCTCATGAGGTTGCAAGGAGGTTAAAGTCATCCTGAGCCCCATTAGGGAGAAACTGCTTCCAAATCCACTTCTGTGGTTATTGGCAGGATTTAGTTCCTTATGGGCTGTTGGCCGGAGTCTCCTGCAGTCCCTTGTCCTGTGGGCCTCTACTTAGGGCAGCTCCCAACCTGGCCGATGGCTCACTCCTTCAGAGATCTAAAAAGAGGCCTATCTTTTGATCACACAGTATCAGCAACAATAGCCATCACTTCTGCGGTATTCAACTCATTAAAATCTAGTCATTTGTTTCCACTTACACTCAAACGGTGTACGCCAGAGATAAGATCAGTGGGAGCCACCTGGGAGGCTGCCCATCACATGCGAGATACATCCACCTCCTTCCCAGATCCCCTAGATTCTCATCACATTACCACATGAGCTAAAAGTCTAGAGCCTCATTACTGAAGTCAAGTCGGGGTGGGTGCAGCTCCTGGAGCACAGGTCCTCTCCATCTGTAGACCCACAAAAACGAGTTACATCCTGACATACAGGGATGGATCAGGCATAGGATAACCATCCTAAGACACTCCTGTTCACCAAGGGAGAACAGGGAAATGCAAAGGAATCTACATGCAGCCCACACTCAGACGGAGGGATTAGACGGGGGTCTACAGACCAGGAGGCGTCTCAGAGGCTACCTAACTCTACCTGACTACCACTCTAGTGGTAGAGGCTAGTCAGGTAGTAGAGGCTATTGGTAGAGGCCACCACTCTACCTGACTGACCCTAAAAATAAAGGACATGAAATTTTAGAGAAATATTTTATGAAGCTTGCAGTATAGCTGACTTTTCGATATATATTGTATCGCTGTGAGTTTGTATTACAATTATTTTCTTTGACTTAGGGTAAAAATTCTTTCAGATTTTTAAGAATTTTGGAGGAAATAGTTAAAACCATTCTCTCTCCCTCTATCATGACTATAGATCTGACCACTGACTCTTAGGTTGTTTAATTTTTCCAAACTTTTCAAGATGTTTTCCTAAAATTTAATGTAACATGTTATAGCTCCATTCTGACTATTCTAGCTATATTCTGCATTTCTTCTTCAATTTATCAATATATTTTGCATTTCAAGTTATATTCCTTGATATGACATGTCTTTGAGTATGAGAATTATTCTAGTTTCTTTCTGGCACTATTGACTGAAATAGAGAAGTAGTTTTTCCACTTCTTTATGCTATTTAAAATGAAAAAGTATGAAAGGGCAAGTTGCTCAGTTATGTACGACTTTTTGTGACCTCATGGACTATACAGTCCATGGAATTCTCCAGGCCAGAATACTGGAGTGGGTAGCCTTTCCCTTCTCCAGGGGATCTTCCCAACCCAGGGATTGAATCTAGGTTTCCCGCATTGCAAGCAGATTCCTTATCAGCTGAGCCACAAGGGAAGCCAGAAAATACTGGGGTGGGTAGTTTATCTCTTCTCCAGGGGATCTTCCTGACCCAGGAATCAAACCAGGGTCTCTTGCATTGCAGAAAGATTCTTTACCAACTGAGCTATCAGGGAAGTTACTATATATAAAGTCTATTTTTTTTCTTGATTACACATTTCCTCAGAATAACAGAAATGAAGAACAGTAATACAAACTAGCAATTGCAGGTAGAGCAGCTTCTACATCAATTACCCAATTACTGAATGATACAGTCTCAGATAAAGAACCTGAAAATTCTACAGAATGTGCAGTTTGAACACTTCTTTTGAATGAACAATCTGTATTGGATGCTTTGTGATACTTTGGAATCTAGCTTTATAAACATATGTAATTAATACTAAATAAAAATATCTATAAAAGTATATCCAAGAAAGAACATAGACTAGGATGTTTTAAAATTTCTGTATACTCTTAGAATGACGTCAAAATAACGAGAACAGAAACTTATTACAATCTACAGCAGTATCTATGAACTCACTGACAGAATTACCATAGTTTCAATAATGCTTCATATTTTTATTATTCTATAGTATTTCTATTCAAGAATCAATTCTTTTTTCCTTAAATAAGTAAATCTATGATTTTATGAATCATCAATCTCACTATGGAGAACAGGCCTTTCAGAGAGAACATATAAACTCAATACTAGTTTTTCTTTTTGTAAGATAACATTATATCAGTTTGTATCTTCAATGACACATGAAAGATCCAAAATCAAACTAGCAGTCTCCACAGCCACCTGCAGGCCACTAAGCTTCGCGGTAAAGCAGTCCAAGGTCAGGGTGCTGGCCGAGCCTGTGGCTTCATGGGAAAGGCAGGTTTGCGGTGGGAAGGGATGACGAGCGCTTCTTAGGAAGGACCAGCTGAGCTCCTCCTGGCTGCTGTAGAGTCCACAGCCACATCTGGAAAGCAGATCTGGCCAGTTCACAGCAGAAGGCAAATCGGCCTGAACTGACCAGAAGTGTCCATATTTGCTATCGGTAAGAATTTCACCTCCGTCGTGCTCTAAAGAGCCAGCGAGAGATTCAAGCGCAGTGCAGAATGCATCAGTGATCAGCTGGAGTTCTGTCTGAGAGCATCCCTCATCTTGAAGAACGCTTTCTGGCTCATTACGGGTCTAGAGAGTAACAAAACCATTGAAGATACAGAACAGAGCAATTAGGATGACAAAAATGTTTCTGAAAAATACTTGATCAAACGCTTAGTCATACAGTACTTGGGGTTTGGCACAAGGCTAATGGGCAGGGATGGGCCAGCTGGCCATGCTAATCCATTAACCTGGTTGTTACAGTAAAAGCACCCACTACTAGTCATTTTATCAGAATGAATGACTCAGAATTAACCCCGCCATCAATTTGTTCTGAAGGATTGCCAGTAGTGGCTTTGTACAACATGAAGGACAAGGCATAATAAGTGAATCACAGGTTTCTATACACCCAGAAGGAAGCTCGTGAAGACTAATGAAGTCACAAACCAAGAACTTATTTATACTCAGTAAATGTTTGAGATTTGTTTAAAATGCAAATACGTGTGTTATAACTAAGACAAAAACCATTTAGGGACATGTATCATTTTAACCTTAATGTTTAAAAAGTAACTATTCTTCTCTTTAATTAATGACAAGGTTATATAATTTTGAATTGCTTTTGTTCCACCGTTCTAAAAAGTCTACCCTAGAAATTTCATGATAGGAAAAGTAACACATTAACAAACTCATCACTGAATGATCATTAAAAATCCATATCCTAATTACTCAAAAACAATGACCATTTTTTCCTTTCGCCCAGGAGACTGGAACCAGATATCATCTCTACTGCACATTCCCTCCCCACATTTTCAGTGCTATATTGCTTCTTCAAAAATCCTACTCAAGATACTGTCCTTCTCCAAAAGACTTTTTCCAGTTTACTCAGTTCCATTTGCAGACTATAATATTGTCTCTTCAGCATCAATAGATTGGCAATGGTTTTGTTTTTCATAATGTGCATTCTGATAACTTTTCATGAAGAAGCTTTATATTCATACAGATTTTAAGTTATTTGGGGAAGCAAGGCAGGGCATGTCTATGGAAAACATTTACACACTCGTCAATCCCAGGCATCCCAGAGACTCTGCACTCCTGACTGACCAAAGAAACAACTGCAAGCACTTGGAAAACACACAAATACCTTTTTGTAGCTACTTTCAAAGAAAGTAGGTCAGTGTTAATGAAATAATTAATAAGAAATATGATGTGTGACACTTATCTACTATTAGGATATGGAGTCTCATAGATTAATAAAAACAATTCTATTTAATAGAATTAACATTTATCATAAATGAATACCATTTAAAATTATAACAGAATCTAATAATTAGATGCTTTAATAAATGAAACTTTTTTTTCTGGAATATCCAGAATGTACTGAAGTTTTTTTGTAGAATCTCAACACTGTCATCATGAACATCAATTATTACTGTATCTTAGCAGTGGAGATCTCTAGGATGACAACTCCCATCAACAGAATACTCATTTCAATACAAATAAACGTACTTAGAAAACAGAAACAGACTCATTGATTTTGAGAAAGAGCTTATAGTTGCTGGTGGTAGTGGTAGGAAGGGATAGTTAGGGAGTTTGAGATGGACATATACACACTGCTATATTTAAAATGGATAACCAACCACCAAGGACCTGCTGTATAGCACATCGAACTCTACTAAATGTTATGTGGCAGCCTGGACGGGAAAGGAGTCTGGGGGAGAGAATAGATACATGAATATTATGGCTGAGTCCCTTCGTTGTTCTCCTGAAACTATGTCAATGTTGTATGTTAATTGGCTATACCCCAATACAAAATTAAAAAAAAAAAAAAAAAACTAGGAAAAAACCCAGAATGCTCATTTCAACAGGCAGTATATTTAGACAGTCCTCAAAGAATATGATCATCTATCTGGATTAATAATCACTGTGATAAAGATATGAGCTTATATTTTCGAGTATTATTTTCCTGAAGTGTTTTTAAATACAATATTGATTTTTCAAGACTACTGAGCAATTAAGCATTAAAGGCTCCAGAGTATTATTATCTCATAAAATGCATGTTGCTGAGAATTCAGATAATTTAGGAGGGACTATCTAACCTACCTTGTGTCTGATATATGCCACCAAATGAGTTTCAGTACAGCCACCTCCCAACAAAACGTACGGGTCCTTGATTGTTAACTGCAAAGCATGCAGTGCTGTTTGGCACGTGAGCTAAAAGAGAAACAATCACCAGAATCTGATGTTGACATCAGAAACACAAAGAAATAGAGCCATGTTTTCAAGGCGACTTAGACAGGGGGCTCAAGGAGCCCAAAAGAACAAAACTAGTGTCACCGAGGCTGTCATGTGATGAACACGTTTTTGGAATAACAAAAATTAGAAATGAAAGAATACTTTGGCCAGATGTTTGTTTTCATGGACTGGATTAATATCCTCCTTCATATACATTTAGCTCTTCAAATTGAGATTCACAAACACAACTGGATCAGCAGAGTGCTAATATTTCTATTAAAAAAAAAAACTGTATCTAAGTAAATTAGCTGTATAAATGCTATATAGAATTTATTTCAAGTTGCTATGGAAATGATCCAACCCAGCAGCAATAAAAACACACAGACCTTGAATATTTACCAGGCTACAGCCTTGAGTATCTATTCTTCCAGTCTGTGACCAGTACCACTGGGTGTCACTTTCATTGTATGAAAACTGCATGTGTTATTGCTGTTTGTGAACATCTCTGTTAAGAAGTGGATGATGGGTATAACTGGGGAACCTGTTTCTAAGTGAATTACTCATACACATTAGCATCAAGTACACAATTCAAATTAATTTCTTAAGAAAATTTCCCATCAAGGGCTTTTACATTGCTTGTAAATTACTTGAAATAATAAGAGGCAGCATATGCCAAGTTTCTATATCACAGGAAAATAAATCAGCTTACTTATAACTGTAATTCTCATATTTTGGTTGTTTTTGCTTTCTACACCACCTAGGAAAATTGTGAAGGAAAAAAGCACAGCTGACTGATGTGAAAAAAATTATAGTACCTATCTGATTCTTTAATCCCTGCCCCAGTCCCTAGATAAGGAATTCAACATTTATTACCTACCTTCAGCTCATCCCAGGCTGTGTCATTTCTGTTGCAGAGAAGCAGGCTACAGATAGTTGTTTTGTTAGGAATAAGATGAAAAAAATGTTTGCAGCCAAACTTTGCAATGCACAAATCTTTTATACTTCCATAACTACTGGGAGAGATTGAGCCCAAGGAACCAATAGGCCAAGCTCCTATTTTTTAAAAAAGTTTAGAAAACACAAAATAGATGAATAAACATGGAGTTTGCAATCATTTAAAATTACAATATCCACTCCTAGTTAATATAAAAGTCTCAAAAGCATAGCATTTAAAATATGAAATATAGGATAAAGAAATAATAAGATGCATCTTCTTAAACCTATAAATAGTATATTCTATTATTCAAATGATGTGCAAATAAAGCAGCGGTTCTTTTGATTTACAGACTTCTTTGAACATTTGTTAGAAGCAATTCTGCACTCTCCAGAAAAAGGCATGCATAATTTTGCACACATTTTCAGGAAGTCCAGGAATCCTGGAAGCCCATTCAGGGATCAGAGACCCCAAATTAACAACCACACTAATCTGAAATAAGGATGAAATGAGGAGACAGGCTATTTTTAAAGGGTGTTATTATTTTTACCTTAAAACTCACAAACTAAGCTATGCAGATAGCTGTATGGCTGAATTCCTTTGGGGCTCCGTTTAGTGAACATACAGGAATTTTTTTCTTTGCCAAACAATTGTTTGTATGTAAACAACTACCTAAAGCATGCCAAAATAAAGTATGTGAACTTATTTCATTTTGTTATTCTTTGATTATATTTTGCCCTCCCTCTTGCATAGGTAAAATAATAAAATTTTATAAAACACAAATAAATAAAAATATGAATGAAGGAGAAGTCAGGATGACTTAAAGTTTTCTAAAATCTCTAAATGTAGTAAAGTTATATAAGAAATGGCAACAAGCTTTTAAGAAGTAACAGCACTGGTTTAAAGTCTTAAGATTAAAACTGTAATTCAGCAATGCACCTCCTTGGGCCAGTTTCTTCTCGAACAAATGGAATTAAAACAATGTCTAAATATTCTTGCACCTCATGAACAATTTCACTTCTTTGAATATCCTTTCTTCTTTACTTCTGAAGTCTCAAAGAACAAGGAATACTTGAGGGATCTAAAATTTAAGAAAAAGAAACAAACCCTACATCTTGTACAACTTCAAGGGTGGAACCAACAGAAAATTTGTAAGGAAAGGCTCAGCTTTCCTGCTGCCCAGCCTCTGATGTGGAGCAAAGCACTGAACTCTTCTCGGTGGGCTTCCCCACAGGACAGTAAAGTGGGGGTGATCATGTCTATTTCACAAATCAATCAAACCAAGTCAAAAGTTAAAAATGTTTTGTAAGCCATGACAAGCTTCATAGCCACCAGTCCACCAAGTACAATAACCCCATTACTTATCCTAAATTATCCAAAAAGAGGAGTTAGGTTTGAATCAGGAGGGAGAGGTAATTTCAACCTAGATAAAATGGATTAGGCCCAAACATACTTCACCTATTGTTTAATGGAGCCACAGGGGCCTGATAAGAGTTTTTCTCCCCCCTTTCTGTCTAGAAAAAGTTTCTGCCCCCAAGATTTAGGACTACAACTCCGGCTTTATGTAAAAGTGTTGGTTGCTCAGTCGTGTCCAAGTCTTTGCAACCCCATGGACTATAGCCTGTCAGGCTCCTCTGTCCATGGAATTCTCCAGGCAAGAATACTGGAGTCGGTAGCCATTCCCGACTCCAAGGAACCTTTCCAACTCAGGGATCAAACCTGAAATTATGTGGGGGAACAGAGCACACCATGTCTATAAAAGTTTGCACTCTCCCCAATCCCAGGTACCCACTGGTAGTGCTGTAGTCTCTTGACGACACTCCTAAGCAACCAACCAATCAGCAAATATCTGGAGAATGCTTAACTTTTTGTATCTATTTGCAAGTAAAATAGGTCAGCTCATGTTCTACCACCCTCTAGTTATCAGTGGAATAAAAATCAGTTGTGGGCTGGTATGGAAACCAAGTGCCCACTTACATTGTTTCTACAGAAAAATTCCTCAGTTTAAAAACTGACATCATAATATTTAATACTCAATATTCATTACTTGAAATCACCTGCTCATGAAAAGCCAGTAAATACTTAGGGATGTGGGTCTGACCCACAGCATCACTAATGAGTTCCAAAGAATGATTGCCATTATTTCTTAACAATTTCCAGGGGTTTGATACTGGCACTCACACTTCTTCTCTGATAACTTACAAAAATAGTTAACTTTAACAGTTTTACCAAAATTTATTAAACTCTTAAGTCTAACCACTTATAAACTGAAATTTATTCAAATGAAATGATTCTGATAGGTTATCAATGCAGTTAAGAGATATTGACAAGTGGCTCAAATCAGGAACTCTCTAACTTGTCATTTCTCTTTGACTCTATTAGGTGACTACCAACCTGTTTGCAATTTGCCAGGTTTGTAAAATACAGTGAAATTCTTGCCTGTTATAATTTTATATGTTAATAAATATATTATTGTTAATTCAACATTTTAGAACCCCTACTATGGACCAGGCTTGTTTTAAGCACTAAAAGTAAAAGGCAACCCTAGCTCTCAAGGAGACTAGCTGGAAATATCTGGGATATTTAATCACGTACTAGCTTTAAACAAACATACACCCTAATAATACACACATACTGTAATTAGAAACCACTGTTTAGGCAGAAGTACAGTTGATTGTTGGAGTTAGATAATACAAAGTGACTTAAGAGCTTTGTAAAACTCAAGTAGAAGAATTCTGTTTAAATTATGAGACTTTATATGACTGTAAGAATGTTAGCTTTCTCAATAATCTGTTGAATGTTTGAGGGTTAATAGCTGTAAATTATGACAGACTCTGCAGTACATTTGGGGCTGGAAAATAGCTACAAAATAGTCAACATCACTCAATTTTTAATGAGTGAACAATACAGGATCTTTTTCAGAAACAACCTTTGCTGCCAGAAATGATACTCACACACTGTGAGGTTGGCAGCTTTTCAAATTGTTCAATATGTTAACACAACGCACACCAAGAATATCTTTGCTCAAGGGAAGTGTGATTTATTAACCATAAAGGGCAAAAACTGAGAGTGCTTTTTACCTGTCACTTTACTCAGGGGTTCCATCAGAGACACTCCAATTCTGTCTACAGCAATAACATGATGAGTTCTGAGAAACTGTTTCAAAGATGGGTGTATAACTTTTTGACACAAGACAAGATCTACACGGTCACTAACTAGTTGTTTTCCTAGGTTAAACAACTGGTCTAGAGCTGCATTTTCAAGAGAAACTCCGTAACTGACCAACAGTGTTCCTTCTCCAGTATCAGAAAGGTCTCCGGATAAAGACACACCAAAGAGTGCCACCTTGAAGGAATCTGATTTTTTGATAGGTAGTATCTTCATCAATTGAACTTCTGATACTTCAATTAGTATTCCAGGTAACACAGCAGAATCTATAACCCTTTGCCCTTTTAAAGGCACAATTATACTCTTTCCTAAAATGATGTGCTCTTGGGCATTCTCTGGAATTGTAAGCAGAAAGGCTCTCAGAATCAGAGTACTGATATGGTCAACTTCCTTTGCGATGAGCATGCAGGCAGGTTTACTTGTTAATATGCTGCGTACCAAACTCAGGAGGATCTGGGTACTACTAAAGTCGACTGGGATTCGGCAAGCACAGACCTCAGATTTCAAGTAACTGGTGCAGAGGCTCAAAAGATGCTTATTTAACTTAATAACCGTGGTGGGTGTCAAGCCTAGTCTCTGAACATTTTCGACAAGGTTGCAGCAAAGAATGGCTGTGAATAAGCCGCCATCGCTGAAGCAGGCCACGTGATTGCGCACGGCGGCCGTCAGGACCTTTAACACGGGGTGGCTGACGGGCAGGCCGGCGAGGAGGGCGGCCGACTGGGACGTGGTGACCACGGAGCCGCCCCGGCCGTTGTGCAGCTGCTTCAGCCTGCCCGCCGGGCCGTAGCACGACGTGACGAGGCCCCTCAAGGCCGCCAGGCTGGCCCTGGTGCGCTCGCCTGTCAGGGGCTCACTTCTGCAGATCGAGGGCTTTTTAGCTTCTAAACGAGACATGTTACTGCAAGGTAATTTGTGAAGAAAGTTTTTATTTTGTTAACCAGAGTTTTCTATTCATTGTATTGTCGTGGGTTTTTAACATTTAACAAGATTATTTTTCAGGAATCAAGAGTTCGGATTTACAGCATTGTGGCTATAAAATTAAATACTGAGCTCCATGCTTATGAAGCTAATCGGCACATAATGATTGATATAATGACATTTTAGTAATTCCAAATATTTATTTTACTTCATTATTCAAATTCCTTTGTTTGCCTTCAGGCTGAGACTTTACAGACTGTTTTGCAGCCCTCTGTATGAAATACGTTCCAAGATGGACACCTAAGAAGGAAACCACAGCTACAAGAAGCCAGTTCTTTCTGATCCAACTGCTATTTTTCATCTCTTCTTTCTAGCTCAAGCTCTGACTCAGAGCTGCTTCTTTCTACAAGAAATAAAAATAAAAAATATTTTAGAGAAGTAACCTGCAAACATTTTATAATTGAAGCTTAGTAATTAAATTTAATTCTTTAATTTTTATTTTTACTTTATTTTACTTTACAATACTGTATTGGTTTTGCCATACATTGACATGAATCCACCTTAGTAATTAATTTTAATGCTCCGCTCCTTCTTCAGAAAAAGGAACTACCCACAGGTACAAATCTCCAGAAAATGAGAAACATAAATTAAGACTAAAAACATCCATTTCTTTATTCTTCAGTGAATCTCTACAAGGAAAAGTACTGGTATTTTAATAATTCTGGAATGCACAACAGTCAGGAAGCTTATAGTACACAGTTTTTTAATATGATATGCTTATAGAAAATGGTATATATATATATAGTAAAACTCATAGAATCTGGTCTCGAGGTCTCAAATGTTTTTATTCTCTTGCATCAAGATCTAGTGATATTTTTTTCTCTAACTTGGAAAATAACTCTAACTTTTCTCTTGCTTAGGTCTGAATATAACTGCATTTATATCAAATCCTGTTTGTAAATAATTACGAAAATGAGATAGCTATCAGGATTCCTAATATCAAATACAGTCTACATCTAGCTGGACAAATGTGTACAACAAATTTACCAAAGAAAAAACCATGTTTAAAATATCTGGCTAAAGTCAGAGCAATCTTCTGTAGTTTTACCCTATCAGTTAATGATACTCAGTGTTGATGTCTTACAGCTAATCCACTCCCAAACTATGGCTTATGTCAATAAATACAAAAGCCAGGGAATGTGCTGGATGAGACTGGATTGGCAATCTGGCCCCAGAGAGGGTAAATAATGTAAAATGCTGCCATTTACCAAGTGTGCCAGCACTCGTACTAGTTTCCTTAATGAGGCTGGAAGAAGTGAGTGGAGGCGTAAACTTCTGATACTATAATAATGTGTGGAGATCTGTTGAGGTTTGGTGCTTTGAAGGTAAAGGTTCAACCAATTATTGGTTATTTTCAGGAATATACTAACCATGCTAACCACACAGACCGTGTTTAGCATAAATAGAACTAACTGAACTACTCAGACTATAGTCCTGCCCAGAGTAGACTATGGCACAGTACAATGCAGACTAGGAAGGTGATCTGAAGACGTGCAAAGATGTGAAGAGAACAAAGGAATGTTATGCAAAGTGTTATTTTGGTTATCACACCTCCCAATTTAGTTACAGGGCTGTAACCATGGCAACTGGGCCCAAATAAAGTGAAAGCAAGGATAGCCAGCTTTCTCATTGCAATGATAAAGCTATAGTTATCTCTTTTTACAGCACAAGGAAAAAAGTTTCTGTTCATCTCATATGAGAAAGAACCAAATAACTTAAATATTATTTCAAAGCTTATTTTAGATGCAGCAAAATCTGTGAAATACATTTAAATGCAAGCTTAGTGAAGTGACTTCCATATGTAAATTTGCATATTACAACACCTACACAAACCACAAATCTTAACAGACTGTGACCAATAAAGTGATTTACCTGGTTACTTTTCAATATATAATAGTGACATGCAACTTTTCAAAAGGGGCTAAATTGGCCCCTCTAAAAGTCTTGTGGTAGTTAGAGCAGTAACCACATCTTTTGGCTAGTATCTTTATGAGAAAGGAACAAAGTGATGGTGACTGCCAGATCATTTTCAGGATGTCAAAACTGCTAACTCATGGTCCTATGGCTTTCTCTAGACAAAATAAGGTTCAACTGAGAAAACAGGGGACATTAACACATGGCTGGCTTATAGAATAGGTTTGGAAGTGCCAATTCAGCTATTTCTTTCTTCCTAACAATGTGACCCATTATTCCTAAAGTTAACATCACATGAATGGCCCTGACTATTCCTGGACGCACTGGCCTGGCAGATGGTCTTTTTGCAGTGATGGATAACAATTAAATATTAATAATACTAACACTTCCATGACTATATTCTCAATTCAGAGCTATAAAATATGATCTAAAGAAATATAAACAGGTAAAATTTTTTCCTAAAAGGAATCAGGGTTCTTTGGAGAAATGGCTGAGGCAAGAAATAAATGAGACGAGCTAGAGACTTTTCCTGTAAAAAAGTAATAGTCATTAAAAAATGACACAGTAAACAAGTGACAAAGGATTAATCCCCAAAATATACAACAGCTCATGCAGCTCAACACCAGAAAAACAAACAACCCAATCAAAAGGTGGGCAGAAGACCAAAACAGACATTTCTCCAAAGAGGACATAAAGATGGCCGACAAACAATGAAGAGATGAACACTGCTCAATACTAGAGAAATGCAAATCCAAGCTATACAGGGTATCACCTCACATTGGTCAGAATACAAACAATAAATGCTGGAGAGAATGTGGAGCAAAGGGACCCCTCTTGCACTGTTGGAGGGAATGTAACTTGACACAGCCACTACGGAGATCAGTATGGAGATGTCTTAAAAAACTAGGAATTGTAACTGGAAGAGATATGTGTACCCCATGTCCGTTGCAGCACTTTTTACAACAGCTAGGACATGGAAGCAGCTTAGGTGTCCATTGACAGATGAATGGATAAAGAAGTTATGGTGCATATACACAATGGGATATTACTCAGCTATAAAACATAACACATTTGAGTTAGTCTTAATGAGGTGGATGAACCTAGAGCCTGTTGTACTGAGTGAAGTTAGCTGGAAAGAGAAAGACAAATATTGTACATTAATGCATGTGTAGGGAATCTAGAAAGATGGTATTAACGAACCTATTTACAGCACAGCAATGGAGATGGACACATAGAGAACAGACTTTGGACACAGCAGGGGAAGGAGAGGGCGCAACAAATTGAGAGAAGAGCATGGAAACATATACATCACCATATATAAAACAGATAGCCAGGGGCAATTGGAAGGGAATCTAAGATGGGACAATTTAAGCATTAAAAAGAATACTGATGACAATGACTCTGATAATTCAAATTTATGCAAACTTCTGAATTCATCAAGAACAAAAACTCTCATTGCTACTAGAGCGTTAACTTGTTATTATAAAAACTGATGAAGGGAAATGGCTTCCCTGGTGGCTCAGTGGTAAAGAATCAGCCTGCAACGCAGGAGATGCAGGTTTGATCTTTGGGTTGGGAAGATCCCCTGGAGAAGGAAATGGCAATCCACTCCAGTATTCTTGCATGGAAAATTCCATGGTCAGAGGAGCCTAGTGGGCAACAGCCCATGGAGGGTTGCAAAGAGTTAGACACGACTTAGCTGCTAAACAACAACAAAGGAAAACAAAGCATATATTTGGCTTTTCCTATATAAATGCATTTTGAGGGGGTAAATCAAACTCACCTGAAATTTGCCAGCCTGCTACTTCCCTGGGAGGTGGTTCTTCTTAGGACTTGTAAGAGCCAGACTGCCTGGTTCAGAGAGGTTGTCCTTACTAGGAATTTGGAAAACAGGGCTGCTTTTGATCCTGTGCCACCCCAAATGTATGAACCCAATCAGAGGTACCATAACAACCAGAACTTTGTAGTCTTTCCAGAAGTTCTGAAAGCTCATAGTACTTCAGCGTCAGTGTACCTAAGAAAAGGTCGACAGTTAAAAACAAAACAAAACAAATCCCTCTAAAATTATACCTCTAAAGCACAAACAGAATACTGCCCTCTAATAAAAGCTGCCTGTTAAAAAGTTTCTAGGTACAATACATTGCAATGTTATTTAACAAAAAGAGGTAAGTTGCAGACTTACAGGGATGGCAGAAGATCAGGCTTGGAAACATACAGGGTAACACTAAAAGTTTAGTCAGCAATTATGAATGAGCAACATCACCTGCTGGGAAAGCTGCTGGAAACTTTGGGAATACTCATGCATCAATATCATTGTCTTTATATAATTAATTTCTCTGAACCACAACAAAGTTAAATTATTCTTTAAAAAAATCTACTTGGTCACAATTTTAACAGAAGAACCAAATGGCAATCATTAAACATGCAGTGAGAATTCAGATTCTGCATTCTGATAGGATGTGAGTGATGATGTTTTCACTGAAATGTTGTCAAGCATTGGTCCCAACTATAGCAGAAGAGTTTTGGTTTGAACTCTGAATGCCATCTCCACATTTCTGTGCTGAGCTTCTGCATTTAGAGTGTTTACCCTTATCACTAATTAACTATACCCTGTAAGGGTTATTTCTGCTTTATTGACTATGCCAAAGCCTTTGACTGTGTGGATCACAACAAACTGTGGAAAATTCTTAAAGAGATGGGAATACCAGACCACCTGACCTGCCTCTTGAGAAATCTGTATGCAGGTCAGGAAGTAATGGTTAGAGCTGGACATGGAACAACAGACTGGCTCCAAATCGGGAAAGGAGTACGTCAAGGCTGTTTATTGTTACTCTGCTTATTTAACTTACATGCAGAGTACTTCATGAGAAATGCTGGGCTGAATGAAACACAAGCTGGAATCAAGATTGCCAGGAGAAATATCAATAATCTCAGATATGCAGATGACACCACCCTTATGGCAGAAAGTGAAGAACTAAAGAGCCTCTTGATGAAAGTGAAAGAGGAGAGTGAAAAAGTTGGCTTAAAACTCAATATTCAGAAAACAAAGATCATAGCATCTGGTCCCATCACTTCATGGCAAATAGACGGGGAAACAGTGGAAACAGTGGCTGACATTATTTTGGGGGGCTCCAAAATCTCTGCAGATGGTGACTGCAGCCATAAAATTAAAAGACGCTTACTCCTTAGAAGAAAAGTTATGACCGAATTAGACAGCATATTAAAAAGCAGAGACATTACTTTGCCAACAAAGGTCCGTCTAGTCAAAGCTATGGTTTTTCCAGTAGTCATGTATGGATGTGAGAGTTGGACTATAAAGAAAGCTGAGTGCTGAAGAATGGATGCTTTTGAACTGTGGTGTTGGAGAAGACTCTTGAGAGTCCCTCCCAAAGGAAACCAGTCCTGAATATTCATTGGAAGGACTGATGTTGAAGCTGAAACTCCAATACTTCGGCCACCTGATGCGAAGACTGACTCACTGGAAAAGACCCTGGGGCTGGGAAAGATTGAAGGCAGGAGAAGGGGACGACAGAGGATGAGATGGTTGGATGGCATAACCAACTCACTGAACATGAGTTTGAGTAAACTCCGGGAGATGGACAGGGAGGTCTGGCGTGCTGCAGTCCATGGGGTCACAAAGGGTCAGACACGCCTGAGTGACTGAACTGAACTGAACTGATAAGGGTTATTGTCAACAAAGTTTACTTGAAGAAACTAGGGCTAGGAACTTGCCTGCAGTTTCAAAGCTCGACAGTATTAAGAACAGTTTTTTGCTCTGTCTGATTTGGAAAGCATGGAGTATGGCCCACAAGTCTGTTTCTGATGATCTGTTGGGTTTGGGGTTTTAAGTCTAGATGACCTGTAAAGACTTCTTACACTTTTTTACTCAAGGGAGTTCACTAGGCTTCAGTGATGAGCTTATACACTCATAATGCTCTGAATGGACCTGCTCTCCAAGCTCCCCTCTGGGCAATGAAGGACAATAAGGACTGTTAAGAATTAGGTTCAGTGGCATATATGTGAGTTCCATTATGAAATCGCTTATGGTAATTTTGTGTGAATGTGTTTAGAAAAATGTCTGAACATAATTTTTACTTATACCTTCCCTTTTAAGGCAAGATTAAAATATAGGACTAATGAGCTACATATCTGAACTGTGTTCTGTATGTACATATTGAAAATAAATAAGGCTTAGAGTTATGCCTATGTACATATATTATTCCCAGCATTAGAAACGATTTCTCCACAGGGTACAAATTCACATTTCGTAAGGACTTTTTTCCTAACTTAAACAAACTGCTAGGGAAATCATGGCCTGCTTTGTAACTGCGAGCATTTTTGGCCCTCTCCCTGCCCTCAAGGGCTTTGGCATTCCATATGCTTTTTTGCAACCTTTAGGGCCATGCCTTTTACTGTCATACTCATGTTCTAATCTTTGGAGAAAGTAAATCACAAATAAACTGTATCATGATTACATTTCCTTGTGGAGCCCACTGTCCCAAAGCCTTTGGGGCATTTGAGATTTGAGGAACAATAACACCTCTGAGGGAGGCCCTGGGTGACCAGGAATAATGAGGGAAGAGCTTGAATAAGACTTACTTCTGAGATGGAAGGAGGGACTTGAGGCTGTGCCAAAGTCAATGGTCTGTGTTGACAGCTGGCATTTTTATTCACAAAATACCTTGAATTAAAAGGATCAGGATATACTGTCCTTTCACATCCAGTCTCAATACTTAAGGTGACTTTAAGCATCTCCAACTCTGTCCCTTCTGACATGAGCTTGTCAAGTCACAGCTCTTTTCGTAGACAGCACCTCTGCCCCTGTTTACTTCTCAGGATCATTAACATATCATCATATTTGTCACTTTTTCCTGAGTTTTGAACTTTTAGGAAAACAGCTTATAGAAAAGACTCATTTGGAACGGTGGTGGTGGTGGTTTAGTTGCTAAGTCATGTCTGACTCTTGCAACCCCATGAACTGTAGCCCACCAGGCTCCTTTGTCCATGGGATTTTCCAGGCAAAAATACTGGAGTGGGCTGCCATTCCCTTCTCCATGTTTGGAATGAAAGAATATAACAAAAAAGCTGAGATGAATAACTCAATAACCAAAATTCAGAATAAATCAAGGTCCAAACTATAACAGCAATGTATGTGGACTGTGGTTCTATTCCCTCCATGTACAATAGATCACAGTATGAAATGTGATGTGCTAGGAACCCTCCTCAGATTAGGATCAAGGTGGCTCCCTGTACTCAACGTCTCTTTGGGTCTTCCCTGGGTTAGGGACAAGGTGCCCCATTCTGTTTATATTGCGTTTAACAGGCGAGTATCCTCTTCCACTAGAATCAGTGCATCTTTTTCTAGATTTAGGTTTAGTTCAGCCTTGGAATTAGTATCTATTTTGGCTGAAATATCATTATTTGCCAAATGATCACTGAGGCCCAGTAACAGCACTTCCTGATTTAATAATTAATGCTTTAATATTTGCTCAACACCTACATGCAGCCATTTCCTCATATTCTCTGCGTCTCATATATTGGTTTGGCTAATGGAGGTGAAAAAGCAGGTAACTGACTTCCAGTGATTATTCTGTTGTCCTTTGTGAGGCTTGGGAGATGATAAGGATCAGAATGACAGGGCATTTTACTTTACAAAGTACTTTTAGAGTCTTCACATTTAATCCACATAAACATGCTGAGTATCACACCATCTCCAGCAAGTAAGATAGACTCACAATGGCACAGCAATCTTCACCTACTTCATTTCTTTTACTTAGCATCTTTCCAGCATTTTATATATATTGTTGCTTGAATAAATCACATACCAGGGCAGACACGTTAGACTTTACTAAATAAGGTTGCTTGCTAGTTGTAAGAAAAAGACAACAAAGTAGTTACTGAAGTAATGTGTCCCTTATTGTTCTCATATCTTCTTGTGGGGCTTTTATTTATTTATTTTTTGCTTGTCTTTTTTTATTTTACTTTACAATACTGTTGTTTCTTTCTTTTTTTTTTATTTACTTATTTTTAGTTTTTTATTTTTTAAATTTGTGGGGCTTTTAAATACAATCAAATATACTAGGAGTATACAATTTTGATTTAATCCATTTTTTTCTTCTAAAGTCTTTTTATGGAATATTTTCAAAATGAAACTTAGTATCACTGCCCTTTTCTAAAAACTATAACACAGGCTTACTTTTTAAAGTTAGAAAATGCAGTAATAAGAAAGCTAAAAAAATCTGTCATCTTTTTGGTTTTAACAAAAATGTGATTGCAATATACACTCTTTTTGTAATCTCTTCTCCCTGCAATAATATAAATCTTCATTATGATTTTTAGTAGTTATATAGCTTTTATGGCGATATCCTAATTTAACAGATCACTGATTGATAGAAATCTGAGATTTTTTTCAGTGTTTTATTGCTAAACATGCTAAGTACCCTTGTAAATCCTCCAGAGTCCATGCTATAGCCTCTCTATGCTGCTTCTCAGGATAATACAAAGTCTTACTAGAATTCCTAACAATTAACTCATTTTTCAAATGAATTTAACAAGAAGGTTTTTAAAACTTTCACTTTGGTTCACAGTGCTGAGCAGCAGGGAGACAGGGAGTTCCAACTTGGGGATGGAAAATGAAGCTGGATACAGCTTTTCTTGAGATGGCCCTTCCCTCAAAACATTTGGCAACGAGTTATTCCAAGTGGTGTGGAACTATTTTATGGACAGAAGAGATTCCTAAGTCTGAAGCAAGATTTTCTCAAGAATATGCTCAAAATGATCACATTTGCTGGGCAAAAACAGGCTGGCTTCTAAAATGAGTTAGTACGTCTTCATTCACAGAGTGTTTCAAGTCTGCCTGGATTAAAGCAGCGACACAAACCACAGCAAGAAGACGTCTTCCCTCTCCTTACCCTCCTCCAGTCTACCTGCCACTGCCCGTATCTTTCCTGGGTCCTCTCTAAACACGCTCCTAAGAAAAACAAATGAAAACAGAAGGTGTGGGGCTAGTTTACAAAGATGGAGGAAACGAAGAAAAGGAAAAGAGATTAGTAAATTTTACATGAGTAAACAGAAAGTAGATATTTATGGTTTTATCCATTGAAATGCCTCTCTTAAGTACAGAAAATGTTTATAGGCCATTGACACAGATGCTTTCTTATATCCTTCTTTCCAAAACAAATACTTTTCATTATTCAAAGTTTCCTGTTTTTTCTTTTTGTTTCCATAGCAATTTTATGAGACCAGTTTATATATGAGGAAACACTAAATGATTCTAAAATTATTGGCAGTTAATTGTGGCACTCATCTTGCAGTTTGGAGTCCTAAAGTCTAGGCTGGTATTCTTAATGGCAATTTTCGAAAGTTGAGTATTAGTATCTCAGCTTTGGCAAGAGTCAATCAGAATTGCCAGTGCATAATGATGTGTGCCGAGAACATTCTGGGTGCATGCTGCATAGTTGTGTGGGTGGCTGAGGTCAGGCTCCCCAGTGCATTACACCTGGCATGTCTTTATTCTCACGGCAGGGTACACTATAGGCTAACAGGTCTTGTGCCACTCGGTCCAAAAGGAGAGGGCAAACAAGCCCATATCCTCCAAACACACACCCATGATCTACTAATGCATGAGTGGAGCTAATTTTAGCTCCTTTTTTTTTTTTAAGCTCAGTTCTTAGTGCAGAATAAATAGAGATTAATGAGCAGAATGCAGAAAAGCTGGTTACATCTCTGCCCCACTAAAATATCATAATCTTTTTTACTGCATAGAACTGATCAGTAAGGGCAAAAAAAGCACTTAATCCTAAACAACCTGGCTCTGGCTATCAGATTACTCTTTGTATGCACGCAGTTAAAACCACAGTGCTTCGCTATCCATTAGGCCTACAATAACCCGGATGCAGGCAATGCGGGGAAGGCTCTCAATCTGCCCACTGGGCTTGCGGGGTGCCATCTGCTGGCCTCTTGAACACAGTGTAAGATAGATTTTTAACGTCTTCATCTGGCTCCATTTAAAGTATTTGGAAAAAAAAAAAAAACGTTTAAAACATTTTAAAAAATTACTGAATGTAATTTAAACATGAATAGAACACTAAATGGAAAGTTGAACAATTAATTAACCCAACTCTTGTGGCTGTGATATTTCATTAAATTTACTGGAATTGTATAATGCCTTTTCTTCTGGCGTGACAAATGTTGATTTTAAGTATCTGTGAATTCCTCATTCCTGAAATCTAATTACTGACCCTGAAAGTAGTTCTTTTTATCCTCAATTTTAATACAACAGTTCACATTTTGGCAATTTTGTGTACACGTTAGAAAGGACTGCATGGTGTCTTCAGGCCTATTGAACTGACTGACTGGTATGCCAAACAGAACAAGAGTTTCTTTTTTTCCCCCCTTTTCTAACTACATCACCTAAAATAACAGTTTTGCTGAACTTTTCCAGTCTTGTCAAAACACAGACAACAAAAAAATTACTGTCAATTCTTGATTAACTGAGTGGACCATGTGTGTTAGTCACTTGGTCCTGTCCTGACTATTTGTGACCCCATGGATTGTAGCCCGCCAGGGTCTTCTGTCCATGGAATTCTCCAGGCAAGAACAGAGGAGTGGGTTGCCATTCCCTTCTCCAGGGGATCTTCTCAACCTGACCCAGGGATCAAACCCAAGTCTCCTTCATTGCAGGCAGATTCTTTACTGTCTGAGCCACCAGGAAGCTTACAAAAAAATAATGGAATGCTTCATGAATTTGCCTATCATCCTTGCACAGGGGCCATGCTAATCTTCTCTGTATCGTTCCAATTTTAGTATATGTACTGCCGAACCTGAGCTCTAAGTTTCCTTTCTGCAAAATCTTACCCCTACTTTGACCAGCAGGCAGTAACTGGGCAGAATCAGCTGACCAGCACAGCCTGGTCTGGAGCGGGTCACGAGCAGGCACAGAGCGTGGTGAAGGCGTAAGCATTTTACAATCTCTGATATCCTCTACTCCATTACTGTGAATTCAGTGTCTTTATAAATAAGTAGTATTCTGGAAGCCTCGCAAGTTTTATATGGGAGCTTTAACTGTCCACAAACTAAAATTTGAACAGCAAGTGAATAATTAGCAACTAACAAGGAAAAGCCGATCAGCTCTCTGGCAGGCCATGGCTTATCAAAAAGGTGTGGAGAGCCGTTATAAAATTTAGAGTTGTCTGAGAATCTTTCCAGCCCCTTTCCCATCTTTACACCTGCCATTTGACATGGAAGCTGGTGGGGAGTTACTGAAGACAGTGGACTGGGCTCTTAGTGCTGCAGCAATGCCTTTATGTTCCCCTGGCCAGCTCTGAATCTCAAAAGGGTTGGTTTCTGTCCTCACCATTTCTGAGATTTCTATTTCACTCTCCACCTTGGTTTCTGCAGATAAACTACTGGCCAGAGGACACTGTGGCTACTGGGTCTGAGCCCCTCTGCTTCCCGCTCCCATGTGGTAAAACGTCCGTCTCAGCTCCCATTTTCACGTCCTTCCTCTCTGAGGACCAGACACTTCTGGTCAGTCAGTCCCACCTGCCACGTGTCTTCAGGGTCCCAACTCCATCACCCCCCCACCCCAACTTTTACTTTCCATCTCCCACTTGGAATTGGTCTTCCTCCTTGGCAAAACTGTTTTTCTCCACTGAAAAAAACCAAAAGCAAATTCCCTAAAGCCACTGCCCTTTACCGGCCCTTCCTTCCAGTTACTAGACACTGATTCCTTTCAAATAACACATTTCTAGACCCAATCTCCACTTCCACCTTCACACCCAAGTAATTTGCTTTTGTTCCACTCTCCATGGAAACCATCTGACTATAAAGATCACGAATCTCTCCCTATAATCTCTCTGCAGCACTTTTGATGAGTTCTTGAAACTCTTTACCTGAGGCTCATCTGATCCTTCTCGGTCTCCTTTAATGGTCCCTTGGTTTCCATCCACCTGTTCACTCTTCTCAAAGCTCTGTCCTTGGCTGTCTTCTCCCTCTGTTCATTTCCTGGGTGTCCTCATTCACACCCAAAGCTTCTACTTTAGCACATCCATCAGTGACTCCCATGCCTTCATTTCCAGCTTAGTCCCACATATCTCATGCTGCTGTTCCCCACAAGTGTCTAAACTCATCTCATATAAAAATGAATCCTCTTTCCTTCCCAAATTGCTGTTTCTCCTCTACCACACTGTTCGATTAAAAAATCTGAATACAGTGGATTCTGCTGTTTCTTAAACTCCCCATCAAGTCAGTCACCCAATTCTCCATTTGACCTGACATTTCTTTTGCAATTTCTCCCCACTGCCATAGTCCAGACCCTCATTACCTCACTTGCTTCTAGTCCAATGGTTCTCACTGTGGTTCCTTCGCCACTGGCAGTAGCATTACCTGGGAATTTATCAGCAATGTAAACTCTTGGGCTGCCCCGGACCTACTGAATCAGAACTCTACACTGGGATCCAGTAATCTGTGTTTCAACAAATTCCTTAGGTAATTCTGAAGCTTAAGTCTGAAAACCACTATTCCATTCTCTAACCTCTTAACACTGCCATCGTGGTGAAAACAACAACAGATACAGTTCTGTTGCTCAGAAGCCTTCAATGACATTTTTGACTAAAAGGTGTAGGTTTCACCTTTGTACTGCACAAAAGATGGGATCTAGTTCCTGCCTATCAGTTTCCAGAAGGTAAAGTATAACACATCATCTTAGTAAGAATGCACTGTTGTATAGTGACTAAGTGGACAAGTTGTGGAATCCTACTGCCTGGGCTTTCCTCTGCCTTATTACAGTACAGCTGTCTGTGACCCTGGATGATTCCTTAACCTCACAATGCTTCAGGGACATCATCCATAAAATGAGAATAACACTGACAGCCATATCACAGGGTGGTTGTGCAGTTATCACATACCTGGCACTCAGGCTGGACTGTTACTAGATTCCAGGATGTTACAGAAAAGGTTAACAGGCTCCAAAAGTGAGGGCCAGGAAAGTTCATCATGAAGGAAACTCAAGGACGAAGCAAAACAGCAAAGACAGGGTGATACATTCATATTTGTTTCTCTGACAACAATTAATGAAGTTAATGGTGCTAAGTGATTAAATATGAGGGTCCCAATATAATGATGCTTTGAGTAATGATGGAAATAAAATTCTAACCTCCCCAACTAGGTATGATCTTAGGCAAAAAGACTTTATTTCTTGCCTCAGTTTCATAGTCTGTAACATGGTGCTATATGAGAATTCCTATGTATTTACCTATGTAAATATTTACTGTTTATCCAGTATCTGATATGTGAGCATTCAATACAGGGCAGCAATTATTCTTATTGTATGTACAATATCTTCAATATAAATCAGATATAAAAACAGGCACTTCTGGAGACTCCTGTTTGATCCAAGCTCCTGGGAGTGTGGAGACAGATCTAAGTCTCAGGACTGACTGGGGGAAGAGTTGAAGTTATGCCCTTTTTCGGGAACAGTGGTTATCCAGTGACTGATCACTGCAGGGATATAGTCTTGACCCTTCCCTCCAACTTGGGACAACTCTCAGAGTTACGGTGAGACTTGGCAGACACTCTCCTTGGGACCATTCTGCAGCTCAACTTTTTCTACCCACCATTCTACCTCCTTTCTTCCTTGGTAAGATCCAAAAAGTACTAATAAATGTCCTGGTCATAAATCTCCTTAGGTCTACTTCCCAGGGAACCCCATCAAGGACAATCTGGAAACATCTTGTTCGTTTATCAATTTACTTGTTGACTGTTGCCCCTCCCATCATTAAATAGTCAATGTGGTCAGGGCCATGCTCGTTTTGGCCACTTCTGTATCTGCTAACTAGGCAGTGTGACAAATACGAATATGAACTGCCGGTGTTAATGAATGCATCAATGAAACTGAGGGTATAGCAAGCCTCTGAAACACCAACAGGATGTGAGCCTGATCTGACCTCAGGAGGCCTCCATCTCAATAGGGTTTCTCCATGCCCAGAATGTCCAAAGCGCCAAGTCCTGCTTCTGCCGTCCAAGCTGGTACTGCCACATGGTGTGTAGTGCTCCCATCAGAGGGCGGCTCTCCAGGCAGACACAGGTCTCAGAGCCAGGGCATTCGGAGCCTTCCCTCGGGCGCCTTCTCCGTCTACGTTCTGGTGCAGCCGCTTGGATCCGAGGGAGGATAGTGCATGTTATACTCTGAGCCCATATCTCCAAACCGACCGAGAGAACAAGTCCACCACAGTAATGCAAAGGCAAGAAGGGAGTTTATTTCTAGCGCGCTAGGGCCCAAGTCTCAACCAGCACAGTGGAATCCAACAAGAGCCCTGAACAAAGGATTATGGCGGCTTATATACAGGCAGCTCTTTGTCTCAGTTACAGGGGTAGCTGGTGTTACACGATCGCCTAGGCAGGATGAGCACACGCCCTGTCTCTTTCTGGTTGGTGTGTGTAGGAAGTCTTCCTAATTTGGTCAAGGAATGTTGTTAAGGAAACGTAAGTCAGGTCCTGGGCTTAGTGTACCTCACTGAGCTTGTCATAGCCAGGGTTTGGCCCCTAACATTCCCCCGTCCTTACATCATATAGAGGAATCTTCCTCTTGGTTTTGAGACACAGCTTGATATTGTTGCCGAAGCACAAATAGCTGTACTGTGTTTATACGTTCTTTTACAAAGGCTATAAGTCTATTGATAATACAGGGACCAAAAGCAAGCATCAGTAGAAGCACTAGCAGGGGCCCCAGCAACGTGGAGATTAGAGTGGTCAACCAAGGGGACTGCTGAAACCAGGACTCGAACCACCCCTGTTGGGCCTCACGTTCTCGTTTGCGTTGGGCTAGTACCTCTCTCACTTTGGCCATAGATTCTCTGACTATTCCTGTGTGATCAGCATAGAAACAACATTCTTCTCCTAGGGCAGCACAGAGTCCCCCTTGTTGTAGAAAAAGCAGATCTAATCCTCTTCTATTTTGCAGAACTACTTCAGATAGGGAAGTCAAAGACGATTCTAAATGACTGATGGATTGCTCTATACGGGTGATGTCCTCATCTATGGCCGCTCTCAGGGAGTTAAATCCCTGGCTTTGCAGGGACAGGGCTGTTATTCCTGTTCCAGCCCTGGCTATTTCAAGACCGAACATAGTTGCTATAGTTATGGTAGTAATAGGTTCTCTCTTAACTCTGTAAGTTCTTTCTTGAGAACTTAAGGTCAACCTTTGGGCCCAGTAATCATATATTGTTTCTTTTGGTCGGTACAGAATTTTTGGCACGACTGCTACCATAACACAGAATTCTTCTTTGGGGTCAAAGATTGAGCTGTGTACGCATGGAGTCAGCCCCGTGTGTGAACAGACCCACCATCCTCCCATCTGTGGTATTAGCCACCTGGCTATGGGCAAGTCCGTAGGCTCAACGACATGCGCACACAGTGGAGACCTCCCTGATATCATCTTGCCCATACATAACCCTTTTCCCCATACCTCTCTCATTGTAAGGCCTACTTTTCGTTCTCCCCATCGACATTGGGGAGGATCGGTGCCGTTGGCCAGGTCGTAAGAGGCATTGAGGCCTATTGCCTCATAATAAGGGGGAATTAAGTTGTAACATAACCAACAGGATTTAGTTGCCTCAGGATGGGTCTGATTTAAGGTAGCATAAGCTGCCTTTACCAATTTCCATAGTGGATCTGTATGTCTGAGTTTAACAAGGAGGCCTGCCTCTGGGTCTTCTGTTGGTCTCTGTGATATAGGTAGGGAGGTTGTCAGGTAGGGAGTTACATCAATTTTTTCCATTGGGTTGGGACCTATACTGTGTATCTGCGTTGGCTCTAGAATCTGGCTTATAACTATAATTCCCCCGTAAATGTATGCGCCTCCCACCGTTCTTGTCTGTATTCCCCAGGAGAGGCCAGAAATCCAAGCCCCCTCTTTTTTTGCTTTTTCCTGATTGAACCTTATCTTAACCTGTGCATAGTTACAACTCTCTTCACATTCAAAAGTTGGGTCCCCAAGGGCTTTGGGGGTGGGCTTTGCGAACGAGAAGTTAAGTAGGTCCTGATTTCTTACCTCCCAGCGCCGAGGCCCATCATTAGAAGTAACACAATCCCATGATTTACAAAAATAATCTTGCGCCCCCCCACAAGTCTGCCAGTTGGTCCTCTGGTGGCCCGGGCATGCCCAGAACCCCTGTATCCGGAGGAAACCCCTAGCCCAAGGCACATTTACCACTGGCTTTAAGTCAAAATATAGGTCTGGCCACCAGGTGTTCGGAGGATGTACTTCTGTAGTTAAGTTGAGCACCTCTCGTGTTTGTCCGTCTTGAAGCTTCCAGGTGATTTTGGCCAGCTGGTGCGGGTTGCTATGGGTGGCTCCAGGGCCGAGGAGGATGGTCACTAACAGGACAGTCAGGATGACTTGTCTGGATCCCGTCAGCGGATGAGCTTCATCTTGAAGAGGTTTGAAGGGTGCGGCGTTACTTCCCATTCTTTTTGGGCCCTTTCTTGCTCCTCTGGAGTGGCTTGGTGTACGTGGTTGCAGTGCACCCACGGCCCAATACCGTCGACCTTTAGGGCAGTTGGGGTGGTAAGAACAACAACATAAGGACCCTTCCATCTGGGTTCTAGTGCCTTGGTTTGGTGCCTTTTGACCCATACCCAATCTCCAGGGCCAATGTTATGCGAGGGGACAGTTCCCTTATTCTGACCTACATGTAGTTCCCGGAGCAGTTTCCAAACACGGGAATGCACCTTACTTAAGGCCATCAAGGCCTCTTGGAATTGTCCCAACGTGGGAGGTGGTAGTTTCTTCCTTTCAAAGATTGGACATACAGGGGGAGGTCTCCCATATAGAATTTCGAATGGGGTCAGATTAAGTTGATAAGGAGTATTACGCTCATGGAAGAGGGCGAAGGGAAGGAGGGTCACCCAGTCCCCGCCAGTCTCTATAGCCAATTTAGTTACAGTTTCTTTTAGGGTCCGATTCATTCTTTCAACTTGCCCTGAGCTCTGTGGACTGTATTCACAATGTAATTTCCATTTCGTCCCCAGGGCTAGGGCAAGGCTCTGAACTATTTGACTCACGAAAGCAGGTCCATTATCAGAGCCAATGGTCACCGGCAGGCCAAACCTGGGAACTATTTCTTCTAAAATCTTTTTCGCCACTATCATCGCGGTTTCTCCCTTTGTAGGAAAAGCCTCTACCCACCCTGAGAAGGTATCTACCAAGACTAACAAGTACCGGTAACCATACTTGCCTGGCCTTACCTCAGTGAAATCTATTTCCCAGTGTTGCCCTGGTCCTTCTCCCTGATACCTCAGTCCTGCGTGTTGTCCTTTCCCTGGTCTCATTTGTTGATATGCCTTACAAGCATGTACTATGTTCCTCATAGTTGTTTGGTGCCGGGGGAATCGCAGGTGCGCAGTTTGAAAGAGCATCAGAGTCTTTTTTTCTCCCAGATGAGTAGTCAAGTGTAAATGTTCACATAGTTGCCGTCCCAACTGAGTGGGGAGTATCAAGTAGTCATCTGAGTCTCGGTACCATCCATCTTCACCTTTTTGGAGGTTGGTGTTTTCTTGAATCCAAGTAAGGTCTGAGGATGAATACTCAGGGGTCGGGGGCAAAGTTCCCATACCTGGAGGTGGAAGTTCGATAGTCAACACAGGGGTGATGTAATCTTCATCAGCTACCCTTCGAGCTGCCAGGTCTGCGGCCTGATTCCCTCGTGCCGTGGGGCTGTCACCCTTCTGGTGTCCAGGTACGTGTACTATTGACACAGCCCGAGGCATCTGCACAGCCTCCAAAAGTCTACGGATTTCAGGCAAATTTTTAATTTCTTTCCCTTCAGCTGTCAAAAACCCCTGTTCCCGATATATTGGGCCCTGGATGTGTACCATGCCAAAGGCATAGCGACTGTCAGTGAGAATGGTTATTCTCTTTCCTTCGGCTCTCTCTAGTGCTTGAATTAAGGCAATTAATTCTGCCTTTTGTGCAGAGGTATCTGGGGGAAGGGCCTCAGCCCATATGGTCTGTCCAGAGTCATCTACTACTGTGGCTCCCGCCCGTCTCTGTCCATCTTTTACATAACTGCTTCCATCTGTAAACCATATTAGCTCACTGTTATCCAGTGGCGTATCTGTTAAGTCTTTTCATATTGCTGTTACCCCGGCCAGTATTTCATCACAATTGTGGAGGGGGCTATCTCCCTCCGGATTGGGCAAAAGAGTAGCCGGATTAAGAGCACAGGGCGTTTGGAAATGTATCCGTGGGGTGTCAAGCAGCACAGCCTGATAGTGCATCAGGCAGGCATTAGAAATCCATTTACCTGGGGGTTGCTTTAAAACTTTATGGCATGAGGAGTGTAGACCAAGAGTCTCTGTCCATAAGTCAGTTTATCACCATTGCAGACTAAGAGAGCAGTGGCCACGATGATACGGAGGCAAGGTGGCCATCCGGCTGCCACTGGGTCCAGCCTCTTGGAAAGGTAAGCTACAGGTCGCTTCCATGGTCCCCATTTCTGTGTTAGTACCCCTTTCCCTATCCCCCGCTTTTCATCTGCAAATAATTGGAAAGGCTTAGATGGATCAGGGAGGGCAAGGGCAGGAGCTTCCAGTAAGGCTCGCCTGAGCTCTTGGAAGGCCTTCTTCATTGGCTCAGTCCATTTCCAATCCTTGTTTTCTTTGCTCCCTTCATATAGGGGCCTAGCCTTTTCTGCAAACCCCAAGACCCACAACCGGCAATATCCCACAGTTCCAAGAAATTCTCTCACTTGCCTAGGGTTAGCTGGCTCAGGGATCTGGAGGATGGTTTCTTTCATGGCCTGTGTTAGCCACCTCTGGCCCTGTTTTACCTTATAACCGAGGTATGTAACCTCTTGCTTGGCAATCTGGGCCTTTTTGGCACTGGCCCTGTAACCCAAAGTCCCCAAAGTTTTGAGATCACCACCTGTTGCCTCTTGGCAATCTTTCTCTGTAGCCGCTGCCAGCATGAGGTCATCAACATACTGTAATAAAACAATGGTAGGGTGCTCAACCCGATACTCATGGAGGTCTTCGTCCAGAGCCTCATTAAATAACGTGGGCGAATTTTTGAAACCCTGTGGTAAGCGAGTCCATGTCAGCTGTACAGGGGTCTGGCCACCGTCTTCTTGCCATTCGAAGGCAAAGATCTCTTGGCTCGTGGGGGCAAGAGGCAAACTGAAAAAGGCATCTTTTAAATCTAAAACAGTATACCAAATGTAGTTTGGAGGCAAGTTGCTTAGCAGAGTATAAGGGTTAGGAACCGAAGGATGAATGTCACTCAGCCGTTTGTTGACTTCTTGTAGATCTTGAACCGGTCTAAAATCACTCCCCCTAGGCTTTTTCACAGGCAACAGAGGAGTGTTCCATGGGGACTGGCGCCTTTTTAGGACCCCTGCTTCTATGAGGCGTTGTATATGAGGTGTGATTCCTTGTTGAGCCTCTTGACTCATGGGATACTGCCGTACCCTCACCAGGAAAGCATTGGCCTTTAGTTCCACAACGATAGGGGGCCTCTGTTTGGCTAGTCCCATTCCTGCCGTTTCAGCCCAGGCCTGAGGGTATCTTTGAACCCATGGTTGTACTTCGGGGCTTATTGTCACTGGGGCCTCTGGCAAATATAGCTTGTATTCATCTTTCAATGCCAGAGACAGGACCTGAAGAGGATGTCCGGTCCCATCTAAGACCGACACTTGTCCGTGGTTGAAATGAATTTGGGCATTCACTTTAGACAGTAAATCTCTTCCTAGCAAGGGTGCAGGACACTCGGGTATCACCAAAAAAGAGTGGGTTACCTGGTGGGCCCCCAAGTTCACATGCCGTTTTGTAGTCCATCCATATCGTTTAATCCCGGTTGCTCCCTGTACCCAGCTACTTTTTTTAGACATAGGTCCATCGTTTTGGTTTAAGACTGAGTATTGGGCTCCCGTGTCTACCATGAAGCCAACAGGTTTCCCCTCCACATTTATGGTTACCCAGGACTCGGGGAGGGGCGTCGAGCCCTGACCCCCCCTAGTCACTATCCTCTCCCGCGTAGAGGATATGACTTTCTGGAGAAGGGGTCTCGTTCTTGGGGGTTCTGGGCCTCTCTTTCAGATTTTTCTTGGGGCATTTATGTTTCCAATGTCCAAACTCTTTACAAAATGCACATTGGTTTTTCTCAAGCTTACGCCTTGTTGTTTTTTCTTCAATTTTTGAGTCCATCTTTTTTCCTTTTTGGAACCTGTTTTTGTTTTCAATCCCAGCAAAAAATATCTGGGCCAGTTCCTTTTGATTTTTACAGTTTTCTTCAGCTCTAAATTCTCTTTCTTCTCATCTAATACGGTCTTCTCTCTCCTCTGGGGTCTCTTTATGATTAAAAATTCTCTCAGCTGCCCTCACTAGATCCTGCAGGGATTGTTCACTTAACCTCTTCATCTTTTGCAACTTTCTTCTAATATCGGGGACTGCTTGATTTACAAACACTAACATAACTGCTGCTCATGACTCATCTGCCTGTGGGTCCATAGGGGTATACTGTCTAAAAGCTTCCATTATCCTTTCAAGGAAGGCTGCTGGACTCTCATTTGGCTCCTGCCTCACTGAATTTTGGCCAAATTTGTTGGCTTCCTGGTGGCCGCTCTAAGGCCAGCCATGAGTCTGGCGGTACACCTGGAGACACTCCCTACCTTCAGCGCGTTCAAAGTCCCAGCTGGGTTGCACCAAAGGGAACCCTTCCTCAATAAGGTTAGGCTGTATTGTGGGCCTCCCATCCACCCCTGGCACATTCTTCCAAGCTTCTGACAGGACCCGTTCGCGTTCCTCCGTAGTAAAAAGCACCTATAACAGTTGCTGACAATCATCCCAAGTGGGATTGTGAGTGAAAAGGATAGACTCTAAAAGATCAATAAGACCCTGCAGTTGGGTTTTCCAACTGTACAGATCACTAGTGGAGAAGGGCCAATACTGATGTGTCTGCTCTCCACCCTCTCTGGCTGGCCCTGCCCAGACTGGAAACGCATGAACTTCTGGGGAGGAGGGAACTTCTGGGTCTTCTTCCTCCGCCACGCTGGCCATTCCCCTTGTCCTTCCCCGAGTTCCCCAGGCAGGGCCTCCTTGTCGGGGAGGAGCTGAAGGCTCGGTTCCCCCCAGGCTTCTCCCGATGAAACCTGTGGAACCTGTGGAAGCAAGGGCGGATGTGGATCCGCATACGGAGGTGGGGACAATTCGGTCTTCAGGTCTATCAGATTAGGATACAGAGAAGATTACTGGAATACCAGTTTCGGTCGATTCTCGTCCTTTTTTCCTTCCTTCTCTTTGGAAGCCTTCATGACTAGCACCTGTGGGCTTGGCGAGGTTAGAGTTGGGGAAGAGGGACGGGGAGGTTTAGGAGGAGCGAGAACAAACGGTTTAAGCCATTCTGGCGGGTTTCTCAGTAGATCCTGCCAGGCCAGAATATAGGGAGTCTGGTCTGGGTGCCCAGCATGGACCAGGAGAGAGCACCCTCTCTTTAACTGCCTGGATAATTTGTGGATTGAAGGTTCCCTCTCGTGGCCACCCGACATCAAAGGTAGGCCACTTGGCGGAACAGAAAATCACCAGTTGGCTCTTCTTCACCAGTAACGATAGAGTCTGAGCTCTAGACTTGAAATCAGAGAAGTGGTCAGTCATCAGAGACAACGGAGTAGAAGTAGTTTGCCCCATAGGTACAAAGAACACGAATAACAATGAGACTCATGACAACAGTGCCGGCACACAGAGACACAGGAATGACACAATAGGTACCAAATCTCCGTACGCTTTTGGTCCTCTTTATACCGCTAGAAACCCCTTTCTACTTGCAAGTGTCTTACCGTCAGGACGTCCTCAGTGCCAGCTGCCCTCCCGGTACTACCGGGGACTCAGCCTCACACTGGACTTGCCTCTGCACCTATACCCAGATGCCTCCCCAGTACGATACTGGGCCCCGGACTTAGTCTGGGCCTTTACAGCGTTAACACCGGTGCTCAAAGCTCATACCTCCTAACGAGGTTACCCCCTTCTACCAGGAGAGTTGTTCTCCCCAGCTGGAAGGAGATCCCCAACGAGCCCCCAAATGTTATACTCCGAGCCTGGATCTCCGAACCCACCAAGAGAACAAGTCCACCACAGTAATGCAAAGGCAAGAAGGGAATTTATTTCTAGCGCGCTACAGCCCAAGTCTCATCCAGCACAATGGAATCCGACAAGAGCCCCAAACAAAGGATTATGGCGGCTTATATACAGGCAGCTCTTTGTCTCAGTTACAGGGGTAGCTGGCGTTACATGATCGGCTAGGCAGGATGAGCGCACGTCCTGTCTCTTTCTGGTTGGTGTGTGTAGGAAGTCTTCCTAATTTGATCAAGGAATGTTTTGTTACGGAAACATAACTCAGGTCCTGGGCTTAGTGTACCTCACTAAGCTTGTCGTAGCCAGGGTTTGGCCCCTAACACTGCACACTCGGCGCTGTGCGCACAGCTACAGAGCACCCCGGCTCCTCCGCGTCCCTCCCGGCAGCCAAGAACCCAGCGCCGAGGCTGCAGGTTAAACGCAGTCTCTAAGGAGCCGGCCCCCCAGCCCCGCCCCCGGTCTCCTTCAGTGACCTTTCCGAGCGAGGACGAGGCACCGACGAGCCCCGGCCCCCATGCAGCCGGGCAGAGAGCCGGCTCCCCGCGGCGGCTCTGGCCTTCTCACCTGTCCGTCGGCCGCCGCCTGCAGCCCCCAAGGCCGCACCTCGCGCCGCCGCAGCTCCAGGAGATAGGCCCGCGCTGGGGACCGAGCATGCGCAGCCCGCGGCTTCTCCGTGCGTTGGTGACGCTCTAGGCCGGCGAAGCGGTGGCGGCGACCGGAAGACCGGGAGGCCCGCTGGGGACCGAGCATGCGCAGCCCGCGGCTTCTCCGGGCGTTGGTGACGCTCTCGGCCGGGGACGCGGTGGCGGCGACCGGAAGACCGGGGGCGGGCCTCGTCTGGTGTCAGTCTAGGCACGCGATCGGAAGTGGAAACGTTAAATGACGGGTCACACGGACTTGCTGAAGCACAGTGTCTGCCTTTCTGCCGGCGCTTAAGAGGCGCTCGTGGAATGGAAACGTGAGCAACCGCTCTCGGCGGGTGCCGGGCCTTCCGGCCTTGACCGATGGCGACGCGCCGGATCCCGCGGCCGCTCACCAGCCCCGGTCTCCCGGAGCGACCGCCCAGAAGACCCGGAGAGGAGGCGCCGCTGCGGCCGCTCCTGTGGAGCGGGGCGCGCGGGAGGCCCTCAGCGGCGCGGCGTCCGCCCCCTGTCCCCGCGGGGCCTTACGGGGTCGGAGGCCCCTGAGTGCGCTCGCCGGCCAGCTTATGTCCGTGCCGTCTCCCCTCCCGCTGATGCGTTCGAGGGCCAAGACGGCATTCTTCCTTTCAAAGAACTGTGAGAGAAGTTATGCTCATGGATGACGGTCTCGCAATGCACCCGCCATTGAGAAAGCCACCTTCATCTGCCAGCCCGTGTTTTCTATACTCGTTCCCCATCAAACACTCAGGAGACTTTTCCCCTTTTTGTGCTAGTAATTTTTAAGAAACATTCTGTGCCACAGAAATGCTGCGTTTTATTTTTCCCTCTCGATCGCCCTTCTCCCTAGCACAGCGGGAAACTGGCTTGTCACCGGCCAATCGAGCTCGCTGTGTTCGCGGTGTAGATAGAGGCCCTTCGCCGCCATGATTGTTTGGGCCCTCGTTGGAAGCCGCGAGACCTTGCACGGAGGACATTTTTGTTTTTGGAAGATCCCGCGCGCTCTTCCGGCCGTTAGCTGAGAGTTCGCCGCCATCTTAAGTCCTGGTTGTGGCTTCAAGCGGGCAGCGAAGCAACCCAGGCCATCTTGTGTTTGGGCGGCAGCAGGGATTCTCTGCGCGCCCGGGAAGCGGGAAGGAGGTCGGCACCCGAACACCCGAGCTTCCAAAGGCTGGCTTGTGAGCCTCTGGCCGCCTTTCTAGTCTGAGTTTGCACAGCCAGGTACCCTGGACAGTAACTAAACAAAAGCCCGACCCTAAACCCTGCCACCATCGTAGGTAAGAACTTGGAAATGCTGGGAACCTAAAGATGTTCCTTTCCTTGAACTCAGCTGTGAGCCTAGCTGTTTTCCCGCTTCGGTTATTTCCTTTGATTAGTGAACCTTTGTTAAATCCTTATGCCTGTGCTTCCTCCTCTCTGTTGTTTTAAACAGAAGGGTGCCGAAGCCTGGGCTTGACAGTGGAAGTTTTGGTCTGGGAAATTGTGATTATTTGGACGAAATGGAGTACATTGAATGGGCCAGCTGTTTATATCAAACATCTACATGTATGGAGAAGCCGATGGCACCCTACTCCAGTACTGTTGCCTGGAAAATCCCATGGATGGAGGAGCCTGGTGGGCTGCAGTCCATGGGGTCACGAAGAGTCGGACACGACTGAGCGTCTTCACTTTCACTTTTCACTTTCATGCATTGGAGAAGGCAGTGGCAACCCACTCCAGTGTTCTTGCCTGGAGAATCCCAGGGACGGAGGAGACTGGTGGTCTGCCGTCTATGGGGTCTCACAGAGTCGGACACGACTGAAGCGACTTAACAGCAGCAGCAGCAGATTCCCCTTCCCAGTTTTTGGTTTGTGACATAAATATACATTGTGTTTGTATATATATTCATTCATTTATTCAGTACATTTGTTGAGTACCTGGTACATTTGTTGAGTACTAGGTTGTAAGGATTCTGTTGTAAATGAAGACCACTATTTCATGGAGTTTCCATTCTGTCACTTTGAGAGCTACTAGGTTGGGCAAGTAACAGTGTTTTCTGGTTTTTAGACCTGCTATAATATACAAACAAGTATTCATTTGCTCCTTCGCCTATCTTCCCCCGCTCCTTTTTCCTCCTGGCCTAGGAATAAATCATACTGACACTTTATTTCTTGGACCCTGGATTTGTAGACGAACTGGTTAATTTTACAACCAATATTCAAGGTAATTAAGGCCTTGCTGCTCCAGTTGTGAACTGTGTATCAGCCGCTTGAGCATCACCTGGGAGCTTGTTGGAAACGCCGTTGACTCCACCCACAGGCCACTGAGTCAGAATCTGCCCTGAGAAGCTCACCTTAAGTTCATACAGCACTAACTGAGGGCCCGGACTAAAGACAAAGACTTTCTCTTTACAACTTGTGCTTCTGAAACAATATATGGTCAGTATAGTCCACGCTTTAAATGCAGTGGACATGTGGTTTTATATCCATCAGTTTAATGTCAAGATGCCAATTTAGCATTCTAAAAAGTTGAGAATTTGTCAGCCCCATATATTGCTACGTAACATTTGCTATGCAACACCTTTTGTCCTATGTGCATATTTTATTTTTAATTTGTTTGAAGTTGAACTGAAAATTCTGTATGTTTTCAGTAGTTCAATATCTACTTGGAAAACCTTGGAGCATAGTTTACCTTTTTTTGGCACCTTGCATTCTGTCATTTTAAAATAACAAATCTAAATCTAATGTATTCAGGGGTTCTCAGCTTTGGCTGTTTATGAAAAAAATCACTTGGGGTGGTTAAAAGTAAACAACAACCCAGATCAGTATCAGTAGAGTCTTGAGATCCTGTGGATGGAATTTAAGGAAGTTAAGGTATTTGAGAAATAACAAATGAGTTTTATATTTTTTGTGTTGCTGTTTGTTAGATTTTTCTCCTTCGTAGATTTACGTAAAATAATGATGAAGAGAGTTGGACTGGAAATGTGGTGAACTAGCTGCTTAGTAACCCATCAGCTTGCTGTTTATTGTGTGTCCTAAGCAAGTTATCCAGTCTTTCTGTTTTCCCTCCGTCCATCTAAATATTGATTGGGAAAAGAATGAAGGTCTTGCTATGTTCTATTCAGTCCCTTGTATGTGCTCCCAAATGCAGCGGATATTTATATTCCGTGCCTGTGAGGAAGAGAAGTATTTTGCAAGTGCGGCATTCACTGCTTCTGATCTTCCTACGCTGTATCTTGTGTAAGCTGGCAAGCAGAATGGGTCTGGAAATGAACTCCAGAGCCAGACTCTCTGGGTTCAAATCCCAGCTCCTCCGCTGCCAGCTTAAACTGATTACTTAACCCTTTCGTGCTTCAGTCTGTTGTTTAGGCGCTAAGGGGTGTCTGGCTCTTGCTTACCACATGGACGGTAGCCTGCAAGGTTGTCCATGGGGTTTCCCAGCAAGAATACTGGAGCAGGTTGCCATTTCCTTCTTTAGGGGATCTTCCCGACTCAGGGATCAAACCTGAGTCTCCTAAATTGGCAAGCAGATTCTTTACCACTGTGCCACTTGGGAAGCCCTATACCTTAGTTGCTTCATCTCAAAAATAGGGTTACTAGGAGGGTCAGATAAGTTAATACAAGAAAAGTGCTGAAAACAGTGCTTGGCACATGGTCATAGCTATGTAAATGTTAATTAGGTATTATTCAAATCTTAGGATTATTAAAGTTTTGTTCACACATTCAAATTACTAACGGGGAAAGGTATTGTAGTTTCATGACTTTTTAGGCCACATATCCATTTGGGAAAGAGGGTGACTTATTTTTTTATTTTTTTTTCTTATTGATTTTATTTTTTTTATTTTTTAAATTTTTATTTTTACTTTATTTTACTTTACAATACTGTATTGGTTTTGCCATACATTGACATGAATCCACCACGGGTGTACATGCGCTCCCAAACACGAACCCCCCTCCCACCTCCCTCCCCACAACATCTCTCCAGGTCATCCCCGTACACCAGCCCCAAGCATGCTGCATCCTGCATCAGACATAGACTGGCGATTCATTTCTTACATGTTAGTATACATGTTTCAATGCCATTCTCCCAAATCATCCCACCCTCTCCCTCTCCCTCTGAGTCCAAAAGTCCGCTCTACACAATTGGCTCCAGCCTCATCCATCTCATTAGAACTGATTCAAATGCATTCTTTTTAATGGCTGAGTAATACTCCATTGTGTATATGTACCACAGCTTATTCATTCGTCTGATGATGGACATCTAGGTTGTTTCCATGTCCTGGCTATTATAAACAGTGCTGCGATGAACACTGGGGTACATGTGTCTCTTTCAATTCTGGTTTCCTTGCTGTGTATGCCCAGCAGTGGGATTGCTGGGTCATAAGGCAGTTCTATTTGCAATTTTTTAAGGAATCTCCACACTGTTCTCCATAGTGGCTGTACTAATTTGCATAAGAGGGTGATTTAAATACAATATGCCGAGCCAGGAAGATGTGTGAGTGAGAGGTTTTTTTAATGATCTTTTTCTTTTCTCTGAATAGCTTTATGGAGGTATGATTGTCCTACAGTAAACAGCACAAACTTCAAGTATACTGTTTGATGGTGACTTACATGCATAGACCAATGAAATCAACACTTGAGTCAAGATAGTGAATGTACTCATCACCTCCCGAAAGTTTTCTCTTGTCCTTTTGTAAACCCTCTGGGCTTCTAGACAACTGCTGATCTGTTTTCTGTCACTCTTGCATTTCCCAGGATTCTATCTAAATGGAATCTCCATGTATGTGCTGTCTTGGGGGGTGGGGTAGCCTGGTTTTTTTTCACTCACTGTAATTGAGAGCCATCCTTGGCGCAAGTATCAGTGCTTCATTCCTTTGTGATTGCTATATTCAGCAACTGGTTAGGCTAATTTGTTTGCACATTTGCTAACTGAAGGGCATTTGGGTGGTTTTTATTTTCATAGTGGTCATTTTCACATTAGAAAAAAAAAAAAAAGTAATTATTTGGTGGGCAGGCCTTCCACATACAGAGAACCTAGGAGGTGCCAGTGGTAGACTGCGTTTGTTTGGGACTTTGTCTTTGACATTGTTTAGTTTATGCATTCACGTTTTCTGAATGAAACGTTATAGTTTTTTAAATGCCAAACATGTCACATATATCTCTTTTATTGAGATATAATTTATATATAACATAATAAATAGTTTCATATGTACAACACAATTGTTTGATATACGTATATATAGTTAAACAACTCAGGGGGTTAGGGGTGCTGACCCTCTGTGCTGTTGAAAACCTGCATACAACTTTACAGTGACAAGCGCCCAACTCAGCCCCCATCTGAGATTCCACATCTTTGAATTCAACCAACTGTGGATCATGTGATACTGTAGTATGTATTTATTGAGAGAAATCCAAGTGAAGTGGATTCTCATAGTTCAGACCTTGTTGTTCAAGGGTTATCTGTGTAATACAGTTTTATTAACTGGTCACCATGTGGTACATTCCCAGGGCTTACTTATTTCATAACTGGAAGCTTGTACCTTTTGACTCCCTTTACCCATTTCACCATCCCCTACCATCCCTTCCTCAACACCCCGCCCCCCGCCCCTGCCCCACCAATGACCACCACTATTTTCTCTGTGTCTGAGTTTGGTGTTTGTTTTGTTTTAGATTTCACAGAAAAGTGGATCATATTATATTTGTCTTTCACTGTCTTATTAGAAGAATGCCCATTCATGTTGTCGCAAAGAGCAGGATTTCCTTTCTTCATGACTGAATAGCATTCCATTATATAATGCACACACCGTAATTTCTTTCTCTATTCATCTATCATGGACACTTAGGATGTCTCCCCTGTCTCAACTATTGTGGTTAATGCTTCAGTGAACATGGAGGTGCAGGTTACCTTTTCAAGTTTGTGTTTTTCTTTTCTTCACATGAATATTGTGAAGTGGAATTGCCACATCACATGGTAGTTATATTTTTAATTATTTGAGGAACCTCCATACTGTTTTCTATGGTGGCTAACCAATTTAAATCCCCATCTACAGGACATAAGGGCTCCCCTTTTTTCACATCCTCACCAATACTCCAGTTCAGGTGCTCAGTCGTGTACGACTCTGCGACCCCTTTGACTGCAGCACACCAGGCTTCCCTGTCTGTCACCAACTCCCGGAGCTTGCTCAAACTCATGTCCATCGAGTCAGTGTGTTGTCCCCTTCTCTTCCTGCCTTCAGTCTTTCCCAGCATCAGGGTCTTTTCCAGTGAGTCAGTTCTTCACATCAGGTGGCCATCACCAACACTTATTTATTGTCTTTTTGATGATAGCTATTCTGACAAGTGTGAGATGACATCTCATTGTGATTTTGAGTTGCTTTTCTCTGGAGATTTGGAGGTGCTGAGTAGGCTGTCTGCGGTCATGTAAAAAGGTAGGATTTGAACGCATGTCAGTTTTACTAGAACTCGAGACCATGACTGCCTTGTGGGTCAGTGCCTGTTTCTGACAAAGTATTAAATAAAAATTAGATGCTGTTTTTTAGTGAAGCAACCACACAGGGCCAGGTGGGGTTTTCTGTGGGCCCCACAGGAAAGGGAGGCCCAGAACTTGGGTTAGATGACCACGTTAAGGGTATAGAGTGAACTGTGGACTTAATCTTGGTGGGCGATTTCAGTATATGACCTACATTTAAAGAAAAAGAAAAGGAAAAAAAAATTTTTTTTTTTGGTCACGTGCTTTATTTTCCTGTTGTTTCCGTTTGTTTTTTGTTTTTGTTTTCAAGTTCACGTTGGCATTCAGAATTATCATATGAATAATAGGAAAAGCTGGTTCACTACTTTTTTACATTGTAGTTACCTTTTCAAATTTTATCAAAGTTGTTGTCAGCAAGATCTTTACTCATCATTTTTCCTTGGTATTTTGTTAAAGTTTGTGATTCCTTCTTCATATTGTCCTTTTATGTGTGTGTGATAAAATGAGATTGGGGGAGTAGGGGCAACAGGTTACGAAATGATTTCTCATTCCTGAATTACAGTTGCTCCTTCATAAATTCTAGGGCCTTTGTTACTTTAAGACAATAGGAGAGAGCTTATTCTTGGTAGAGTTTGAATTCTGGAGATTAGAAGCCTAAAGCTAATTTCTGGTCTTTTAAATCTGGAGTAGGTGCTTTGGCTTGTGATGCAGACCAGCAATGCTCGATGGAAGACAAATGTGAATTTCAGAGTGCCTTGGATTTTCCCACAGAATAATCTAGAAGGTCACAAACTTTATTAGAGTTTATCTCTGCTTTGTATTTAAATGACAGGACAATTGTGATATTGTTTCATCTACTTCCATTCCCTCCCCAAATTAATTTTCTTAAGGATTTTAGGATCTTTCCCTCTCCACTAAAAACGCAGATGTTTACATATTTTTGGTGAGGTCAGATGCTATTGAAGACTTTTTGTGAAAGAATGCCTGTTTTCAGGTCAGAGAAAATGGGCTCAAGAATGCAGGGTAGAGGATGAGATGCTGTTTGTAAGACATATACTTTAACTTCTCAGTATGTTTATAAAAATTATATGCTTTGAGGTATTTGGAAAATTGATCTTTTTGGAGCTTGTTCTGAACTTCTTAAAAACAGCATGTAAAGGAAAAATTCCACTGTATGTAGACTCGAATGGGCAGCTCTGATAAAGCTTTTTAACATTTATGCTTTAAGCCCCAGGCCCTGAGCTTGCTGTTCCCTCCTGAAAGTAATGCTAGGAGCCTAGGAAGTAATTTTTTAAGGTGCGTGTTTGCTTTTTAACTGTGTGTGTGCACATTTATCTTTTAATGATCAGTAAAACAAGTCCAGAAAAACCTAAAGATATTTGCGGATTAATTAATGTAGAGGCTAATAATACCTTTTTCATTCAGATGAATGCAAGGATGTCAGTATTTTAAGGACAAAAACAGAAGTCACTGAAAACCTCACATTTATGACCTAAACTTCAACCAGGTATCTCCCTTAATGTTCAATACAAAACACTTCCATCTTTTCTTTACATTTATACGCATCTCAGCTCTCTCAACTTTGGCTGCATGATATATGTAACTTACGTGTTATTTGTGTATTGAGATAGGGCCAGAGTACCTTGACCTCGTGTTTAGAGGGTTTAATATGGAATTTGGGATTTGGAGACAGTAAAGATGTATTAGATTAATAGGTATAAATCTGAAACAGTAACACAGTCTTGTAGCCACTGATCTCAGTAACATCAGCAGACTCCAGTTAGCAGGCTTGACGCTTACCTTTGCCCTGCTCCAGGTTATCAGAGGGAATAAGAATGGCCCCTGTCCTCAGGAAGCTCTGGTCACCGGGAGGGGAGGGACTGAGGAGTGCCGGGGTCCAGCCCCGGTGGATCCAGGGAATTCGAAGGGTGGACGGCGTCAGCGTGGAAAGACTTGTTTATTTATTAAAGTAAGATTAGATTAAGAAACTATAGTGTAGTAAGAAGATTAAGTGGAGGAAGAGGGCTGAATAGCTTGGTTTACACGGAAGGCCAATAAAATTCCAGACAAGGAATTTGCACCATCTACGTTGGGCCACCGGCGCCCGCTTGAATATCTAAGGGTGCCTCGCCTTAAGCTCCCTTTCTCGCGGGTCTTAACAGCCGGGGCAAGTAAGTAGACCTGGCGAGCCTCCGCGCTCCAGGTGGAGATTCAGCCTGAAGTTAAAGAGCAGAGAGAGGGAAAGAGAGAGAAGAAGAAAGAGAGAGAGAGACACGGGGGGGAGCCAGAGCCCCAAGAAACCAGGCCGGGAGACTAGTTACAGTAGCTGGTCCAAGAAGCTGGCCCCATCCTTTATTGTTCAGAAGGCCTTTTATACTTTTTGATAAAACAGAGATCAATGGGAAACACAAGATTATGTAGCGTTGGCAGCTCAGGCTCTTTCTATACATCATTTTGTATACAAAAGGTCTCAGGTGATTCACATTATCTTCTGGCCAAGAGGCTTGTTAACACTTTTTGGCTCTTTTCCTTAATGAATGTTAATCTTGTTTCCCCTGAAGTGTTTTTCTTTAATCTACATCTCCTTAAAGCATTAACATTAAAGTTACATCTCTATAGAACAAAGGTGCAGTGGGATATAACAAAGAAGGTACTTAACTCAAAGATCTAATGTTGCTAACACAAGGTCTACTACTTGTTTTTCTAACTATATCTACAACTAAAGGATGTGAAAATTTGGCAGCAAATATTGACTCAACAAATGAAACCTTTAATCAGTCCTATTCTAAAGATTTTGACTCCTCGGAAGCTCCTACATTCCTAGGATGTTTTAAGCTTCCTGTGCCTCCTGCAGTCAGGAGGCCTCAAACAATCACATGCGCAGCTGTAGGAGTCCTGCAGGCAGGCTAGAAAGCCATCAGAGGGTTTTTTGGATTGAAACACTCTTTCAAATGCAGAAGACTAAAGCCCTGAATTGACTTTTTCCAGAAAATGTCAGAAGAGTGGAAAAGCAGAGCACAAAAGCCGGCAGATTTTTGTTGGGGTACATGCTTAGGAATTTCCAGAGAGGTCCCTGAAGTCTGAGCACGCCTTGCGTATGTCAGCTTCCTTCCTCATGACCTTGTCACGGGCGGGATTCCTCACACTGGCTTCCGGCAGAGGAGCAGAGTTAAGTGAGTGGAGGGGGTGTGGAAGGGGGAGCCCTAAAGGGCTCCCGGGGAGCAGGCGGCAGCTCCGTTGGGTTTCCGAGGATAACGCGATCTTAGGAAGAGAGGACCTTCTCTAGTGTGACAGGCATATGCACGTATATGTGCCGCCGGGATGTGCAGGCCCTGCGTGTTCAAGGTCACATGCCCGAGTTGGCTGTGGAGGCCTCGGAGCTGTGCGGGGGTGGTGGGGCTCATACCTGCTCCGGTTCCTGGCGTGACGGTTTCGAGGCTGGAGAGTGCCAGGATGGAGACCGGAGCTTCTTGGAGGGAGACCGGAGCTTCTTGGAGAGGCCCCGGCCCTTCAGGACGACCAGCTCTTCGGGGTCTGAGACCGCCTGGCATCCCGCCTGTGGTTTTCCCTCCCTGGGGAGGCAGACGGCCGTCTGCGGTGTCCTCGGTCCTGTCCCGGAAGACAGGCGCCGAGAGGAGAGAGCCCTGGCAAATGGCCTTTCTGTGTTTAGACTTCAGCCTCCTGGGGTTTCATAAAAGGGCAGTGACGGCCTTGCCCCGCACCGCCCCAGGGTGGTTGTCGAGGCAGCAGTAACGCCAGGGGTCAGTCAGAGACGCCCACCGGCGCCGCCACCCCGCCCGACTCGGGGAGGCTCGGCGGGGAGGCCGCTGGGCGCCCGGGCGCCTGCGTGTGGGCCTGCGCCTGCACCGGGACGAGTAGGCCGCCCTTGCTTTCTGCGCGTCTGACACACCCCTTCTCTGTTTGTGGTTCCACCACGCCCCCCTCCCCAACTGAAGTTTAATTTTTTCAACCTTTTTGTTTTGAACTAATTATAGATTTGCCCAAAATTGGCATAAAAGTACACGGAGTCCCCCGTACCCATCACCCAGCTTCCTTCAGTGGTGACATCTTTTGTGACTAGAGTGCAGCTGTTAAAACCAGAAAGCTGACATTGGTACAACCTCCAGAGCTTATGAGATGGAACCAGTTTAGATGCATTGTGTAGTTGTTTTTTCACGCGGTTCTGTTCCTATAACCAGCACCGCCAGCACGGTGTAGAAGTCCATTGCCAGAGCTTCCTTCTGCTACTTCCCCGTTCCTGACCCCAAGGGTGGCCTTCACGTCTATAATTTTGTTGTCTGAAGAATGTTATATGAGTGGGATCATGCATTCTATAACCTTTTCAGATTGTCTTTTTTCCCGCTGAGGATCATCCCCCTGAGATGATCCAGCCAAGCTGTGGCATGTGTCAGCGCTTCAGTTACGGTTGCTGAGTGATGTCCCATGGCACAGATAGGCAGGGTCTGTTTAACCACTCACCCACTGAAGGTCACCTGGGCTGTTTCCAGTTTTTGGCTGTTATGAATAAAGTCACTATGAACATTTGGCTACAAATTTTTATGTGAGCCTAGGTTTTCATTTTTCTGGGGTGAATTACCAGGAGTGCAAAGTTTAGATTATGTGGTAAGTACATGGTTAGTGTTGTAAGAAGCCGTCACCAATCTCTTTTCTAGAGTGGCTCTATGATCTTTACAGTCCTACCAGTGGTGTAGGAGAGATGCCTGTTCTCGGCATCTCCACCAGCATTTGGTATTATCTATTTTTTTTAAAAAATTTATGTTATCTCTTTTTTATTAGCCATTCTGGTAGGTATGTAGTGATGGCTCATGAAGTTGAGTGTCTTTTTTTTTTTTTATTGAAATATAGTCAGTGTATATGTATAGTCACTGTTATGTATAGTCAAGCCAACAAAGGTCTGTATAGTCAAGGCTACGGTCTTGCCAGTGGTCATGTACAGTTGTGAGAGCTGGACGATAAAAAAGGCAAGGTGCCAAAGAATTGATGCCTTCAAACTGTGGTGCTGGAGAAGACTCCTGAAAGTCCGTTGGACAGCAAGGAGATCAAACCAGTCAATCTTAAGGGAAATCAACCCTGAATCCATGTTGGAAGGACTGATGCTGAAGCTCCAGTACAGTTGGCACATTGGAAAAGTCCCTGATGCTGGGAAAGATTGAAGGCAAAGGAGAAGAGGGTGTCAGAGGATGAGATGGCTGGATGGCACAATGGATGTGAACTTGGGCAAATTTCAGGAGATGGTGAAGGACAGGGAGGCCTGGCGTGCTGAAGTCCATGGGGTCGGAAAGAGTTGGACACGACTGGATGACTGAACAACTGCTTTGTTAGTTTCAGGTGTACTATATAAACGATTCCTCATTTGCATACAGCATGAACTGATTCGAGCATCTTCCATGCTTGTTTACCATGTCTGTCCTCTACTGAGAGTTCTTTATATGTTCTAGTTTATAAGTTGTTTACTGGTTATGTGGATTGCAAATATTTTATTCCAGTCTGTAGAGAAGTTTTAATCTTAATACTGCCAAATCTAGCATTCTTTTTCTTTTTGGGTTATACTTCTTGTGTCTAGTTTAAAAATACCCTCCTTTCTCAGAGCTCATGAAAAACATTTTCTGAAAGCTGCGAACTTTTCACATTTGAGTTTGTAGCTCATCTGTAGTTGATTTTTATGTACTGTGTGAAGTAATGGTCCAGCTTTCTTTTTTTCCAAGTAGACAAACAGTTGTTGGACCACAGTTTGTCAAATGAATAGTCTCCTTATCTCCCACTGATGTGCAGCACTGCTGCCATCACCCTTTCCCTGAGCCCAGGGCTTGTTTCTGGTCTGTGGAATCTGTTCCTTCAGCCTTTCCCCTTTGCTTTCCCCTTTGATTGTTTCCCCTTTGCCAGCACATTATTTGATTTACTCTGGCACTGTGGTGGTTTTGCAGTATCTGGTAAGACCGACTCCCTTCATTGTTTTTCTTTTTTTTTTTGTTTTCCTTCTCTCATGTATCTTAGTCCTTTTTGTTCTTCTTCAGATTCCCTGTTCAGGATTGTGGCTAGGTGCATTAAGTTTGAAAAACAATGTGATGAGGTCTGGCACATGTCTTATTAAATTCATCTCTAGATATTTTAAATCTGTGGAATTCTAGTATGATGATATTTTCAGAAATCTACATCTTCTGCTTGTTTCAAAGAAATTGCTTTTAAGATTCATCAGTAAGCATGTTTGCTCCTTTTTTTTTTTGTAGGTGCTTTTCTTAACTTGTTTCTGTTCTGAGATTTCTAGTGTTTTCCTTTTTTTTTTCTTCTATTAAAATGATCATGTGCTTTTATTCTGCTTTAGTTTTTAAGTATAGTAATTGTTCTAGTATTAAACTGACCTTGCACTCCTTGGATAAACCTCACTTGATTCTGAAGTATTTTTTTTAATATATTGCTTCTGTTTGTTTAGGATTTTCGCGTCTAAGTTCAGGCATAGAACTGGCTGTGATTTTCCCTTTCATAGCCTGCCCTTGCCCAGTTTCACTCTCCGGGCTTCATAGGGTGAGTTGCATGGTGGGAGGGACTCCCTTTCACCCTCTTCTCTGGAATCATATGTACATTTTGGCAGTATTTGTTCCTGGAAGAGCTGCTGGATTTTGGATCACAGAGGTTTAGAGAAGGAAGAGACCTTAGAGGTCAGCCTGTCCAACAGCATTGTTCTCCTGAAGCAGAAAGAATTAAATGCTGAGGCTCTAGCCCAGAAGGCCTGGTCCACTGTCTCAGGACTCAGCAGCCTCCTCATTGTAGAAGCCCTAATCCTGACGTAAAGGTAACAGCCATTTTATTACCTGAGACGGAGGGCACAAAGCCTTCACATCAGAGTCCACACAAATTCATAGGGGAACTTGAGAATCATCCCATCACTATGGCAAACTGGTCCCCTAGGTTTCTAGCATCATCGGATTAAGTCAAAGAACCGAGAGGGGAAAGGGAGCCTTGGGCAGCACTCGTGGAGAGCTGTGGGGAACAGGCAGAGGCTTCCCTGGCTCCACTGTGAGCAGCTCTGTAGGAACAACTCAGCAGCCCTTTGTGATGACAGGTGATAATTTTCACCTGGAATAGCAAAGAAATATTCACTGTATGGTGCTTTTTATGGAAGTCAATGAAGATTCAGTGTATTTGGGGGAAATTTCCCAGAAACAGCAAACATAAAATATTGTCAGCTCCTGTTTCAGGAATATTTCTTCCTCCAGCAGACTTTGTTGAGCACCTTCTAACTTTGATAACCTGCTCTTTCCAGGATGGGTAAGTGTGCTTTCATCCATGTTTGAAGTTAGCACATTGGTTGGGTTCGATTCATGCCTCAGCTGCTCCTGTAGTTCATTTCTAGCCCCTCTGCATAGTGCTGTGGTGAGGCAGAGGATGTGTGCCTTATCTAAAGGACCTCAGCAGGTGTGCAGGCTCAAGGTCTACACAGCTGCTGTCCAGATGCGTTATGCGCTTTATCTTGGTGCCCTGTCACATACCATGATGGTAATTAAATCGATTCAGACAACATTTGCCTTAGCTATGCAGTCCTTTCCTCCCTTCCCCGCACCCCCCACCTCTTCTGTCTCTTACCTTTCCCTCTATTTCTCTTTCTTTGATGAGCAGGAGAGAACCACCCTCCTGCAGCCTTGTTTGAAGCTGTGCTCTGTGTTGGGAACGTCTGCCTTGGCCACGGGAGCGAGGACACACTTGCCTTGGCAGCCCACTTAGCCTTTGACCTCGCAGTTCTGCAGGGGGCAGATGATGCTCGATAGCTCTCAGTGAGATGACCTGACTCTTCTGCCCTTGATCTTCAGCTGTGAGACCCTGGCCTGATCCCCCAAGTTCTTGTTCAGGGAATAGATGTCAGGCGTGGGAATAGATGGTCTGTAAGGGTGTCTTGTAGTCCTAAAATTGTTAGTTTTTTGAGATTGCAAACACCGTAGGAACAAGTGAAAAAAAAAATTGCATTGAGAGGCAGAATGCCACATGGTATTAAAAATGGGTTAAAAATAAAATTAAATTATACAGTTGCTTTTTATTTATTTATTTTTTTGCATGCAGTCTGTTTTATACTAGGGATCATATTATTTCATATAAAAATATGCTTTTCAGCTCTGGATTCAGAGTCAGCTGGAACCTTATTGTGAATTGAAAATATAACCTTCACTGTAATATGGCTCTTAATCTATCTAACAGCAGATATATGGTCTAAAGCCTTGTAGTAGTCTTCTGTGTGGGCCACCTGTCCTTCTGGAAAAGGAAGACATACTGGAAAACCAGTGTGTAATTAAAAATAATTAGGTCGCACGTGCTTCAGATTTGGTTGGATACTTGTTGGCAGTACTGTTTTCCCTGTTCCTCTGTCTAGCTGAACTACTGGTATCCTCTAAATATCCCCAGAGAGGGACTCCCTAAATTCTTAGCAGAAGTTACTCAAACCTGATTTAATATATTTAAAGGAGCTGACTGTGTGTTTATCTGGCTCAGATAATACAATGTAATTTTAAAGATTTAACTTGTTTTCAGAATAACCATTATGAATGTTGTTTTCAAGCAGATGTTCTTGACTTTCTAAAAAGTTATTTTTTCCGTTTATACCTCTGTAGAAATGGGCTTGCTAAGATGAACATCATTAAAAAACATTCTAAAGCATATGCATTGCATTGTTCAGGGAACAGAAGTGAATAGATTAAAATGAAATTAAAATGATTTAGGTTTGGATAAAGAAAGATGTTTTTGTCTATTAAAAAATAGAATCAAAGGTTATCAGATATTTTAAAAAATTTCCCATCCAACCAGTCCGTTCTAAAGGAGATCAGCCCTGGGTATTCTTTGGAAGGAATGATGCTAAAGCTGAAACTCCAGTACTTTGGCCACCTCACACGAAGAGTTGACTCATTGGAAAAGACTCTGATGCTGGGAGGGGTTGGGGGCAGGAGGAGAAGGGGACGACAGAGGATGAGATGGCTGGACGGCATCACTGAGTAAATGGACGTGAGTCTGAGTGAACTCCGGGAGTTGGTGATGGACAGGGAGGCCTGGCGTGCTGCGATTCATGGGGTCACAAAGAGTTGGACACGACTGAGTGACTGAACTGAACTGAAGGAAAAATAACTGTTAACACTCATCCGGGGCCTACTGTTTATAAATGATGAGACTGTTTTCATGTACTTAAGTCTTTTCAGTAATTTTAAGTTAGGTATTGCTACCCCTATTTTATAAATCAGGAATCTGGGCTTCAGAAATAAGTGCTTTTCTTCTTTCCCACTGTGATTTACTGCAGGGTATTGACTGTAGTTCTCTGCTGCGCAGTATCATCTTGGTGTTTCTCCACTCCAGGTGTGCTGGTTCGCACCTGCTAATCGCAGAGTCCGAGTCGGCCCCTCCCCAGCCCGTCCTCCCCCTTGGCAGCCCCCACTCTGCCCCCTGTCTGAGCGTCCGTTTCTGTTTTGTGGATAAGCTCACTCGTGTTGCATAGTAGATTCCCCACGGAAGTGTTTGTCTTTCTCCTTCTGACGTCCTTCACTTCGTGTGATAACCTCGAGGTCCTCACTTCGTATGATAATGTCTAGGTCCATCCAAGTTTTGGAGAAGGCATTATTTCTGTCTTTCTCACGGCTGAGTAGTAGTCTGTTGGTTTGTGTGTACCGCGTCTTTATTCACTCATCTGTCAGCGATCATCTAGGTTGCTTCCATGTCTTGGCTGTTGTAAATAGTGTTGCTGTGAACATAGAGGTGTGTGTCTGTTTGAATTATAGGTTTGTCTGGATATATGTATCCAAAAATGGGATTGCTGAATCATGTGGTAGTTCTATTTTTAAAGTTTTTAAGGAACCTCAGTACTGTTTTCCGTAGTGGCTGCACCTGTTTACCTTCCTACCAGTAGTGTAGGAGGGCCCCCTTTTCTCCACACACTCTCCAGCATTTGTTATATGACTTTTTAATGATAGCCATTTTGACAGGTGTGAGGTGGTACCTCATGGTAGTTTTGATTTGCATTTCTCTAATAATTGGCGATATTTAGCATCTTTTCATGTGCATATTGGCCATCTGTATGTTTTCTTTGGAGAAATATCTGTTTAGGTTTTCTGCCTATTTTTTGATTTTTTCTTTAAAAAATATTGAGCCACATGAGCTGTTTGTAAAATAAGTGCTTTTCTTATAATAAAACCAAAATCCCTTAAACTGTACTCTCCATTATGGTCACCACTAACTGCAAGAACCTGTTGAGCCCTTGGCACGTAGCCAGTCCAAATTGAGGTTCTGGTAAACAAAATACATACCTGATTTGAAAGCTTAGTTAAAACACCAGGAATGTAAACATTTTTATATTGATTATATGCTGAAGTGATAATGGGATGGGTTTATTGGGTTAAATAAGACACATCATTAAAATTAATTTAACCATTTCTGTTTAACTTTTTATTAAATGTAGCTGTTAGGAATTTTAAGATTATATCTGTGCCTTGCATTATATTTCTTTTGGACAGTGCTGCTCCAAAAGTATCTGTGCAGATGATCTAAAGTGAAGTGAAGTGAAGTCAGTCAGTCGTGTCTGACTCTTTGCGACCCCGTGGACTGTAGCCCACCAGGCTGCTTGCTCCATGGGATTCTCCAGGCAAGAATACCAGAGTGGGTTGCCATTTCCTTCCCCAGGGGATCTTCCCCACCCAGGGATCGAACCCAGGTCTCCCGCATTGCAGGCAGACACTTTAACCTCTGAGCCACCTGATCTAAACAGTCAGATAATTCCACGCAAAAGACTCATGAGTTAATGCATCCTTCCCACCCCATCCCTTCCTCCATAGCAGCTCTCTCCAGCTTGCTGTGCAGGTTGGAGCATATTTAGCATTTAAGAATTAGATCCGTATCCATAGAGAAGGTGGGTAGGGATGGGGAAGGAATGAAGGTGGGCTTTGGGGTTACCATATGCAAACTGTATATATAAAATAGGTAAATAACAAGGTCCTGCTCTGTAGCGCAGAGACCTATATTCAGTATTCTGTGCTAAGCCGTAATGGAAAAGCATATAAAAAAGAATGTATATATATGTATAAATGAATCCCTGTGCTGTACAGCAGAAACTGATCCAACATTGTAAATCAACTATATACTTAGAAAAGAAATTGAGTCCTTATCACTGAATTCCATGCTGTGTTGCTGCTTTATGATTCCTGTTGTGGCTGTGTGGATTGTTGTTATTATTGGTTTTAGGCTTTGTTTCTAAAACATTCCATTAAGATTAAAGGGAGATCCCTTCAGCCTCTGTGTCGCTACCACGTACATACACAGACGTTTCCCCTCCTTTAAACATTGTTGATTCACTGTTTATTATCACGATTATAGATGCTGGTCGTACCTGAACTGTGTGTGTGTGAAGTACTCTGCTTTTTATTTTCTGCATGCTTTTTGTTTATCCTGGGATCAGCAGTCGCTTTGTGTTACTCAGTTGCTTTGCTTTCCACATACCTGTCCTAATTCAGTCTCGTGTTCTGTACTGGTTGTCTGACATTCATCTGCATGTGCCCAGACGCTTCCTGAAGAGGCCTCTCCTGCACTGTGGCTCTCTGCTTGTCTAGCCCGTGGGTCCCCGGCAGGAATCTGCTTTCACCAGATCCAGGGATTTCCTCTGCCTTTTGCCTATCTCAGCCTTCCTTTTTCCTGTGTCTTCCCTTTTTTGGGGTCAATTTCCTCATTTTGGTGAAACACATCTTCAGTAGCTTACTGAGAAAGGATGCACAGAATATACATTTTTTAAGACCTTGCACATCTAAAAATGTTTTCAGCCACACCCCCTTGTGTTTAAATGTAGTTGGAGTTTGAATACAATTTTCTTCAGATTTTGGGGGATAGTTTTCCATTACCTTAGCTTCCAGAGTTGCTTTGGGTAATTTGGAGCCAAATATTCTCTTCCCATCCCCCTCCTCCCAACTCACCCACTCCCTCAACTCACCCTCCTGTACAGTTCAGTTCAGTTCAGTTCAGTTGCTCAGTCGTGTCTGACTTTTTGCGACCCCATGAATCGCAGCGCACCAAGCTTCCCTGTCCATCACCAACTCCCGGAGTTCACTCAGACTCACGTCCATCAAGTCGGTGATGCCATCCAGCCATCTCATCCTCTGTCACCCCCTTTTCCTCCTGCCCCAATCCCTCCCAGCATCAGAGTCTCTTCCAATGAGTGAACTCTTCGCATGAGGTGGCCAAAGTACTGCAGTTTCAGCTTCAGCATCAGTCCTTCCAAAGAACACTCAGGACTGATCTCCTTTAGGATGGACTGGTTGGATCTCCTTGCAGTCCAGGGGACTCTCAAGTCTTCTCCAACACCACAGTTCAAAAGCATCAATTCTTCGGCACTCACCTTTCTTTATAGTCCAACTCTCACATCCATACATGACCACTGGAAAAACCATAGCCTTGACTAGACAGACCTCAGTCAGCAAAGTAATGTCTCTGGTTTTTAATATGCTATCTAGGTTGGTCATGACTTTCCTTCCAAGGAGTAAGCGTCTTTTAATTTCATGGCTGCAATCACCATCTGCAGTGATTGTGGAGCCCAGAAAAATAAAGTCTGACACTGTTTCCACTGTTCACCATGTATTTGCCATGAAGTGATGGGACCAGATGCCATGATCTTCATTTTCTGAATGTTGAGCTTTAAGCCAACTTTTTCACTTTCCTCTTTCACTTTCATGAAGAGGCTTTTTAGTTCCTCTTCACTTTCTGCCATAAGGGTGGTGTCATCTGCATATCTGAGGTTATTGATATTTCTCCCGGCAATCTTGATTCCAGCTTGTATTTCTTCCAGTCCAGCGTTTCTCATGATGTATTCTGCATGTAAGTTAAATAAGCAGGGTGACAATATACAGCCTTGACATACTCCTTTTCCTGTGTGGAACCAGTCTGTTGTTCCATGTCCAGTTCTAACTGTTGCTTCCTGACCTGCATATAGGTTTCTCAAGAGGCAAGTGTACCCTCTTGTACACATACTTTAAAATCCTTTTTTCAACAATGTCTGAAATTTTCCTATGATATATGCGCTGATATGTGTCTGTTTCAATCCTAATTTTTACAGGTTGGTACTTCTATACTAATCCTTTTATTTTTTCATTTATCCTCTCTTATTTTTCATCTTTATTATTTCTGAAGTTCCTGAATCACTTAGTCAACTTGATCCTTTGGACCTTCTATTAAGTTTTTAAATTTTATTTATCATAGTTTTAGTTGCTTTCCAGAAGCTCCTTTTTATTTATTTATTTATGTTTTTAATTTATTTTTTTATTGAAGGATAATTGCTTTACGGAATTTTGTTGTTCTCTGTCAAACCTCAACATGAATCAGACATAGGTATACACATATCCCCTCCCTTTTGAACCTTCCTCCCATCTCCCTCCCCATCCCACCCCTCTAGGTTGATACAGGGCCCCTGCTTGAGTTTCTTAAGCCATACAGCAAATTCCTGTTGGCTATCTATTTTACATATTGTAATGTAAGTTTCCATGTTACTGTTTCCATACATCTCGCCCTCTCCTTCCCTTTCCCCATGTCCATAAGTCTGTTCTCTGTGTCTGTTTCTTCATTGCTGCCCTGTAAATTAATTATTCAGTGCCGTTTTTCTAGATTCCATTTATATGCATTAGTATATGATACTCATCCTTCTCAGAAGTTCCTTTAAAAAATATTTATTGATGTAATATCTTCTATCCTGCTGATATCAGTGAAAGTGTCTTTCTCCTTGCATAGTCTGTGTTTCAGCTAAGTAGTTTTTTTTCTGTTTTACTTTCTTTCATAATAGAGTTTTTCTTTACATGGTAGACGATTGTCGTTGTTTATGTGTGTGTATTTGGGTGTGGGACCCTAGGAGATGGAAGTTAGTTCTGCACACAGATGTGGGTTTGTGGGTGCGGCCTTCACTTTAGAGCCATCTGTCTTGGCTGTTTGCTTGGGGAACCCCTGATGTCAGTACTTTTAGATCCAGTTTCCTGAGAGAGAGGCTTCGGTCTTCTGCTTGGAGACTAAGGCAGGATAGGGGGGTGTGTTAATCAAGCTTCTCCAGAATGAATAGAAGATATAAATGCACACACACATGTATGTATATATACATGTGTTTATTAAAGGAGTTGCCTCATGGAATTTTGGAGGCTGAGAAGTCCTAAATACACTGTTTATAAGCGGGAGACCCAGAAAAACCAGTGGTATGATTCAGTCCAAGTCCAAAGGCTCAAGAACCAGGAGTGCTAATGTCCAAGGGCAGAAGATGCATGTCCCAAATTAGATCTTGAATTCATTTTTTCCTCTACCTTTTCATTCTGTTTTGACCTTCAGTGGATTGAATGATGCCCACCCACATGGGGGAGGGTCATCTGCTTTACTCAGTTCATAAATTCACATGCTGATCTCTTCCAGAAGCACCCTCACAGACAACGTCTGTCAGTTATCTGGGCATCCCTTAGCCCAAACTGGTTGATAGTTAACTATCACAAGGGGCATGTAAACTGCCCATGAATTTCTCTTTTTTCAGTAGGATACTCCCCACTATATGCTGCACCTGGTATTTTTCAGACCAGAGATCCTCTGTCTTACTTTCTCCAGAAAATAATTCTCTAGGCTTCTGCGGGGGTGAAAAGAGCAGTTGCCTGGCTGTAAAAGGTATAAGAATTTGATTCCTTTTTATAGCCAAATAATATTCCATTGTATGTATATATCATATTTTGTTAAGCATATAGCGATATAAGCTTACCTTAAAAAACAAGAAAGATCTCAATTATTCCGTTATGTTTACCCATTCATCATTTGATGGGCATTTGGGTTCTTTCCACTTTCTTGGTTATTATGAATAATGCTGCTATGAACATTCCTATATAAGTGTTTGTGTGGACATATGTTTTTATTTCCTATGCACATATATAGGAGTGGAAGTGCTGAATCATGTGACAACTCCATGTTTACCTTTTTGAAGAACTGCCAAATGATTTTCCAAAGTGGCTCTAACATCTTATATTTCTCACCAACTATGTATGAGAGTTCCAGTCAATCCATATCTTTGTCAGCACTGGTCTGTTTTTTGTATTTTAGCCATCTTAGTGGGTGAAAAGTGGTGTATCATTATGGTTTTGATTTGTATTTCCTCAACAACTAGTAATTTTGAGCTTATTATTTGCGCTTATAAGGCCATTTGTATATCTTCTTTGGAGAAATGTCTGTTCAGATATTTGGTCCGTTTAAAAATCAGGTTATTCATCTTTTTTGTGTTGTTCTAAGTGTTCTTCGTGTTTTCTGGACGTGAGTCCCTTACTGGAGATGTGGCTTGCAAATATTCTCTCCCACTCTGTGAGTTGTCTTCTCAAGTTCTGGATAGGGTCCTTTAAAGCACTCAAGTTTTAAATTTTCATGAACTCTGATTTAACTTTTTTTTTTTTCTTTCATGACTTGTGCCTTTGGTGTGTATCTAAAAAAATTACTGCCTTATGCAAGACCAGTGATGCAGTGGTAAAGAGCCTGCCTGGCAATGCAGGAGGTGCAGGAGACAGCGGTTTAATCCTGGGTTGGGAAAGCCCCATGGAGGAGGAAATGGCAGCTCACTCCAGTATTCTTTCCTATGAAATTCCATGGACAGAGGGGCCTGGCAGGCTGTAGTCCATAGAGTCACAAAGAGTTGGACGCGACTGAGAATGCACATATGTAAGGTCATAAAAACTTATGCCTATGCTTTCTTCTAAGAGTTTATAGTTTTAACTCTTCCATTTAGCCCTTTTATCCCTTTAGAGTCCATTCTTTATATAGTAGAACATAGGGGTCCAACCTTATTCTTTTGCATGTGGATACTCAGTTGTGGCAGAACCATTTGTAGTAAGGACTGTTTCCCCATTAAATTGTCATGGTAAAAATCAACTCAAGATAAATGTAAGGATCTGTTTTTGAACTTTCAGTTTTAGTCCATTGATTTATGTGAGTTTTATGCCAGTACAGTACCACACTATTTCAATTACTTTGTAGTAAGTTTTCAAATGGGAAAGTATAAATTCTTCAGTTTTGTTCTTTTTAAAGATTATTTTGCCTACTGCAGAGGTCTTATATTTTTTATGAATTTTACGATGAGATAATCATTTTCTATAAAGATCAGCTGAGATTTTGATGGAAATTATGTTATAGATTGATTTTTGGGGTGTATGGCCATGTTAACAAAATTATTAAATGTTCCAATCTATGAATATAGGATATCTGTCCATTTATGTAAGTTTTAAATTTCTTTCAATAATATTTTATGGGTTTTGTTGTATAAATTTTATTGTTTTTTTTTGTTAAACTTTTTGTAAGTATGCTGTCTGACATTATTTTAAACATACTTCTTTTCTTAATTTCCTTTCAGGATTATTCATTGCCAGAATATAGAAATGTAGTTAATTGTTTAATATATTTACATCTTATAACCTTAGTTCATATGCTTTGTAATCTAGTAATTAAAAAAAAAATCTTTAGGATTTTCTACATATAAGAACATGTTATTTGTGATCAGAGATAGTTTTATCTCTTCCTTCCCAGTCTGGATGACTTTTATTTCTTTTTCCTGCCTAATTGCCCTGGCTGCTGCTGCTGCTGCTAAGTCACGTCAGTCGTGTCCGACTCTGTGCGACCCCATAGACGGCAGCCCACCAGGCTTCTCGATCCCTGGGATTCTCCAGGCAAGAACACTGGAGTGGGTAGCCATTTCCTTCTCCAATGCATGAAAACACTGGAGTGGGTTGCCATTTCCTTCTCCAATGCATGAAAGTGAAAAGTGAACGTGAAGTCACTCGGTCGTGTCTGACTCTTAGCGACCCCGTGGAGTGCAGGCAGGAGCACTGGAGTGGGGTGCCACTGCCTTCTCCAGTCGCCCTGGCTAGCACCTCTGATGCAGTGCGGTGTGGAAGTAGCAGGAGCAGACATCACTGCTTCTCCTCCGAAAGGGGAAAGCATTCAGTTGTTCATGGTTTAGTAGGGCTTTAACCGTGGGTTTTTAGTGATGGATTTTCTTTTTTTTCTTTTGGATGCACTGCATGGCTTGCAGGATTGGAGCTCCTTGACCAGTGATTGAATCCCAGCCCTCGGCAGTGAAAGCAGAGTGTTCTAACTACTGGGCCTTCAGGGAGTTCCCTAGGTGTGAGTTTTTTATAGATGTTCTTTACAGGTTGATAACACTTCTTTCTATATTCCTAGTGTGTTGGATTTTTTTGACTAAAAACTGTTGGGTTTTGTTATTTATTTCTAAATTTGAGATAATGGTATGCTTTTTCTTTTATTCTATTAATATAGTAAAGGTTGCTTGCTCTTCCTTCAGATTTATATATAGTAAAGAATGTAACCATTTGGGGTTCCTGGGTGGCGCAGTGGTAAAGAATCCACCTGCAATGCAAGATAAGGGTTCCATCCCTGCGTTGGGGAGATCCTCTGGAGTAGGAAATGGCAACTCACTCTGGTATTCTTGCCTGGAAAATTCCATGGACAGAAGAGCCTGGTGGGATATAGTCCATAGGGTTGCAAAGAGTCGCACACGACTGCACACCATGACGATGATAGCATATTATACAGGTTAGTTTTCAGATGTTAGACCAATCTTATATTCCTGAGATAAATGTATTGTGGTCATGATATTTAACCCTTTTTTTTCCTTTTTTTTTGGAATTTATTTTATTTTATTTTATTTATTTTATTTATTATTTATTTATTTATTTATTTATTTAGTTAGTTTTTTATTTTTTAAATTTTAAAATCTTTAATTCTTACATGCGTTGCCAAACATGTACCCCCCTCCCACCTCCCTCCCCATAACATCTCTCTGGGTCATCCCCATGCACCAGCCCCAAGCATGCTGCATCCTGCATCAGACATAGACTGGCGATTCAATTCTTACATGATAGTATACATGTTAGAATGTCATTCTCCCAAATCATCCCACCCTCTCCCTCTCCCTCTGAGTCCAAAAGTCCGTTATACACATCTGTGTCTCTTTCCCTGTCTTGCATACAGGGTCGTCATTGCCATCTTCCTAAATTTCATATATATGTGTTAGTATACTGTATTGGTGTTTTTCTTTCTGGCTTACTTCACTCTGTATAATCGGCTCCAGTTTCATCCATCTCATCAGAACTCATTCAAATGAATTCTTTTTAACGGCTGAGTAATACTCCATTGTGTATATGTACCACAGCTTTCTTATCCATTCATCTGCTGATGGACATCTAGGTTGTTTCCATGTCCTGGCTATTATAAACAGTGCTGCAATGAACATTGGGGTACATGTGTCTCTTTCAATTCTGGTTTTCTCAGTGTGTATGCCCAGAAGTGGGATTGCTGGGTCATAAGGCAGTTCTATTTGCAATTTTTTAAGGAATCTCCACACTGTTCTCCATAGTGGCTGTACTAGTTTGCATTCCCACCAACAGTGTAGGAGGGTTCCCTTTTCTCCACACCCTCTCCAGCATTTATTGCTTGCAGATTTTTGGATCGCAGCCATTCTGACTGGTGTGAAGTGGTACCTCATTGTGGTTTTGATTTGCATTTCTCTAATAATGAGTGATGTTGAGCATCTTTTCATGTGTTTGTTAGCCATCCGTATGTCTTCTTTGGAGAAATGTCTATTTAGTTCTTTGGCCCATTTTTTGATTGGGTCATTTATTTTTCTGGAATTGAGCTGTATAAGTTGCTTGTATATTTTTGAGATTAGTTGTTTGTCAGTTGCTTCATTTGCTATTATTTTCTCCCACTCAGAAGGCTGTCTTTTCACCTTGCTTATAGTTTCCTTTGTTGTGCAGAAGCTTTTAATTTTAATTAGATGCCATTTGTTTATTTTTGCTTTTATTTCCAGAATTCTGGGAGGTGGATCATAGAGGATCCTGCTGTGATTTATGTCTGAGAGTGTTTATATGTTGCTGGCTTTGGTTTGTAGTATTTTGTTGAATACTGGTGTGTAGTTTTCCTTTCTTCTGATACTTCTTTTTGGTATTGGTGCGTGTGTGCATGCCAAGTCGCTTCAGTCGTGTCTGACACTCTACAACCCCATGGACTGTAGCCCTCCAGGCTCCTCTGTCCATGGGATTCTCCAGGCAAGAATACTGGAGTGGGTTGCCATGCCTTCCTCCAGGGAATCTTGCTGACCCAGGGATTGAACCCACATCTCCTACATTGGCAGATGGATTCTTTACCACTGAGCCACCTGGGAAGCCCCTTGGTATTGGTATCAGGATGTAACTGGCCTCTTAGAATAATTTGAGAATTTTTCTTATTCTTCTTTTAAAGGGTCTTTGAAGGACTGATATTAATTCTTTAAACATTTGGTACAATACATCTGGGCCTCTGCCTTTCTTTGTCAGCAGATTTTAAACTGCTAATTCAATATAATATTTTTGTTAAGACCAGTTATAAGTGAGCATTCATCTTGTAAAAATACATATTGATATTTGATTCTTTAGCCAACCTTTCTCTGATATAATATCCAAATAGAAATTTTAATATACCTACTTATAGCTTTCTTTTTTCTTTTATTACAGGTCTGTAATTATTCTGGAATCAGTAAACCATGGCATCAAAGAAATTTGCTGTTAAAGTAAGTGTTGCTTAATAGCTTTCTTTAGAATGATTAATCACTTTCTAAAATAACCAAGCCCTGTATTAATTGAAGATAGAAGCCCTGAACTTTCCTTCTGCTTTTTAAATTTGAGAGACTGCTGAAAACTTGAAGTTGGTGATTGAAAATTGAAACTGAGAAAATGAATAGTTCATATGGTCGTGGCAGTTTCTTGATTAAAGTCTTTTATAAATGCCTTTGGGGCTAACTTGGTCCTTAAGGTTAAAAACTATGGTTCACATTGCATGTCCATGACATGATTTTTGATTATGACAGAGCAGGCAAAAGAAAAGAGGCAGGCAGCCCGTGCTGCACCCGAGTGAACAGCCGGAGCTAGTTCTCCAGCCTCATGGCCTGCCTTTGTTTTTCCCTCATAAGCATCTCTTCTTTATCTGTTGATGACTGGGTCTGACCTTTGCCTGTGAGGGAAGGGTCACCTGAGAGGGGAAAGAGAGGAGAAGAATTGATAAATAGTGACTATGATTGACCCTGCAGGTTGTGCAGCCAGGGGTCCTGCCTCCCAGCAACTATAGATTCAGTCTCCCGAGAGGGACCACTGCATGAAGGATGCTTTCACGTATGCGTGCTCTTTAGGGCATGTTCTCTTTGCTAGTGTTTCGTTAAGCAGAAATTGAAAACATCAAATCACACGAATTCAAGTGGTTGTTAACCAGATCAGATACTATATAATATTGTAGTCGTGTCTTACCTTTATGAAGTCAGTGTTCATTAGATTTACAACCTATTTATAAATTCCATCACTTAGAATTATTTCTAGTATTTGTATATTCTGCATGTAGTGTTTCTTTCTGTGAGAGATTATAAGGTGAACTTTCACTATTTGTCTGTCTAGAAATGTATTTGGTTTTCCTCTAGAGAGTAAAGTTTGTTTAGAATTTCAGGTTACACATCATTTCTCCTTAGCACTTTAAGGTATCTTCCCTTGTCTTCTGAAATCTCTTACTGCAACTGAGAAATGTTTCAATTATCAATAGATAGTAAAAAAACACATTAAAATATAGTGACTTGAAACACAAGCCGTTTTATTCTCAGGATTCTGGAGGTCGCCAGAAAAAAAACGGGTTGGTTTTCCCGTTTGTGGTTGACTGGGGCTGCAGTCATCGGGGGCCTCAGGGCAGCTGGCGCGTCGAAGCTGACGGTTCTAATGGCTGACTGTGCTGCAGTCTCACCCGGGGCTGTTAGTGCGGCCCTTCAGTTCCCATTCAGGTGGCTGCTCAGTACTGCTTGGGCTTCTCCTAGCTTGGTGGCTGAGTTTTGAGGGATGGGCTCTGAGGGCAAGAGTTGCTGGAAGAAGGAAGTGTGTAATTCGTCCAACCCTTGAAGACCTGGGCTCAGAAGTCTCAGATGCATTTCCTCCACATTCAGTTGGTCAGAGCACTCAGAGGTCAACTCCAGGGAAGAGGCAGCTCTTGATGTGAAAAGCAGCTTGTGCTCACAAGGAGGGGAGCCTCTGAGGGTACATCTATGGAGTCCAGTCAGCTCAGAAATCTACTTGTGATTCCTTTCTCTGTTACCTTGCTTACCAAGCTATCTTGGTTCTCTTTGGTTACTTTTAAGGTTTTATCTTTGTCTTTGATAATCTACAGTTTCCCTGTGAAATCTTGAGATATAGACTTATTTTTATTTATCTGGCTCAGGATGCAATGTACATCTTCCTTTGGAAAAGTCAAGTCTTTCATCAGTTTTGGGAAATTTTGGCTTTTTTCTCTTCAAGTACTGCTCGTCTCTGTTCTCTCTGTTTCATTCTAAAAAAACCAAGATCATGGCATCTGGTCCCATCACTTCATGGCAAATAGATGGGGGAAACAATGCAAATAGTGACAGACTTTATTTATACAAAATCACCGTGAATGGTGACTGCAGCCTTGAAATTAAAAGACATTTGCTCCTTGGAAGAAAAGCTATGACATACCTAGACAGTGTATTAAAAAGCAGAGACATTTCTTTTCCGATAAAGGACCGTCTAGTCAAAGCTATGGTTTTTCCAGTAGTCATGTATGGATGTGAGAGCTGGACCATAAAGAAGGCTGAGTGCCAAAGAATTGATCGTTTTGAACTGTGGTGTTGGAGAAGACTCTTGAGAGTCCCTTGGACAACAAGGAGATCAAACAAGTCAATCCTAAAGGAAATCAACTGTGAATATTTATTGGAAGGACTGATGCTGAAGCTGAAGCTCCAATACTTTGGCCAACTGATGCGAAGAGCTGACTCATTAGAAAAGACCCTGATGCTGGGAAAGATTGAAGGCAGGAGAAGGGGACGACAGAGGATGAGATGGCTGGATGGCATCATCAACTCAATGCACATGAATTTGCGCACACTCCTGGAGATGGTGAAGGACAGGGAATCCTGGTGTGCTGCAGTCCTTGCAAAGAATCAGACATGACTGAACCTCTGAAAGACAGCAATTCTTCTGGAACTCGTAAAACTTGTTGGATAGTCCTGTATAATTGTTTCTTATGTGCTGGAGGGTGGTATTAACTCATCCAAGACTGAGCCCTTGCAGGCTTTCTACTCAGAAAAGGACGGGGCCTCTTGCAAAGCTTTGCCCAAACTGATTGTGATCCATTTGGGCAGACAGTCTTCATCAGGTGCAAAGCTTGGGCCCCAGGCACCTGATTATGTCAGAGTTGGTCTATTGATTTCCAAAGCATACACACTGCTGTGACAAATTCTGCTACCAGATTGCTCAACCCCACAGCTGCACCAGGTGGCGCTAGTGGTAAAGAACTGGCCTGCTTGATCTGGGTGGGGAGGATCCTCTGCAGAAGGAAATGGCTACCCACTCCAGTATTCTTGCCTGGGAAATCCCATGGACAGAGGAGCCTGGCGGGCTGCAGTCCATGGGGTCGCAGAGAGTCACAACTTAGAGACTGAACAACAGCAACAACAAAATATTTTCAGAATCTTAAAAAAAACAAAAACAAAAACATAGAGACATAGACGTATTTCCACTGTTCCTTAATGTTTGAAATACATGGTAGGAAGACCTACAAGCCCGGTCCTGCAGAGCTGTGGAGCGGTTTCAAGTTTACTTCTGCTGGAGCCATTGGCACTTTGGTGGTTTTGGACCAGGTTTATGTCCATTTCAGGGCTTGGGATTCCACCCGCTGTGGGCAGTCTGACTTTGTAGCCCACAACCAAGTGAGGCACAAGCTTCGTGCTTCCAGTCTTTTCCACCCTTGTTCTCGCTCTTCTCCTTCCCCATCCCCTTTCTCAGAACTCTGGGGTCGGGGCAGGCTTCTAAGCTGCCTCCTTTGGTCTGGGAGCAGAGAGGTTTTTGCATTTTCATGAAGGCCACAGTTTCTCAAGAGAAAGAAGGAAAAGCTCTCTTAAATAGCTTTTATTCCAAGAAATTGTGGACACACTTATCCACATGAACCAGAGTATCTTATATGAGATATCTCCAAATTGAGTATTTATTTCTATATTTCTGTTTCAAGCTTTGTATTATGTCTTAGGCTGTTATGAAGAGCTGAAAGTTTTCTCCACGACTCCTGACTTAACTGGAATCAGTTTATTCCCAACTCCTCTCTCTCCTTTTCCTACCCTCTTTGGGCATTAGGATGCCAGCTCTCAGCTATCCTGGCTTTCAGATACTCTGACAACCAGGCTTGAACCTTTCAAAGGCATGATTGTTTTTTGTTTTGTTTTGTTTTTTCCAGCTTGATTGCATTATTGACATAAAACCCTGTGTAAGTTTAAGGTGTGTTGGTTTGAGAAACATATAAATTGCAAAATGTTTATTTACCATAATGTTTAGTTAGCAAACATACCTTCACTTAATTACTGTTTTCTTATTATGGTGACAACATTAGAGCTTTACTCTCAAGTATACGGTACAGTGTTGTTAACTATAGTCACCAGGTTGTGTATTAGATCCTGGAACTTTGTTGTTTTTGAGTCACTAAGTCATGTCCTAGTCTATTGCGACCCCATGCACTGTAGGCTGCCAGGCTTCTCTGCATGGGATTTCCCAGGCAAGCTTATCTTATAACTGAAAGTTTATACCCTTAACCCAGTATCACCTCATTTACCCCACCCCCTCAATCCCTTGCAACCACCGCTCGACTCTGTTTCTGTGAATTCAAAGTTTAAAGATGCCACATATAAGTGAAATCATATAGTATTTCTCTTTCTCTAAGTTACTGCACTTGGCATAATGTCCTCAGAGTCTCTGTTGTTGCAAATGGCAGAATTTTCTTCTTTGCTGTGGCCGAATGATATTCCACTGTATGCATATACATTTTCTTCTTTCGTTCCTCCGTGAATGGACATGTAGGCTGCTTCCATGTCTCCCCTGTTGTGAATAATGCTGCAGTGAACACAGGAGGGCGAATATCTCTTCAAGACAGTGATTTCACCAACACTGTTAATAGGCGATACCCCAACACAAAATAAAAAGTTAAAAGTAGCAGTGATTAAAAAAAAAAGATAGCAATTCCATATTTCATATCCTTCAGATATAATCCCAGGAGTGGGATTGCTGGATCATGTGGTAGTTGTATTTTAAAATTTTTGAGGAACCTCTATTTTCTGTAGTTGTGTCACCAATTCACATTCCCACCACCCATTCCCGCCAGGGCTCCCTTTTCTCAACATTCTCACCAGCATTTGTCTTTTCTCATGGTAGCTACAATAGCTTGTGTGGTTATAATTCATTGTGGTTTTTAGTTGCCTTTCCAAAGGAAGGATATCAACTAATACTGTTAGGGATTTATTAATTTTATTATTCTTTTCGGAGAACCAACCTTTGGCTTTGATTTTTTTTTTTCCTGTAGGGTACTTGTTTTCTGTTTTATTGATTATTATTTTCTTCCTTCTATATTCATTAAGTAAATTTGTCCTTTTTCTAGCTTCTTAAGTTGGAAGTTTAAACCATTGATTTTGAACATTTTTTTTTCTGATATATACACTTAAAACTATAAATTCCTAAGCATCTACTTCATTTCAGTGGTTCAGTCTTGTCCAACTCTTTGCGACCCATGGACTGCAGCATGCCAGGCTTCCCTGTCTATCACCAACTCCCAGAGCTTGCTTAAACTCGTGTCCATCGAGTCAGTGATGCCATCGAACCATCTCATCCTCTGTTGTCCCCTTCTCCTCCCACCTTCAATCTTTCCCAGCATCAGGGTCTTTTCCAATGAGTCAGTTCTTTGCATCAGGTGGCCAAAATATTGCCGTTTCAGCTTCAGCATCCGTCTTTCCAATGAATATTCAGAACTGATTTCCTTGAGGGTGGACTGGTTAGATCTCCTTGCAGTCCAAAGGACTCTCAAGAGTCTTCCTCAACACCACAGTTCAAAAGCATCAATTCTTTGGTGCTCACCTTTCTTTATAGTCCAACTCTCACATCCATACATGACTACTGGAAAAACCATAGCTTTAACTAGATGGACCTTTGTCAGCAAAGTAGTGTCTCTGCTTTTTAATATGCTGTGTAGGTTGGTCATAGCTTTTCTTCCAAGGAGCAAGCGTCCTTTAATTTCACAGCTACAGTCACCATCTGTAGTGATTTAAGAGCTTCCCCAAATAAAGTCTGTCACTGTTTCCATTCTTTTCCCATCTATTTGCCATGAAGTGATGAGATCAGATGCCATGATCTTTGTTTTTTGAATGTTGAATTTTAAGCCAACTTTTGCACTCTCCTCTTTCACTTTCATCAAGAGGCTCTTTAGCTCTTAAACTTTGCCTTCTGCTATAAGGGTGGTGTCATCTGCCTATCGAGGTTATTGATATTTCTCCCAGCAATCTGGATTCCAGCTTGTGCTTGATCCAGCCCAGCATTTGGCATTATGTACTCTGCATATAAGTTGAATAAGCAGGGTGACAATATACAGCCTTGACATAACTCTTTTCCCGATTTGGAACCAGTCTGTTGTTCCTGTCCAGTTTATTAACTGTTGCGCCTTGACCTGCATACAGATTTCTCAGAGGGCAGGTCACGTGGTTTGGTATTCCCATCTCTTTCAGAATTTTCCACAGTTCATTGTGATCCACACAGTCAGAGGCTTTGGCATAGCCAATAAAGCAGAAATAGATGTTTTTCTGGAAGTCTCTTGGTTTTTCGACGATCCAGCAGATGTTGGCCTTCTGATCTCTGGTTCCTCTGTTTTTTCTAAATCCAGCTTGCACATCTGGAAGTTCATGGTTCATGTACTATTGAAGCCTGGCTTGGAGAATTTTGAGCATTAGGTTACTAGCCTGTGAGATGAGTACAGTACTGTGGTATTTAGAACATTCTTTGGTACTGCCTTTCTTTGGGATTGGAATGAAAACTGACCTTTTCCAGTCCTGTGGCCACTGCTGAGTTTTACAGATTTGCTGGCATATTGAGTGCAGTACTTTCACAGCATCATTAGGATTTGAAATAGCTCAACTGGAATTCCATCACCTCCACTAGCTTTGTTCGTAGTGATGGTTCCTAACGCCCGCTTGACTTCGCACTTCAGGATGTCTGGCTCTAGCTGATTGATCACACCTTTGTGATCTGGGTCATGAAGATCTTTTTTGTACAGTTCTGTGTGTTCTTGCCACCTCTTCTTAATATCTCCTGCTTCTGTTAGTTCCATACCATTTCTGTTCTTTATTGTGCTCATCTTTGCATGAAATGTTCCCTTGGTATTTGTAATTTTCTTGAAGAGATCTCTAGTCTCTTCCATTCTATTGTTTTCCTCTATTTCTTTGTATTGATCACTGAGGAAGACTTTCTTTCTCTCCTTGCTGTTCTTTGGAACTCTGCATTCAAATGGGTATATCTTTCCTTTTCTCCTTTGCCTTTCGCTTCTTTTCTTTTCTCAGCTATTTGTAAGGCCTCCTCAGAAAACTGTTTTGCCTTTTTTCATTTCTTTTTCTTGGGGTGGTCTTCATCCCTGCCTCCTGTACAATGTCATGAAGCTCTGTCCATAGTTTTCAGGGACTCAGTCTGTCAGGTCTAACCCCTTAAATCTGTTTGACACTTCCATTTGTTAAGCACCTGCTTCCATCTGTTTGTCAAGCATGTACTTATTTGTATCCTTTTGCTTTCATAAAGATGTAGTTCAAGTAGTAATTTTGCTTTGATTCATATAAAAATATTTTCTAATTTTCATATTGTTTCATTTTTGATTACTGGGTTATTCATGTGTTTACCTTCTAAGTATTTGGAAATTTTTCAAAAATCATTTTGTTATAGGTGTTTTGTATAATTCCTCTATTTTGGTTAATATTTTATAAACACTTGAATAATCTGATGGTTGTTATGTACATTAAACTATGTATCTGACTCATGTCAAGTTTGTTAAATGTGTTGGATAAATTTGCTATGTTTACTATATTTTGTCTACTTGTTTAATCAGTTGAGAGTGCTGTGTTAAAATTTCCAATTATGATTTTAGATTTGTATGTTTGTCCTTTTGTTGATATTTGCTTTGTATATCTTGAGGGCTTCCCTAGTGACTCAGTGGTAAAGAATCCACCTGCCAGTGTAGGAGATGAGGGTTTGATCCCTGGGTGAGGAATATCCCCTGGAGAAGGGAATGGCAACCCACTCCAGTATTCTTGCCTGGAGAATCCCATGGACAGAGGAGCCTGGTGGGTTGCAGTCCAGGGGGCCACAAAGAGTGAGACACAACTTAGCAACTAAACAACAACATTATCTTGAGGCTGTGTTAATAGATATATACAACTTTATCATTGCTTTTTCTGTTGAATAGAATCTTTAATCAATATGAAATATCTCTTTTTTATTTCCAGTCATAGTTACCCGAAAGTCTACTTGTCTGATAGTAGGGCCTGCATTTGGCATTCTCCAACCAAATAGAAGGGACCCCAATGGATTCCTGAAGTAGTCATTGAGTGCCAACCATGTAAGGAAAGTTTTTAATCAGCATTTCCTTGTCTGTTCTTAATTACGAATGGACAAAAGATACCACCATAGATGTAAGGATGACTTGATAAACAGAGTTCCAAAGAATAGCAAGGAGAGATAAGAAAGCCGTCCTCAGCGATCAGTGCAAAGAAATAGACAAAAACAATAGAACGGGAAACACTAGAGATCTTGTCAAGAAAATTACAAATACCAAGGGAACATTTCATTCAAAGATGGGCTCAATAAAGGACAGAAATGGTATGGACCTAACAGAAGCAGAAGATATTAAGAAGAGGTGGCAAGAATATACAGAAGAACTGAACAAAAAAGATCTTCACGACCCAGATAATCACGAAGGTGTGATCACTCACACTCACCTAGAGCCAGACATCCTAGAATGTGAAGTCAGGTGGGCCTTAGGAAGTATCACCACGAACAAAGCTAGTGGAGGTGATGGAATTCCAGTTGAGCACTTTCAAATCCTAAAAGATGATGCTGTGAAAGTGCTGCACTCGCTATGTCAGCAAATTTGGAAAACTCAGCAGTGGCCACAGGATGGGAAAAGGTCAGTTTTCATTCCAATCCCAAAGAAAAGGCAATCCCAAAGAATGCTCAAACTACCGCACAATTGCAGTCATCTCACATGCTAGTAAAGTAATGCTCAAAATTCTCCAAGCCAGGCTTCAGCAATACGTGAACCATGAACTTCCAGATGTTCAAGCTGCTTTAGAAAAGGCAGAAGAACCAGAGAACAAGTTGCCAACATCTGCTGGATTGTCAAAAAAGCAAGAGAGTTCCAGAAAAACATCTATTTCTGCTTTATTGACTATGCCAAAGCCTTTGATTGTGTGGATCACAATAAGCTGTGGAAAATTCTGAAAGAGATGGGAATACCAGACCACCTGACCTGTCTCTCAAGAAACCTATATGCAGCTCAGGAAGCAACAGTTAAAACTGGACATGGAACAACAGACTGGTTCCAAATAGAGAAAGGAGTATGTCAAGGCCGTATATTGTCACCCTGTTTATTTAACTTCTATGCAGGGTACATCATGAGAAATGCAGGACTGGATGAAGCACAAGCTGGAATCAAGATTTCCGGGAGAAATATCAATAACCTCAGATATGCAGGTGACACCACCCTTATGGCAGAAAGTGAAGAAGAACTAAAGAGCCTCTTGATGTGAAAGAGGAGAGTGCAAAAGTTTTCTTACAGTTCAACATTCAGAAAACTAAGATCATGGCATCCGGTCCCATCACTTCATGGCAAATAGATGGGGAAACAGTTGAAACAGTGGCTGACTATTTTTCTGGGCTCCAAAATGAATGCAGATGGTGATTGCAGCCATGAAACTAAAAGACACTCCTTGGAAGGCAAGTTATGACCAACCTAGATAGCATATTCAAAAGCAGGGACATGACTTTGCCAACAAAGGTCCGTCTAGTCAAGGCTATGGTTTTTCCAGTAGTCATGTACGGATGTGAAAGTTGGACTATAAAGAAAGCTGAGTGCTGAAGTATTGATGCTTTTGAACTGTGGTGTTGGAGAAGGCTCTTGAGAGTCCCTTGGACTGCAAGGAGCTCCAACCAGTCCATTCTGAAGGAGATCAGCCCTGGATATTCATTGGAGGGACTGATGTTGAAGCTGAAACTCCAATACTTTGGCCTCCTGATATGAAGAGCTGACTCATTGAAAAGACCCTGATGCTGGGAAAGATTGAGGGCAGGAGGAGAAGGTGGCAAGAGAGGATGAGATGGTTGGATGGCATCACCGACTCAATGGACATGAGTTTGGGTAAACTCCAGGAGTTGGTGATGGACAGGGAGGCCTGGTGTGCTGTGGCTATGGGGTCGCAAAGATGATTGAGTGACTAAACTTAACTGAACTGAGAAACAAAACTGATAAAGAGGGGAAAAAAGCAAATCAACCAACTTGGAGGGGAAGGGTGATTCTAGTGAGTAAGAAAAGACTTTGAAAAACTTTGATATTAGTATCTTCCTAGCAAAAAAAGAGACTGTTATAACTACCTAACAAGTTCTAACAATAAGCATGTTATGAATAAGGGAAATTCGCCAGAAAATGTAAGAGCTCCTGTAAATTAAAAATATAATAGAAATAAAAATTTAATAGCATACAGGATAGTAGATAAATATCTGCCCAAATAGTAGAACAGAAAGATAATAGATAAAAATTAGGAATATACCATGCGGACTTTTTTGGTGGTCCAGAAGAAACTGAAGTTAAACGGTTTTATGAAGACCTACAAGACCTTTTAGAACTAACACCACAAAAAGATGTCCTTCTCATTATAGGGGACTGGAATACAAAAGTAGGAAGTGAAGTAAAACTCTCACTGTTTGCAGATGACATGATCCTCTACATGGAAAACCCTAAAGACTCCACCAGAAAATTACTAGAGCTAATCAGTGAATATAGTAAAGTTGCAGGATATAAAATCAACACACAGAAATCCCTTGCATTCCTATACACGAATAATGAGAAAGTAGAAAAAGAAATTAAGGAAACAATTCCATTCACCATTGCAACGAAAAGAATAAAATACTTAGGAATATATCTACCTAAAGAAACTAAAGACCTATATATAGAAAACTATAAAACACTGATGAAAGAAATCAAAGAGGACACTAATAGATGGAGAAATATACCATGTTCATGGATTGGAAGAATCAATATAGTGAAAATGAGTATACTACCCAAAGCAATTTACAAATTCAATGCAATCCCTATCAAGCTACCAGCCACATTTTTCACAGAACTAGAACAAATAATTTCAAGATTTGTATGGAAATACAAAAAACCTCGAATAGCCAAAGCAATCTTGAGAAAGAAGAATGGAACTGGAGGAATCAACTTGCCTGACTTCAGGCTCTACTACAAAGCCACAGTCATCAAGACAGTATGGTACTGGCACAAAGACAGACATATAGATCAATGGAACAAAATAGAAAGCCCAGAGATAAATCCACACACATATGGACACCTTATCTTTGACAAAGGAGGCAAGAATATACAATGGAGTAAAGACAATCTCTTTAACAAGTGGTGCTGGGAAAACTGGTCAACCACTTGTAAAAGAATGAAACTAGATCACTTTCTAACACCGCACACAAAAATAAACTCAAAATGGATTAAAGATCTAAATGTAAGATCAGAAACTATAAAACTCCTAGAGGAGAACATAGGCAAAACACTCTCAGACATAAATCACAGCAGGATCCTCTATGATCCACCTCCCAGAATTCTGGAAATAAAAGCAAAAATAAACAAATGGCATCTAATTAAAATTAAAAGCTTCTGCACAACAAAGGAAACTATAAGCAAGGTGAAAAGACAGCCTTCTGAATGGGAGAAAATAATAGCAAATGAAGCAACTGACAAACAACTAATCTCAAAAATATACAAGCAGCTTATGCAGCTCAACTCCAGAAAAATAAACGACCCAATCAAAAAATGGGCCAAAGAACTAAATAGACATTTCTCCAAAGAAGACATACGGATGGCTAACAAACACATGAAAAGATGCTCAACATCACTCATTATTAGAGAAATGCAAATCAAAACCACAATGAGGTACCACTTCACACCAGTCAGAATGGCTGCGATCCAAAAATCTGCAAGCAATAAATGCTGGAGAGGGTGTGGAGAAAAGGGAACCCTCCTACACTGTTGGTGGGAATGCAAACTAGTATAGCCACTATGGAGAACAGTGTGGAGATTCCTTAAAAAATTGCAAATAGAACTACCTTATGACCCAGCAATCCCTCTGCTGGGCATACACACCGAGGAAACCAGAATTGAAAGAGACACATGCACCCCAATGTTCATCGCAGCACTGTTTATAATAGCCAGGACATGGAAACAACCTAGATGTCCATCAGCAGATGAATGGATAAGAAAGCTGTGGTACATACACACAATGGAGTATTACTCAGCCATTAAAAAGAATTCATTTGAATGAGTTCTGATGAGATGGATGAAACTGGAGCCGATTATACAGAGTGAAGTAAGCCAGAAAGAAAAACACCAATACAGTATACTAACACATATATATGGAATTTAGGAAGAAGGCAATGACGACCCTGTATGCAAGACAGGGAAAGAGACACAGATGTGTATAACAGACTTTTGGACTCAGAGGGAGAGGGAGAGGGTGGGATGATTTGGGAGAATGGCATTCTAACATGTATACTATCATGTTAAGAATCGAATCGCCAGTCTATGTCTGACGCAGGATGCAGCATGCTTGGGGCTGGTGCATGGGGATGACCCAGAAAGATGTTATGGGGAGGGAGGTGGGAGGGGGGTTCATGTTTGGGAATGCATGTAAGAATTAAAGATTTTAAAATTTAAAAAATAAAAAACTAAAAAAATAAAAAATAAATAAAAAAAAAAAAAAAGAAAGAAATACCTGGAGTAACAGGCAAATTTGGCCTTGGAATGCGCAATGAAGCAGGGCAAAGACTAATAGAGTTTTGCCAAGAAAATGCACTGGTCATAGCAAACACCCTCTTCCAACAACACAAGAGAAGACTCTGCACATGGACATCACCAGATGGTCAACACTGAAATCAGATTGATTATATTCTTTGCAGCCAAAGATGGGGAAGCTCTATACAGTCAACAAAAACAAGACCAGGAGCTGACTGTGGCTCAGGTCATGAACACCTTATTACCAAATTCAGACTCAAATTGAAGAAAGTAGGGAAAACCGCTAGACCATTCAGGTATGACCTCAATCAAATCCCTTATGATTATACAGTGGAAGTGAGAAATAGATTTAAGGGCCTAGATCTGATAGATAGAGTGCCTGATGAACTATGGATGGAGGTTCGTGACATTGTACAGGAGACAGGGATCAGGACCATCCCCATGGAAAAGAAATGCAAAAAAGCAAAATGGCTGTCTGGGAAGGCCTTGCAAATAGCTGTGCAAAGAAGAGAGGTGAAAAGCAAAGGAGAAAAGGAAAGATATAAGCATCTGAATGCAGAGTTCCAAAGAATAGCAAGAAGAGATAAGAAAGCCTTCTTCAGTGATCAATGCAAAGAAATAGACGAAAACAACAGAATGGAAAATACTAGAGATCTCTTTAAGAAAATTAGAGATACCAAGGGAACATTTCATGCAAAGATGAGCTCGATAAAGGACAGAAATGGTATGGACCTAACAAGCAGAAGATATTAAGAAGAGGTGGCAAGAATACACGGAAGGACTGTACAAAAAAGATCTTCATGACCCAGATAATCATGATGGTGTGATCACTCATCTAGAGCAAGACATCTTGGAATGTGAAGTCAAGTGGGCCTTAGAAAGCATCACTACAAACAAAGCTAGTGGAGGTGATGGAATTCCAGTTGAGCTCTTTCAAATCCTGAAAGATGATGCTGTGAAAGTGCTGCACTCAATATGCCAGCAAATTTGGAAAACTCAGCAGTGGCCACAGGACTGGAAAAGATCAGTTTTCATTTCAATTCCAAAGAAAGGCAATGCCAAAGAATGCTCAAACTACCGCACAATTGCACTCATCTCAAATGCTAGTAAAGTAATGCTCAAAATTCTCCAAGCCAGGCTTCAGCAATACGTGAACTGTGAACTCCGTGATGTTCAAGCTGGTTTTAGAAAAGGCAGAGGAACCAGAGATCAGATGCCCAACATCTGCTGGATTGTCAAAAAAGCAAGAGAGAGTTCCAGAAAAACATCTATTTCTGCTTTATTGACTATGCCAAAGCCTTTGACTGTTTGGATCACAATAAACTGTGGACAATTCTGAAAGAGATGGGAATACCAGACCACCTGACCTGCCTCTTGAGAAATCGGTATGCAGGTTAGAAAGCAACAGTTAGACCTGGACATGGAACAACAGACTGTTTCCAAATAGGAAAAGGAGTACGTCAAGGCTGTATATTGTCACCCTGCTTATTTAACTTCTATGCAGAGTACATCATGAGAAATGCTGGGCTGGAAGAAGCACAAGCTGGAATCAAGATTGCCGGGAGAAATATCAATAACCTCAGGTATGCAGATGAAAAGCCTCTTGATGAAAGTGAAAGAGGAGAGTGAAAAAGTTGGCTTAAAGCTCAACATTCAGAAAACGAAGTTCATGGCATCCGGTCCCATCACTTCATGGGAAATAGATGGGGAATCAGTGGAAACAGTGTCAGACTTTATTTTTCTGGGCTCCAAAATCACTGCAGATGGTGACTGCAGCCATGAAATTAAAAGACACTTACTCCTTGGAAGAAAAGTTATGACCAACCTAGATAGCATATTCAAAAGCAGAGACATTACTTGCCGACTAAGGTCCGTCTAGTCAAGGCTATGGTTTTTCCATTGGTCATGTATGGATGTGAGAGTTGGATTGTGAAGAAGGCTGATCACCGAAGAATTGATGCTTTTGAACTGTGGTGTTGGAAAAGACTCTTGAGAGTCCCTTGGAGTGCAAGGAGATCCAACCAGTCCATTCTGAAGGAGATCAGCCCTGGGTGTTCTTTGGAAGGAATGATGCTGAAGCTGAAACTCCAGTACTTTGGCCACCTCATGTGAAGAGTTGACTCATTGGAAAAGACTCTGATGCTGGGAGGGATTGGGGGCAGGAGAAGAAGGGGATGACCGAGGATGAGATGGCTGGATGACATCACGGACTCGATGGACGTGAGTCTGAGTGAACTCTGGGAGATGGTGATGGACAGGGAGGCCTGGCATGCTGCGATTCATGGGGTCGCAACGGGTCGGACACGACTGAGCGACTGAACTGAACTGAACTGAGTGATTAAAACTCTGAGTTTCCACTGCATGGAGCATGGTTCGATTCTTGGTCAGGAAACTAAGATCCCACATGCCATGTGGAAAAAAAAAAAAAAAGGATGGGGAGGATAGCACAAAAACATTAAAAATTAGAATGAGGTACAGACTTAGAATGAAAAATTGGCATTCTGGAAAGGAAGACAAAAATGATGGAGAAGAAAATTATGAAGAAATAATAAAATTACTAGAAATGATAGCACAAAGTTACTATTTGAAAATTTCTGTGAGTGGATACCTAAAAAAGGCAATGAAAACAAGTAGTACTTAGGCATATTTTGCCAAGATTTCCTAACACTGGGAACTCAGAGGAGATCCTGAAAGAAAAATAGGTCACATGCCAAAGATCGGATTCAGAGCAGCCGCCTCAGCAGCTAGAGCTGGACAGGGGAGCAGGGGCTTTGATATTCTAAAGATGACGGATCCCAACCCTGAATTCTTCCCTCAGCCCAGCTTTAGATCACATGGTCAGCTGGAATAGAAGTTTCTTCAGACTTGCAAAGACTGAAAAAAAGTTGTTCTAATGCACTCTGTTTCAGGAAGGATGTGATTTTTCCCAAATGCACATGTGAACAGAGAAAGGGTAAAATACGGGATTTAGGAAATTGGGAGTCTAACAGGTGGGGTCTCAGCAAATCCTATGATGATCAGCTGTGTCTTATGCTTGGAAAGTAATGTTTGGAACAGGACAGATGGTTCCATGGACAATATCCCCAACAAAAAATGAAATGAATAAATTACCACATGTATTTAAATGTATCGAGAGGAGTTTTTGTAGGCCTGTCAGAGAGTGTGGGAATGGTTTAGTGCTAGAAATACGGGAAACTAAACAGAAAGTGACGTAAGCCTTCATTCTAAGCAAGCGAAAGACTATGCAAGATGGAAAAGTAAGCATGGTATACTGCACTCCTCAGCTTTGAACATTTCCTATGTGTGGTCTCCAAATTTTGGAAGGCTGGCAAAGGGGATGTGTGAGAGGGTGAGTTGTAAGCATTGTATTTTCATTTTCCACAGATAGTGTTTACATTTGAAATAGTAAAAGGTTATAGTATAAACAAAATATCGAGAACTGTTTAGTAAATACCAGGTGAAATGTCTAGAAGTTTTCAGTGTGTTTGCTCCTAGTGAGTGAGAGTTGGGGTGGGGGTGGAGGCAGGATGGGGCAGAAGAGGCCTGTTTTTTATATTTCATTTTAATCTGTGTATATAAATTGCTATGATAAAAAATCAAATGAATAAATGTAAGTTAAAAAGAATTAACCTATGCAGATTTTCATATTGATGCATTTACTTTTGACCCTTAGGTTGAAAAATACCTGGATAGAACATTATTTCCAAAGTAACAGAAAACCAGATGAACCACCAGTTTGCCGCTTGCACCTCAGGTGTTTATTCTTACTCCAAATAGTATTAATTATCCATGCAGACAGATTATTCTTATTCAAATGAAGAAAGGTCTTCTGACTTTGCTTTGAGGAAGAGGACTTTTTTTTTTAAACTGCTGTGACCCTGGCCTTGAGCTTTCTTATGACTGCTACCTAGGCTAGAATTCCAGGAAATGGCAGCAGTGTATGAGATGAAAAAGTCCTTGGAAGCCCAGCTTTCAGGGTCTCAGGGCAGGAAGACGTCCGGGCTACAGCGAAGGCCTTCTGAGCTGAGAGCGGTAGTAGTGTCAGCAGACGCATGTCTTCCTGGGGCTCGTCAGTGATCCTAATTCTAGCCCTGCAGCCTCCCCATTGATTTAGAACTTCCATAATTGTGAGTTCTTTAGAGAACCAGGGGTCAGCAGATTACATCTGACACAGAAGAGCTGCCTGTTTTTGTAAATAAAGTTTTACTGAAACACGGACACTCCCATAAAAGCACCCTTGCTGATTTTATACTATAATGGCAGAATTGAATAATTGCAACAAGAGCCTTATTGGTGCAGAGTCTGAAACCTTTATGTATTACGTAAGCTGTTTTAAGTGTATAAATGTATCTCTCAAAGCACGTCTCAGTTCCTGCCAGCCAGGTTTTAGAAGCTCAGTATTCACACATGGATAGTAGTAGCAGCTGAGTTGGACCACGCGGATCTGAATCAGTGCTTCCTTCTGTACTCCTGCTTTCTTGTATCTTGTCAGAGTAGGCTTTCAGTGAAGATACCTTGGGTTAAACTGGCTGCAAGGGCTGGGTAAGTTAGGAAGTCAGGGCAACGCCATTTCCTTTGCAAGTGGAAGCAAAAAATAGACATGGACATATAACGTATTCAGAGTTTATTAAGAAAATAAATTTAAATAATAAATTGCCATTGAAAGTGTCAAATCAGAATTCATGGTATCTGCCTCTGAAAAGTTTATGGATCCATTCCCTCCAGGTGTTTAAAAAAACTATGTGGTGTCATCAGGTCTAATTCCCATGCAGTTATAATTACAATCTTATTTAAAGTTTTCATCTTTGGTTCCAGCAGAGCAGTACTGTGAAAGGTTCCTACTTCATTGTCTGTCTCTGTTTGTAGATCATTTCCTCTGCTTCCTGCATCTGTTTTCTTGGATTAGCTAGGTATTACACCAAAGTCTAGAATTCTTTGGCTACAAAGCTTGCTCTGCTGTTTCCCCTCCCCACAGCCCACTTTATTGTGGGTGGGAAAATTTTTGTTGGGAGGGTTTGATTAATTAGAAGGGATTCCTGGCTTCCCTAGCATCGGCAGCCTGGGAAGATTAGAGCCTGGCTTAGTGACAGGCCAATCTGTATTTAAGGAAAAACTCAGACCAGCCAGATTTCCCTGGAATGTGGATCTGGCTTTGTCTTCTTCCACATGGAGTGTGTAATGACCGCCTCCTCCTCCTTCCCACCCACTCCAGGAGACCTGACGCTTTTACTTTTGTTGATAGTTGTCTACTTTTTATTTGGCGGAGGGGATTGGGGAGAGCAGGGGTGTGGTATGTTAGACTTACGGTTTAGGAAGGCTGAGTTATTTTCTAAATCTAAAATAACAGATTTAAGATTTTATTAATGTTAGCGTGGAGAGGAGAGATTTTTTACATTAAAAAAAATCTCCTTGCATCTTTACTATCAATGTTTTTCTTTCCACTCCTTTGTAGCAATTATAGTTTTATATTCCCCTCTAAATTTCAATTAACCTTAATCTCTGCATTCCTAAGAAAAACTACCAAAAGAGAAATATGTCCAAGAATTGACAGTAGTTTTCCCTTTATAGTTAAAGTGAAGAGCAACTCTTTGAACTTCCAAAGAGAGAAAGTTTATGAATAGCAAATCGCAAATGGGCTTTTGTCTTGCTGGTTTGCCTCAATGAATAACTTAAATTCTGTGTCCTAGGTTTTTCAGTTACCTAAAGGGGAGTGCAGTACTTTGTCATCAGTACTCAATTTAGAAAAAGTTATACTGATTTTATGCCTTGAAAAAAGATTTATGCAAATATTTTCATACTGCTTGAGTTCTAGTTAATGACTGTTAAGTTTTAAGAAAGAATAAAACTGATGTGTTGTAACAAAATAAATCACAGACGTTTTCAATGGTTACTTTTTTTCCCCCCAGTATTTATTTATCTATTTGACTGGACTAGATCTTAGTTGTATTGTGTGGGATCTAATTCCCTGACTAGGGATCGAACCTGGGCCCCCTGCAGTGAGAGCTGAATCTTAGCCACTGGACCTTTAGATGGTTCCGTGTGTGTGTGCTCAGTCACTCAGTCATATCCGGCTCTTTGTGGCCCCATGCACTGTAGTCTACCAGGCTCCATGTAATTTTCCAGGCAAGAATACTGGACTGATTTGGAGTTGCCATTTCCTACTCCACAGGATCTTCCCTACCCAGGGATCCAACCCACATCTTGCATTGCAGGCGGATTCTTTACTACTGTGCCACTTGGGAAGCCCAAATGGTTACATTCTTTACTAGAAATAAGTCTGAAGGAAGAGAATGCAATCTTTATCCTTGAGAATGTTTTTCCAAAGGGATTTGTCTTTATGAAACTTTTCAAGGTGAAAGAAGTACGTCTGTACTTCTCCCAGTACTTAAACTCTTCATCTTCCAGTTCCTTCTTAATTCTGCCTATTCTTTGGGCAAGCTTGAAGTTTTAAAGACATGCAAGATCCCTATGAGTTTGCCTGGTGGAGGATGACACACACACCAAGTTGGCTGCTCTTCCTTCCCCACCGCACAGTAACTTGTTCTGTTTCATTGCTCCTGGTGGGAACTCATTGTGTGCTGAGTACTTGATAGATCTGGAATAAAATTCATAGACGTTTACCAGCTATCACCCAGTTAAATTCTGCCTCAGGCTTAAAGCTTTCAGGGACCATCACATTCCAGTGAGAGCCTTTGTTCTGCGTGTTGATGACTTTGAAACCAAGTTCTTGTTGGATCTGAAATGAAACTTCCAAGTGTTATCTCTGCCTCTGGCCAGACACCCAGTTTTCTGGGCTTTATTTCCCCCATTCCTTTCCACGTGTGTCAGCGCATCTTTTTTTTTGGGCGGGGGTGGGGGGCGGTGATTAGAAAGTGTTTAAATACAATCCTGGCTTCTCAAACCCTCTTTTCAGTTTCAACTTTCCACCTGCCTGCTGAAGTCTATGCCTAAATTGATCCCTGAAACTGCACACTAAAAATTCAGTTTATCCTGTTTTCTTCTAAATTGGCTTTTGCTTTGGATGTCCCTGGACTTACCAGCCTGTGCTGTCTCCTTGTCCTTCCCTCACCGTTGTGTGTAATGCATCCATCCTCAACAAAGTGTCCTGGACTTGCTGCTTCTCTCTCCTTTTCTTATAATTCAGCCTTTGTCATCCTTGCTGTTTCTATTTCTGCACTGGTCTCAGCATGACCTCCATGCCTTTCTTGTGCTGCCATTCCAGTGCCTCTAGAGAAGTGCCAGGGTAATGTTTTCTTAACACCATTTTTACCATGTTATTTCCTTGCCTAAGCGATCAGAAGTAATTCTGTTAAATGAGATCTAATCTAAACTTGCCAGCTGACTTCAAGGCACTCTGATAACCCTTTTCCCCTTCCTCTTTAACTCTGACCTATATTTTCATCTTGAAACTTGGGAACGTGTCCACCTGTTTCTATGAAACTGATGAATTTGCATTTCCTGCAGAGATCTGGCCTGTGGTTTTCTCTCTTCCTGTGCCCTCTCACCTTTTCTTGCATAGTCTGTACGCATCAACTTTTCCCAGGCTTGACCAAAGGCTTGCTTTTATTTTCACACAAGATCTAAACTTTTCCTGCATTGATTACCCTCTCACGTTGTTCCTTTGACTGTGCGCAGGTACACACTGCCGTGTGTTATATACACACCCTCTCACAGCATATTGCTCTTAGCAACATTTCCCAAGATGAAGGACCTGTGCTGTGCTTCTTGTGTATCTGCCTTGAGTAATTTGGAACCTTTCTGAGGCGCCCAGTATCCCTCATTTTCCTTATTACAAAAATGAGAAATTTCTTTCCTCATGTCTTACGGAGAACAGGGAAGTCACTCAAGCTTAGAGTTATTTCATACTGGTCTTTTTTTCAGTCCCAGACAGGAAATGTTATAATCTCCAATTTGTGGTTTATTTCTTTTCTTTCAAAAAAAATTCATCTCAACCTGTTTCTCCTTTTAGGAGTTCCACTTTGAAAATATTTTAAGTGATTCTTTTGAAAATAGTCTTTGTTAATAGCCAAAATGACGTTGTATAGAATTTGCTTCTATGAGGCCTTTAGGAAAGTAAATTGTTTCAGTATAGTGATGTTAATTCTTTGGACATCATTTTGTTTTATTTTAATTAGGACCTTACTGTTAGACTGTGTAGACTATGGTACTTGAATTTTTTTCCAACATGCATACAAACAAATGTATATTATTAACTTATGCTAGTGTAAAAAAAAAATCTTAGTAGAAAAGCAGATTCAGGATCTCTCACAGATACAAGAGCTCATTCTGTCCCTTGAATTCTCCCTGAGGGCTGTAGAGGGCATCATTGTTCCACGAGCAGCTCAGCAGACATGGCGATCCAAGAAAGCACAGCAGCCCAAGTGCTTCTAAAATTGCTGGCCCGTTCCTACAGGATCGTGACATCCTAAATGCCGATGTTTGTTAGCCTGGGAGTTGTGTGTTTACCCCCACCGATAGCCTGCTAGCCCGTGGATGTGTAGATCGCTGTCTCATAGACCTCCTGACCAGGAAACACAACCGTTAACCACAGCAGTAGGAAGCAGTCGATCCAAACTATCCCCAGAGGCCGCGGAGAAAGCCTTCTCAGTGACGCAAGACTGCCTCTGGCGTGCCGCCCTTCCAGGTTCTGGAAGCGGAGCGAGGGGCTGAGGGTGAGCGTCCCTTTGGTCCTTGGAAGGCTTTGGGACCCCAGCCCAGCCCTGGTCCTGGCAGTAAAGACGGGAAGGATTCGGCTGGGACAAAGTCCTTGGAGTCACAGTGTTATTATAGTACTGTACTCCCTACTCACCTTTCCTTATTGTTATTGTAGCTGTGAACTTTGGAGAGGCGAAGTTGAAGAAGTGAGCTGAGGGGTGGGGACTCACAGAGGGTCGTTGCATTCCAGAACCCCTGGGAATGGAGATGACACTTCCCTGAATGGCCCACGTGTGCAGCAGTCCAGTCATTAGCCAAATGATGTAAAGATACACAGTGTCCATCTATTTTTAGTGTCCTTTTCAGGGCTACTCTGGTTGTGACCTCTTGGAATACCCATGATTAGGTAATATAGGAAACTAGGCCACTGGATACGTCCCTTTTTTGCATGTGAGCAGCATGTGACAATAACATTCTGATTTTCGGACTACGAGAAACACCAAAGAAAGAATGAGTTTGTAATAGTCACTCTACACAGCAATAGGCACATGCTGTGTTTTGCGAGTGTGATCTGAGGTAAGGCAGAGTGTTACGCCATTTGTTTCACAGAGATTTGGTGTCATAGAGGTTCTGGCAAGGCCTGTGCCGAGTAGGACATCCTAGTTATCATGACCTGAAAAAGGCACTGTCTCTTATGGGTCAGTATTGAGATCGTGTCTTATAAATTTCTGTGATTCTTTGTATCCTTTTCATGTGACTCTAGGTTCTTTTACAGTACTTCTTGAAATTTAGATCCTCAGATTTTTGAGGAAGGTATCCTAGAAGATGAAATTAGCCTCAGACTTTTGATCAGGGTTCCTGCTATCATGTCATGACCTCACTTGTGAAACATGGATGACTGGCTGAATTGTGTTTACCCCTCTGAGCATCCATTTCTTCAGCTGTGTGATAGTGCTGTTATTCCTGTCTGTTTAACAGAGTTTCTTATGGGTATCAAAGTAATAATTAAAGACAGTGCTGTCAGAGTGTTTGGGAAAAGAACACTTTAGGCGGTGATTATTTTACAGTGACATTCTGTACAGTGTTAGAGGGACTTGGCCTGGGTGTCTTACTTGTTCTTGCTCTCATAATTCTTTGCAGTGAGGACTAGTCTAATTCTTTTCATATGTGAGGTGTCAGTTAGCAGATCTTCCTTTATCCCTAGTGTGCAAGGCCCTGGGTTAGGCACTAGAGACACAGACAAGGGTGATGATTGCCTGCTCCACTCCTCAAGGTGGTTTGTCATGAGAAAACGTGTCCCAGTTTAAACAGCAGCAGGTTAGGTAACGCAGACTCCGCCCTGCAGAGCTGAGCTGTGAGTGAATGAGTGCGGTGATTTTGTTCCGGTCTCTCTCTTTATGGGATATTGTGGCAAAACCACAGGTCACTCAGGTTTTGGGGTGCGTCTTTGTGTGTCAGTTTCCCTGGTGGTGGGTAGCCAGGGCCAGAAACCAGAGGGCTTAGATTTAAATCCTTGTTGTTGGTTCTTGACTATGGGCAAGTCAGTTAACCTTTTGTTTCAGTTAGCCACAGCTGTGTAACCAAGCAGCCCCGAACTTTTCATAATTCCATGCGTCAGAAAATCTAGGTAGGCAGTCTCTCTGCTTTACATGGCATTGACTAGGTCACTCATTTGGAATGCATTCAGATACCCACTAGGCTGGAAACCTCAAGAGGACTTCACGCCCGTGTTAGTTCCTTCTCCCCAGTGCCTTTCTCTTCCCAAGGTGTCTCGTCATTCAGTTGTTTAGCGTGAACTCTCTTACAGCAAGGTGCTGGCCCTCCAGAGGCCATGACGCTGGCAGCTGCTCGGCTTCCTAAGGGCTGCGCTGGAGCTGGCAGACTCTTCCTTCTGCCATTCTCTAGCCATATGCATGCGTGCGCAGTCAGATCCAACTTTCTGCAACCGCATAGACTGTATAAATAGCACTGTTCATGGAATTTTCCAGGCAAGAATACTGAGGTGGGTTGTCTTGCCCTCCTCCAGAGGATCTTGCCAACCCAGGGCTCAAACCTGTATTTCTTGCATCTCCTGCATTGGCAGGCAGATTCTTTATCACTGGCACCACCATATTCTGTTGGTCAGCAAATCACTGGGTCTAGAGAGAAAAAATAGCCTCGTCCTCTTGGTGGGATGAACAGCGTGCTTGTGCAAAGGGGGGAGGATTGTTGGTGGCCATCTTTGGAGACCGTTTACCTTGTTTCCTCGTGTCTCTTGGACCTTATCTGTTCGGTGAGGTATTGAATTACTGAGTCTCCAAGGCCCTGTCTGGCCTTATATTCTTATAATTCCATAAATTCTTACTGGAGGAATATTTTGTGTATGATGCAGTGGAAAGAATTTGGGCTTTGGCTGCAGGAAGGCCTGGGTTTGAACCTGGGCCTCACCACTGACCTGCTCTTTGGAAAGTGATTTAAGTCTTTGTTCCCATCTGTTAAAAAGGGTTAATTAAATAGTGTTAATATAAACTCCCTTCTGGGTTAATTGTCCGTCTCAGCACAGAGTCATCACTTAGAAATAGTTAGCGTTGTTTCACCTTTCACTTCCTCCTTACCTGATAGGGGCCTTTTCAAAGCCAATGTTAGTTGAAGACTTTAATTGCCATTCATTTTGCTTAATTTTGATATAAAGATGATTAAGTATTTAATCTTGTTTTGCTAGTACAAGGGAATTTTTCTAGTTCAAATAAGACTGTTCAGTTTATCTGTGGCGGTTTTATATATTATTCCTAGAACACTGTTGCTCCTTAGAAAGCACATTTAAAAATAGGTATTTTGAAAACTCTGGTCTGTGAACAGCTGACTTACTTGGCATTTCTAGTCTCTTTTGTCTAGAAGAAACATAAAGCCGTGTGCAGTGGCCGGCATTCAGCCTGGCTCTTCGGACCGTTGCGGTGCCTGGCCTATGGGCCGGCACTGGTGTGTGAGGCTGGGACGTGCAGTCCTGTCATCCTGCCTGGGCCCAAAATGAAGCTCAGAGACAAAGGACAAGAAGAGAGAAGACAGAGTCTGGTTTTCAAAATATGTTCCTTGGGCCCAGCATGAGCATTTCTAGTGCTGATTGCACTATTTTTATATCAGTGTTATTGTGAGGGTTAAATGAACTGATGTGTATTAAGTGTTTAGCAGAGGTAACCATATTAATAAAAGTTAGGCACTATTCAGTAGTAATCATCATCATAACAAAAAATATGCGTTACTGTGATTAACTTTTTTCTTCCAGAGTGTTTCATGAAGCAGCTTGCTGGGTTTTCTTTTGCCCACTCCAGTACTCTTGCCTGGAAAATCCCATGGACGGAGGAGCCTGGTAGGCTGCAGTCCATGGGGTCGCTGAGAGTTGGACATGACTCATGGCTTCACTTTCACTTTTCACTTTCATGCATTGGAGAAGGAAATGGCAACCCACTCCAGTGTTCTTGCCTGGAGAATCCCAGGGATGGGGGAGCCTGGTGGGCTGCCGTCTGTGGCGTCGCACAGAGGTGGACATGACTGGAGCAACTTAGCAAAGTTCTTATTTATCATTAAAAAATTTTTTTATATAAATTTATTTATTTTAATTGGAGGCCAATTACAATATTGTATTGGTTTTTTGCAGCTGATCTCAGTCTAAGAACATTTCATGTTGTCAAGTAAATAAAGTCTTCTTTAAGCAATGTCTGAAGGTACTTAATAATTCTGAAGATAGTCTTCCATTTAAAGTGATGTTGAGAGATCATATAACATACCTATGCAAATATATTCAAAACCTTAATGTTTGTGTGAGTAATTAATGCTATTGAATGAGTCCTCAGGCAGTGTCTGAACTCTGGTTGTTGTTTTCTTTTTTAAAAAAGCTGTTCTTTCTCTAGACCTCCTTTCTTCATTTAGATAATCTGTATCCTTAAACAAAAGTCCACGTGGAGTTGTTTTCCTTTCCTTTCCTTCCTTTTCTCTTCCTTTCTCTCTTTCTCTCTCTTGCTTCTTTGATTTGTGGTCAAGTAAGGATCATGGTTAACCCCAGAAGGAAGGCCAATGGGGCCGGGGGACCTGGACCCAGCAGGACCTGGGCCTGGGGGCCCGGAGCCGCTGTGCTCATCAGCCTGCTCCCTCGGTCGCTTCCTCTTTCTCTCGCCCGTAACCACTGTGTGTAAGCCAAATCCCCAAATGAAAGCAGTGTGCTGGTCTTTGCGGCCTGGTGATTCAGAGGCATGGGTGCTCTCAGGGTGTCAGTGTCTGACCGCGGAGCTGTCGCTGTAACTTACCTTGGCCCCCTCTGGCGCCCCCGCCCAGCGGGCGCTCTCATGGAGGGAGCCTTGGGCTCAGGGCAGCCGTGGCAGCCGTCTCGCCTGCGCTTCCTTGGCTCTGCTTGAGGCTGGCCTCATCCTCTCGTCTGTCTCCTCTGGGCCAGCATGTGGAGAGGTGAATGGAAAGCTGCTCTTCCCTTGGCAGGTGGGATTCTGGACAGAGCCAAGCGCCCCCGAGAGTGCTCCGCTCTGGCGTTTGTACACTGCTCTCGGGAGCGTGGCCTTCCAGGGGACTGAGCCAGGCCCTTGCCCCAGCCCCATCCGAGTGGCTCAGCAGCCCTGGCTTTGCTCATTGGGCCAGGCACAGAATTTAACTGGGAGCGGGGCCAGGGAGGGAGAGACGACATAGAACACACTGAAAAGCATGATGTAGTCCAGCTCCTTCACAGACAAGGTGAGCATCCTCGTGGGGCAGAAGATGAGGCTCTGGAAACTTACTCAGGAGAACTTCAGTTCAGTTCAGTCGCTCAGTCGTGTCGGACTCTGCGACCCCATGAATCACAGCACGCCAGGCCTCCCTGTCCATCACCAACTCCCGGAGTTCACTCAAACTCACGTCCATCGAGTCAGTGATGCTATCCAGCCATCTCACCCTCTGTCGTCCCCTTCTTCTCCTGCCCCCAATCCCTCCCAGCATCAGAGTCTTTTCCAATGAGTCACCTCTTCACATGAGGTGGCCAAAGTATTGGAGTTTCAGCTTTAGCATCATTCCTTCCAAAGAACACCCAGGGCTGATCTCCTTTAGAATGGACTGGTTGGATTTCCTTGCAGTCCAAGGGACTCTCAAGAGTCTACTCCAACACCACAGTTTAAAAGCATCAGTTCTTCAGTGCTCAACTTTCTTCACAGTCCAACTCTCACATCCATACATGACCACAGGAAAAACCATAGCCTTGATTAGATGGACCTTTGTTGGCAAAGTAATGTCTCTGCTTTTTAATATGCTATCTAGGTTGTCCTTCCAAGGAGTAAGCGTCTTTTAATTTCATGGCTGCAATCACCATCTGCAGTGATTGTGGAGCCCAGAAAAATAAAGTCTGACACTGTTTCCACTGTTCACCATGTATTTGCCATGAAGTGATGGGACCAGATGCCATGATCTTCGTTTTCTGAATGTTGAGCTTTAAGCCAGCTTTTTCACTCTCCTCTTTCACTTTTATCAAGAGGCTTTTTAGTTCCTCTTCACTTTCTGCCATAATGGTGGTGTCATCTGCATATCTGAGGTTATTGATATTTCTCCTGGCAATCTTGATTCCAGCTTGTGCTTCTTCCAGCCCAGTGTTTCTCATGATGTACTCTGCATATAAGTTAAATAAGCAGGGTGACAATATACAGCCTTGACGTACTCCTTTTCCTGTGTGGAACCAGTCTGTTGTTCTGTGTCCAGTTTTAACTGTTGCTTCCTGACCTGCATATAGGTTTCTCAAGAGGCAGGTTGGGTGGTCTGGTATTCCCATCTCTTTCAGAATTGTCCACAGTTTATTGTGATCCACACAGTCAAAAGCTTTGGCATAGTTAATAAAGCAGAAATAGATGTTTTCCTGGAACTCTCTTGCTTTTTCCACGATCCAGCAGATGTTGACAATTTGATCTCTGGTTCCTCTGCACTTTCTAAAAGCAGCTTGAACATCTGGAAATTCATGGTTCACCTATTGCTGAAGCCTGGCTTAGAGAATTTTGAGCATTACTTCACTAGTGTGTGAGATGAATGCAATTGTGCGCCTTATTTAAAGGGTAAGGACCGTATATGTTAGTCACTCAGTTGTGGCTCACTCTGTGACCCTTTGGACTGCAGCCCGCCAGGCTCCTCTGTCCTTGGGATTCTCCGGGCAGGAATACTGGAGTGGGTTGCCGTGCCCTCCTCCAGGGGGTCTTCCCAGCCCAGGGGTTGAGCCCGCACCTCTGACATCTCCTGCATCGGCAGGTGGATTCTTCACCACTAGTGCCACCTGGGAAGCCCCTAAGGGCCACATAGGGCTGGTGCTAATCAAGGCTTTCGGAGGAAGAAACAAGCGTGCAAACTACCGGAACTGGAAAGGGTGCTTTATGATAGGGAGGTGGAATGTCTCAGAACCCCGGCCCGGGCTCTCTGGTTGAGCCCGGGAAGGTGTGAAGACAGCCTCAGGCTGCCCGTGGCAGCTCCCTGTGGGCCTCTCTTTGAGGAGTGGAGCCCTGTTCTCTGTCTCTGCTTGTTACCCACGCTTTGCTCTCCTCTGCATGCTGTGCACCATCGTGATGGTGCCTCACCTCCCCAGGGATGTCTTTTATAAGCCTGCAGTGCATTCCAGCCCAGCGCAGCCTTCTGGAGGTGAATTTGGGGAGGCGTCCGCCTTTACTCCAGTGCCTGTGGCACAGGGGCAGGGCCACTTGGTGCGCCATGACTGTCCGTGCCCCCACTGCCCTTGGGCCTGGCAGTTGTCGGGATTAAAGGCACAGATGACCCTGAAAGTTACACAGCAATATTTTACAGTTTAGAGACTTCACTATAAAATTCCCCTTGGCAGTTCCATAGAAGGCCTTCTTACAGAACATAACAAGTACTTCAAGTATGTAGTGAGGCCTCTGGGGCATCCAAGAGGTAACTGGAATAATCTGACCCTTGAGAAATTTCTCTTGGTTACTGAGGATGAGGACGACCATAATTACTGCATTGGCTCAGACAATAAAGACAATAAAGTATTGTCAGCAATACTAGAGACCTGGGTTTGATCTTTGAGTCGAGAAGATCCCCTGGAGAAGGAAATGGTTACCCACTCCAGTATAACTGCCTGGAGAGTTCTGTGGACAGAGGAGCCTGGCTGGCTGCAGTTCATAGGGTTGCAGAGAGGCAGTCGTGACTGAGTGACTAAGGATATTCACACTTTGCAACTTGCTTCATTGTTGATGTGCCTGTTGAAGCATTTTATGATCTTCACATCCTCAGTGTGTATATGTTATGACAGTTAAAATATTGCAATAATCAATCAAGTACCAAAGAGGGTGTCATTCTACCAAAATTTTTGAGTATCTGCTCTGTGGTTGTCATTCTGAATCAGGACCCTCAGTAGGATGCATCTGGCCTTAAATCTTGAGTTCTGAAGCACTGAGTGCATTCCAACAAACCCCTAGTCAGCCATGAGTCTGCATATTTGTCTCTGACTCAGCATTCGATTGTACTTCCCCCTGAGTGCAAAACTATAGAAACTGCATTGTTTCTTCATTTTTAATTGTCATCAAGCAGTGCCGCATGCCTCTGTGCAGGCTCCCCAACAGCTGATGAAGTGCTTACTCTTTTAAAGATGGCCCGATGGAATCAGATGGCGCCGCGTCATTTCCGATGCTGCTGCGGTCTGTTTCACTTCCTACAATGACTGATCCTCCATCTGCCATGACAGGGCATTCCTGGGCTGCTGCCCCTCACTGGGTTGGTGGCTGGACTGTTTATTTTCAGGAAAAGTTAAAATTGTCCAGAGAAGGATGTCTTCTGTAAAATTTACATGAATCAGCCTCTCCCTGCAGGGATCTTGGGAGGGGTGTGTATGTGTATAGACTAAAAAAAACATTTTCTGGAAAATTTTAAAACTATTAAAGGGGAAGGAGTATAGTGAACATAGAACCCATCTTCAAAATTGTGGACAGTTTTAAGTAATATTTAAGCTAAAGGCTGGTTTAAGAATAGCAAGTGCTACCATGTGACTCCAACACTCGTGTGTTTAAGCTGAGTTTTCCAAATTTCAGCACTGTTTGTAATTCTTCTCTACAAAACCAGAAGAGCCTTAGTTCTACCTCCAGTCTTTGGTTTAAACAGTATGAGAAGCATGAGATCTTACTGGGGCATTGGTGTGAGTTTTCTCATGACAAAAGCAGCCACCCAAACATTTTGGTGACCTTGGTTCTGAAGATGCTAATATTCCTTAGATTTCTGAGTTTACTGTGAAGGGAATTCTTGTTGAGATATCAGTGCATGGTGGTTAGGTGGGCTCACCTCTTTTCCCACCTATGGGATCCTGATTCCTCCTCTCCAGGGTTGGGATGGCTTACCCCATGGCTCAGCAGGTAAAGAATCTGCCTGTAGTGCAGGAGACACTGGAGACACGGGTTTGATCCCTGGGTTGGGAAGATCCCTGGAGGAGAAAATGGCACCCCGCTCCAGTATTCTTGCTTGAAAAATCCCATGGGTGGAGGAGCCTGGCAGGCTGCAGTCCATGGGGTCACACAGAGTCAGACATGACTGAGGGACTAAGCACACAGGGTGGGGATAATAAGTGCCAACCTTCACACTGTTGTTACGTAGAAAGTGTCTAATCCGGTGCCTGGCATTTGTTAACATTCACTGAATTGAGCTCTTAGCAATCAAGTTAAAGATACCAGCTGGGAGAGATTCTTACATTGTCTCGTATCTTGGGATCCGTTGCCTATTCCAGTTCTTAAGTTGTCTTCCTCAAGGATGTATCTTCCTATTAAGTAATTTTTATTTGCTTTCCATGTTTATTAGGTTTTCTCTAATTGTTTTAATTTCCTTGTTTCTTATATTTTTCATTCTGAAAACTGAGTATAAAAACCATACCACAGTAAACAACATGGTCCTAATGTACAGCACAGGGAACTATATTCAGTATCTTGTAATAAACTATAATGGGAAAGAATATACACACATATACAGTTAACTGAACACTTTGCTGTACGCTAACACAACATTGTAAATTAACTATACTTAAAAAAAAATTCACCGTGACTATTGAAACCTTTTTACTGTCAGTTCATCGATATTCAGGGTTGTCAATTTCTTGACTGTCTTATCTTCACTTCTTTATTAATTCTGTAATAATACTGATTTTGATCCTCAATTTGTTTCCGTGTTTTCCCCCTTGATAGTAACCTGCTATTCTTTACCGGATTACCCCAAAATTTAGACTTTAAGACAACAAACACTTGCTGACCCAGTTAGGTAACTTTTCTTCAGTATCTCTCACAAGGATGCAGTCAAGATGTCAACTGGGGCAGCGGTTATTATCAAGGCTTGATTGGTGGAGCCTTATCAGTACTTCCAGGCTCCCTCATGTGATACTGACAGGAGATCTCAGGTACTTACTTGCTGTTGACTGGAGACGTCTATACATGGGCGTCTCCATGATGCAGCTCACAACCTGACAGCTGACTTTCCTCAGAGAGAGCAAGAGAGGGTGCCCAAGAGGGAAGCCGCCGTCATTTCGTGAGCTTCCGTCAGAGTGACATCACACCATCACCCCTGCCGTGTTGTTTGCTAGAAGCAGATTGTTGAGCCTGGTCCACACTGAAGAGAAGGGGATCATACAGTGTGCGCCTGGCCCACACTGAAGGAGAGTGTGAAAACCGAGAGATGAGGACGACTGGAGGCCGCCTGAGAGGCTGCCTACCACACCCTCTTTCTCATGTTGTTGTGTTGTGTCTGTCTTTGGGCTCTTGAGTTAGTGAGTTTAGCTCCTAACTGCTATTTCTCACATTGTGCTTTCTTTTATTTTTTAAATTTTTACTGGTGTGTAATTGATTTACAGAAGGCAATGGCAACCCACTCCAATACTCTTGCCTGGAAAATCCCATGGATGGAGGAGCCTGGTAGGCTTCAGTCCATGGGGTTGCTAGGAGTCAGGTATGAGTAAGCGACTTCACTTTCCCTTTTCACTTTCATGTGCTGAAGAAGGAAATGGCAACCCACTCCACTGTTCTTGCCTGGAGAATCCCAGGGACGGCGGAGCCTGGTGGGCTGCCGTGTATGGAGTTGCACAGAGTCAGACATGACTGAAGCGACTTAGCAGCAGCAGCAATTGATTTACAGTGTTGTGTTAGCTTCAGGCGTGTAGCAAAGTGATTCAGCGATACATATCCAATATCCAGTTATACGTATGCATTCTTTTTTAGATTCTGTTCCCACATAGGTCATTACATAGTACTGAAGAGTTTCCCATGCTATACCATAGATCCTTATTATCTATTTTGTGTGTAGTAGTTTGTGTATGTCAATCCCAATCTCCCAGTTTATCTCTCCCTCCATTTTCCGCCTGGTAACCGTAAGATTGTTTTCTACATCTGTGACTCTATTTCTGTTTTGTAGGTAAGTTCATTTGAACCATTTTTTTATATTCCACTTATAAGTGGTATCATATGAGATTTATCATTCTCTAGGGACAAATAAGTGACAAGTGAGTGACTTACTTCACTTAGTATGACAACCGCTAGGTCCACCCATGTTGCTGAAATCACACCGTGTTGCCTTTTAGGTTGGCCTTGTGCCTTTTGTTCTCCTCTCGTGTTATGTTTTTGATGGAAACGCACTTAAAACCGTGCCATTTATTCCAGTCTTGGTCTCTGGTGGTCCTACTCAGACATTCTCTTTGCTTTGGTGTAGTATGAGTGACTGTTTTATATTTTTCCCTTTGTATCTAAAGCCAGTTTCATTTCCTTTCAAGCTGTAGTTTGACAACTAGGTATTTTGGCCAGCCTACTTTTATGTAGCTCTTAAGGATGGCCTCTAGAGGAAGGAAACAGTTGAGGTGAGGAGGTTAAACACCAGAATACCTGGATTCCTCCTCTCTTCTGAGGCCTTGTTAGCCACCCTGTGTTAGAGTTCACCTCTAGTCGGGGAGGGCTTGGGTAGCGCTGGATCCTCTTCCGTTGGGACATCCTGTTGTTAACTCTGCCTCCCAAATGCTCATTTACCATACTTCAGAGCAGGAAGTTCAGCTCAGTGCAGTCACTTAGTCGTGTCTGACTGTTCGTGACCCCATGGACTGCACCATGCCAAGCTTCCCTGTCCATCACCAACTCCTGTCCATTGAGTTGGTGATGCCACCCAACCCTCTCATCCTCTGTCATCCCCTTCTCTTCCTGCCTTCAATCTTTCCCAGCATCAGGGTCTTTTCTAATGAGTCAGTTCTTCACATCAGGTGGCCAAAGTATTGGAGTTTCAGCTTCAGCATCAGTGCTTCCAATGAATATTCAGGACTGATTTCCTTTAGGATTGACTGGTTGGATATCCTTGCAGTCCAAGGGACTCTCAAGAGTCTTCTCCAACACCACAGTTCAAAAGCCTCTGTACTTTGGCGCTCAACTTTGTTTATAGTCCAACTTTCACATCCATACATGACTACTGGAAAAACCATAGCTTTGACTAGATGGAACTTGGCTGGTAAAGTAATGTCTCTGCTTTTTAATATGCTGTGTAGGTTGGTCATAGCTTTTCTTTCAAGGAGCAAGTGTCTTTTAATTTCATGACTGCAGTCACCATCTGCAGTGATTTTGGAGCCCGCCAAAATAAAGTCTTGTCACTGCTTCCATTGTTTCCTCATCTATTTACCATGAAGTGATGGAACTGGATGCCATGATCTTAGTTTTCTGAATGTAGACAGGCTTATTTCCTGGAGTAGGTAAGTGGGCTGGGGAACTTTGGGGGTAATGATAGAATTACTCTAAAACTGAATTATGATGACAATAGAACAAATCTGCAAATTTACTGAAACTCATCAAAGGGGGAACTTAAAACAGATGGTTTGCTACTACTGATTGGAAGATATGTGAATGAGAAAGTCCTACCTAAAAATGCAAATTAGATTTTAATTACTTTCTAACTATAAAAGAAACCAGTAGGAAAAAGGTGGGGAAAATGAAAGTAATGCCTTCCTAAAAGTATTCTGTGATGAGATAGCCTTTTATTTATTTTATCCTAATAGTAAAACATGGAGTCTAGTAGAGTCAAATCTTGATGGGCTTTAGATAACAAAAATAGAAATAGTGTGGCTGTAGGAATTAAAAAATAACCCCCACTTTCTTTAGCAGCAGCTTCATTAATATAGCTAAGGAATATTTATTAGAGGCTTGTTACTCTGGTGATCAATTAGAAAGATACACAAAGAAATATGGCAAGCTTCCCATCAGCCAGCCTTCCAGTAAACAGATGGGCAAAGACTTCTGTGTGCTTCTTGCTGTGTGCAGCACCATGGGATGTACAGAAATTGGGAGGTCCTTAGGGGGAGGGCTGTAGCTTATGAATTCCTTCTTTCTTCCTGCTGCACCCCATGGCATGTGGGATATGAATTCATTTCTATGGCTGTGACTCTTCATATATAACAGGTGCTCCATGGATAATTAGTGCATAAGTAAATGAAAGAATAAGTAAGATAGAGTCCTTATCCTCTGGAAAAGTGTGTTCTGCTTAGCAGACTAAGCCCTGCAAGGGGGAACGGCCCCATGTCAACCCCAAGTGCTCACGTTGTCCACACTGGGTCTGAGGAGGAGGAGCTGGCGGCCAGGACTGCTCAGCAGAGCTTGTGCAGTGAGTGGTACCCAAGTGGGTCCACCTGAATCCCTGACAGAGAATATATTTGACTGCTGCGCACGCACAGGCTACAGGGTAGAAAAGAAGCTGGCTTGCGGGACACTTTGAAGAAGAAGTGCTGACTCTGGTTGTAGAGGGAAGAACTGGAAATTGAGTTGAGTGGCGAGAGGCTGCAGACTGCCTAGTGCCCAGGATTTGAAACCCAAAATGAGATTGGGTTTGTTTCATGGGGCATAAGGGAATTGGTGGTTCTTGAGCCAAAAAGAGATTAGATTAAAAATTAGAAACTTGCTGTTAAAGTTATTGATGGACCAAGTGGGCAGTTTGGCTAATTTCATATCTCTTTTACCCAAGATGCTTATGTATTTAGGAAAGTTTGCATATTTGTTATGGCATGTTCTTTTTTTTTTTTTCCCCTGGCAGCTTAAGCAAAATAATAATCAATGCTTCACTGTAGTTTCTTTAATTTTGCTAGATTGAAATTCTGACACTGTCTTGTAAGAACAAAAATGTTTTATCTGAAACATTCAAGCAGAAATTCATTTAGGGCATGTCGTATATAGGAAACCAAGTGCTGCCTGGAGGGTTAAAATGGAACTATGGCACACACAGGTGGAGCAGACAGTTAGAAAAGTAGCTATGTGGTGTCACTAGGGTTGAGAGGAAGGAGGAGCCGGGAAGGAGAGGTTTGCCCCATGTGTATGCAAGACACTTTCCCATGTCTTGTTTTAATCCTCATAACGTCTCAGTAACATTTTTAATTCCTACATAACAGAGAAGAAATGAGGGCCACTGTTTATGGACATGAGCATTTCAGGTATCAGGTATATGCTTGGGTGAATTTTCTGATAGAATTATTTTTTTTCTTTTTTAAAATGAATTTTTATTGGGTATAGCAGCTTTGGGCTTCCCAGGTGGCACAGCGGTATAGAATCCACCTGCCAAGCAGGAGACATGGGTTCAATCCGTAGGTTGGGAAGATCCCTGGAGAAGGAAATAGCGTCCCACTCCAGTATTCTTACCTGGGAAATCCCATGGACAGAGGAGCCTGGCGGGCTACAGGCCATGGGGTCGCACAGAGTAGGACATAACTTAGTGACCAAATGGCGGCAGCAGTTGCTTTCCAGTGTTGTGATAGTTTCTACTGTACAGCAAAGCGAATCAGCTATGCATATATATCCACACATACACACATACATGCGTATACGTCCCCTGTGTTTCGGGTTTCCTTCCAGGTTAGGCCACCGCAGAGCACTGGGTAGAGCCCCCTGTCTTACACAGTAGCTGCTCATTCGTCATCTGTCCCATACGCGTATCAATGGCGTGTGCGTCAGTCCCGCCTCCCAGTCCCTTCCCCCTCGCCCCTTCCCTTGGTGTACATACATGTGTTCTCTACATCTGTCTCTCTACTTCTGCTTTGCAAATGAAGTCATCTATACCATTTCTATAGATTCCACATTTATGTGTTAATATATGGCTGATAGAATTTGGGTAGGAAGGGCAGTCCGGTCTTTGAGTCATGTAAGTCAGCATTGTTACATCTTTCCTGGGGTGGATGATCAGGCAGACAGTATAACCAGGGCAGCTGTATGTCCCTGTTTACAAAATGTTAGACTCTCAGATAATAGTCCTTCAAATGTTGCTTAGCATCGAATTCGTTGCACTAAACATTCAACCCTAGCATTTTTGGAAGGTTTAAAGATTGAACACTTTGAAAAGATTTTAGTCTGAAAAAAATTTCTCCTGTTGGGACAAACTAATGCTTGAATTTCAGCATTCAAACTTGGTTTCTTTTGAATCATCAAATGAAGGGTACAATTAAGTGTTAATTTAGTTCGCTTGATCACTGACTTTGATCCACTTAGCGTGGGCCTTAGTTCCTACTCGTAAACAGAGTTTTTGGATTAGAGCAGCCCTCACACCCTTGCAGCTCTGAACTTTCTGTCCTGTACTGTAGAAAACTATTTATTCCTTAAGATAGTAGCTCTTTGAGGGTTAAAAACGAAAACAACAACAAGGAAAGCCACATCCAGTCTAATCCTGCTCTGCTCTTATTTACTCAGACATTTTTGGGAACTGTAATAACTTGTTAGATCTTGTGCAGTAAAACATGATTCCAAATTTTCCAAGCCCAGCTGTAGATCAGGATTCTAAAGGCCTAAATGGAAAAGGGCGGGTGTGTGTTTGTCAAGAGTCCACTTAGGGAAATCAGTTCCATGTACTTTTTAATACAGTTCTTTGGATAGACTTTTTTATGACTCAGTGTTACAGATGTCATTAATTTATAATGGAAAATAGTGAGACAATATGAAAATTATCTTCAGTCTCAAGAACACTTAGGCAGCAGGGTGAGTGATGGTTGAGCAGTTTGAACAGAGGTTGCTATGAAATACCACTGCTAGGCACCAGGCTGAAGGGTCAGCCTGGTTTCTGGCCTCTGACCCTGCTGGGTTGGCAGCCAGTCCCTGGGTAGCTAGGGCAGCAGAAAGAACAGTCCTGTTGGAAATGCAAGGCTCTCAAGGTTTCTTCTCACCAGAGGAGATTCTACATGCATTTCTGCTCTGGGCAAGCTGAGAAAGGTAGTCTCAGATAAAATAGGAGAGTGGGTTTAATTTGTCTTCCTTCAAAGGCTTGTTTCCACACACTCACCTCCTCTGAGCAGTAGACACTTTAGAGATGAGTACTGCAGAAATATTTCAGGCATCTTTGTGAGGGAGGAAATTAAACTATCTTGGTGAACATCGATCAAAGGGTAAGATGTGTTCCTTTCCTGGTTTTGAAGGTTTCATTGGCTTTTGCAAAATATCAACATATTGTGGGTGACTTCGTAAGTAGGGACTCCATAGCCTGAGCTAGAAACAGAGAGGATCTTGTGAACAAGAAAGGCTGCTGGTGTGAAATTGTGAGACCTGGGTGCAGCTCATATCACGATCAGCGTTCCTCCTGCTTAGTCCTTGTTCTGGGTTGAATTGCGTCTGCTCCCCACCCACCAGAAGATTTGTTGAAGTTCTAAGCTCTGGTGCCCCAGAAGGTGACCTTATTTAGAAACAGTGTCAGTAAAGAGGTAATCAAGTTTTAGTGATGTCATTAGGGTGGGCCCTAATCCAGTAATACCGGTGCCCTTATAAAAAAGGGAAATTTGGATACAGTCACAGGCAGAAAGAAGGCCATCTTGCAAGCCCAGGAAGGACTGAGGCCACCAGAAACCCGGGTGAGGCCTGGAACAGCTTCTCATCACAGCCTTTGGGAAGAAACCACCCTGTGACAACCACCTTTGCAGACTCCCAGGCCAGAAACTGTGAGACAATATATTCCTATTGTTTTAAGCCACCCAGGTTTTGGTACTTTGCTACGGCAGCTCCAGGAAATGAATACAGTTCTGATCCCCTAAAAGGCACAGAACTGTGAGCGAGAATCTCAGTGTCCTGGGCGTCAGCTTCCCTATTTGTAAAGTAGCAGACTGAGAGTGGATGATGTCAGGACCTTTGTGCTCTGACACTTGGTGATTAATTCTTCAAAAAGTACACTCGATTTCCAGCAAAGTCACTGCTGTTGTATTTCCTAATGTAGCTTTAAATACGCAACAAATACATGGGTTTGTTTTTTTTTTTCAGTTCCCACTTTTGTTCACTCAGGAGTCATTGATGATACTTCCCTTAAGCTAGATATTGGGCAAGGCTGTCCTTCCAAGTTAACCCACTAGACAAATGACAGCATGTCTAGTCTGTATAGAATGTGTAACCAAGAAATCTCTCACTTAAAAGCATTTACCATCGACTGCCTGGAGGTGAGAGTATTTTGAATGTCAGTTCTTTTAACTTTTCATCCCTAGATTTGTGGCTTGATTTCTTGTAGACATCCACAGACATATTCTAGGTTTCCCAGAGGAGCCTGCCACATAGATACAGGACACTTCTCAGCTCCGTAATCAGTAGTGTAGGCAGCGTAAAGATAGTAAAATAAAGGGAAAATAGTGTTACCTTTGAACCTTCTTTTTTCCTTTTCTTTTCCTTAATCCCTGTATTACTGTGGGTAATTTTTTAAAATGTGCCTTAAACTTTCTAAGGAGAGATAAGTAATATAAAATTTTCTTCTCATTCTAAAAGCCATCATTGTGTGTTAGGGTCAGAGTACAGAAAGGACGGATCATGCAATGACGGATACCACTTGCCCTCCTGAGGTTCTCTCATGGTTCCTGTTTCCCTCAGAACCTTTTAGAGCTTCTTCCTCTGGAATATTCGCTGCCCTCAGTCTGCCAGGACTGAGAGACCGAGGGGTCAGGGGAGGCCTAGGGAGGGAATTCTAAACGGGGAGAGAAAGGGCCTTGGTGGGCTGCGGCTGGATGGGCCTTGGCGGCCCTGTTCTCTCTGCGCCCCTCAGTGAGAGGGGTAGGAAATGGCTCCTGAGGACAGTTTCACTGTTTTCAGCCAAATTGAAGGTAATGATTTTATTCCCATGGTTAATGACACCTGTCTGGTTCTTCAAGAATTGCTATGCCAGCTTCCGAAGTGTTTTATTTAACACATGCCTTGTTTTCATGCCTTATGTCTCCCTCCAGTCTGACTTAAATTTTCTTCTTCATATAATTCTACTCCACGCCAAAGATAAATAATCTTTCATAGGTTAAAACGCCGGGAAGGGCCTAACACTAAGGTCCTTCGTGTTAGTGTCTATTCTAACGAGGCTCCAGTGAATCACCTGTATGGGTTATAAAGAATGACACTCCTTAGAAAAATATTGTCACCATGAGAGGCCTCAAGAAACAACTTTGCCACCTGAACCTAAAGACTTGTGTTTTAAAAGGAGATATTTTTAATATTTAAAGTAATGAAACTCTGTTTTTTAAAAGATTACAACAATCTTTGTTAAAGTTCTATGCACAGATTATTTATGACTGTTTTTAATTTCATTTTGTGCCTGAACAAATTATAATAATTAAAATATTCCCCTTCCGGCTGTCTCTTCATGTGGTTCTAAGCCTCTGCCCTGGGCTGGCTTTAGCAGGTCAGTGGAAACAAAGGAGTTGTTCAGCTAAATTGTGCATGTGGTTTCCTGCAACATTTTCTTCTTATGGTGTTAAGTGTATATTAAAGATAAACAAATCTCCCCTTTTTAGATTAAGATTCATGGTATCATAGATTCTTCTGACATCGCATTGTTGGGTCTAGTCATTCATTAAAATTTTGTGAATTTTACCAGCTCTTTGATTCCAGTGCCCTTTTTTTTTTCCTGGAGAATAGTGTTTTGGCATATTATTTCTTCTTCTGTGCCTTTTCTGAAAGACTCAGTGAAATAAAGGATGGATTTGAGACTCAACCAATCTTTGTTGCTACTAGTTAATAGAAGCTGAAAAGATGTAATGGGTTTTCTGCAGCTTAACGTTACTAACCAAAATAGTGAGTTAGATTTTTTTTTTTTCATTGATGTTTGGTCATTTATCTTAGAGTCTCTGTCAATTTCCCTTCTCCCTCTGAACATCGCTTCTCCTGGTAAGAGTCCAGTTTGCATTCATTATTTGATTTGAATGCTCTGATTCAGTGGGTCCCAGCTTGTTGCTTTCTGCTGCCACACAGATGGCTTTCACGTGCCTCACACACTCACAGGGGTGTATCCAGGGCTGTGCAGAATGCCAAGCCAGCTCCTTGTGATTCCGCCCCCTCTTTCCCATTCAGGATGGCACAGAAGGAAGCAAGTGGAAAAGAGCTGCTTTGTCACATAGCCGTCAGTTGTTCCACTTTTTAATAAAGCAAATTATTATAAATTCTGGTGCTTGGGATTACTGTCTTGCCTTATTCATTTGTAGGTTCAATGGTTTCTTAAAAATAGTTCTATTTGAAATACCAAATAAAGTGAATAACAACAGAAGGAAGCACCTCTGTACTCATTCGCCAGGTTGAACATTTCATGACACTTTCCCAAACATAGTATCTGCCACTTTGTTTTTTAGATAAGAAAGGAATTAATCCTTTTTCATTCCCGCTCCTTCTCCCTTGGGTTCCCTGTTTTTATGTTATTTTCTTTCTTTTTAATTTATATTTTTATTGAAGAGTAATTGCTTTACAGAATTTTGTTTTTTTCTGTCAAACCTCAACATGCATCAGCCATAAGTATACATATGTCCCCTCCCTTTTGAACCTCCTCCCATCTTCCTTCCTATCCCTCCCATCTAGGTTGATTCAGAGGCCCGTCAAGTTTCCTGAGGCATACAGCAAATTCCTGTTGGCTATCTATTTTACATATGGTAATGAAAGTTTCCCTGTTACTCTCTCCATACATCTCACCCTCTCCTCCCCTCTCCCCATGTCCATAAGTCTATTCTCTATGTCTGTTTCTCCATTGCTGCCCTGTAGATAAATTCTTCAGTACCATTTTTCTAGATTCCGTATATATGCATTAGAATGCAATATTTATCTTTCTCTTTCTGACTCACTTCACTCTGTATAATAGGTTCTAAGCTGATCCACCTCATCGGAACTGACTCAAACGCGTTCCTTTTTATGGCTGAGTAATTTCCCCTTGTGTACATGCACCACAGCTTCTTTATCCATCTGTCAGTGGACATCTAGGTTGCTCCCATGTTCTGGCGTTCTTTCCTCGGCAATTTTTTGAAAGAGTTTTAGAAGGATAGGCATTAGCTCTTCTCTGAATGTTTGATGGAATTCTTCTGTGAAGCCATCTGGTCCTGGGCTTTTGTTTTTGGGGGGAGATTTTTGATCACAGCTTTAATTTCAGTGCTTGTAATTAGGTTGTTCATAATTTTTATTTCTTCCTGGTTCAGTCTTGGAAGATTGAACTTCTCTAACAATGTGTCCATTTTTTCTAGGTTATCCATTGTATTGCTGTGTAGTTGTTCATAATAGTCTTTTACGATCCTTGGTATTTCGGCATTGTCTGTTTTAACCTCTCCTTTGTCATTTCTAATTTTGTTGATTTGATTCTTCTCTCTCTGTCTTTTTTTTTTTTTTCCTTGATGAATCTGGCTAAAGGTTTGTCAATTTTTTTTTATTTTCCAAAGAACCAGCTTTTAGTTTTATTTTTCTCTACTATTATTTCTTTCATTTCTTTTTCATTTCTTTCTGCTCAGATCTTTATGATTTCTTTCCTTGTACTAATTTTGGGGGATTTTTTTGTTCTTTTTCCAGTTGTTTCAGGTTTAAAGTTAGGTCATCTATTTGATTTTTTTTTTTTTCTTGTTTCTTGAGGTAGGATTGTATTGCTATAAATTTCCCTCTTAGAACTGCTTTTGCTGCATCCCATAGGCTTTGAGTTGTTGGGTTTTCATTGTCATTTGTTTCTAGAAATTTTTTGATTTCCCTTTTGATTTCTTTAGCAATTTGTTTGTTATTTAGAAACATGTTGTTTAATCTCCATGTGTTTGTGTTTCTTACAGTCTTTTTCTTGTAATTGATATGTAGTCTCATAGCATTGTGGTCAGAGAAGATGCTTGATATTATTTCAATTTTCTTAAATTTACCGAGGTTTGATTTGTGACCCAAGACATGGTCTAACCTGGAGAATGTTCCATATGCACTTGAGAAGAAGGTGTATTCTTCTGCATTTGGATGGAATGTCCTGAAGATATCAATGAAATCCATCTCATCTAATATAACATTTAAGACTTGTGTTTCATTATTAATTTTCTGTTTTGATGATCTGTCCATTGGTGTGAGTGGGGTGTTAAAGTCTCCTACTATTATTGTGTTATGTCAGTTTCTCCTTTTAAGTCTGTTAGTGTTTGTTTTATGTATTGAGGTCTTCTGTGTTGGGTGCATGGATATTTACAATTGTTTTGTCTTCCTCTTGGATTGATCCCTTGATCATTATGTAGTGTCCTTCCTTATCTCTTGTAATCTTCTTTATTTTAAGGTCTATTTTGTCTGATATGAGGATTGCTACTCCAGCTTTCTTTTGCTTTCCCTTTGCATGCAATATATTTTCCCATCCTCTCTCTTTCAGTTTTTATGTGTCTTGAGGTCTGAAGTGGGTTTCTTGTAGACAGCATATATATGGATCTTGTTTTTACATCCATTCAGCCAGTCTGTGTCTTTTGGTTGGAGCATTTAATCCATTCACATTTAAAGTAATTATTGATATATATGTTCCTATTGCCATTTTCTTAATTGTTTGGGGTTGATTTTGTAGATCTTTATTCTTCTCTTGTATTTCCATATAAGTCCCTTTAGCATTTGTTATAAAGCTGGTTTGGTGGTACTGAATTCTCTTAACTTTTGCTTGTCTGAAAAGCTTTTTATTTCTCCATCGATTTTGAATGAGATCCTTGCCAGGTACAATGATCTTGGTTGTAGATTTTTCCCTTCCATTGCCTTTAATATTTCCTGCCATTCCCTCCTGGCCTGCAGAGTTTCTGCTGAAAGATCAGCTGTTAATCTTATGAGGTTTCCCTTGTATGTTACTTGTTGCTTCTCCCTGGCTACTTTTACTGTTCTTTCTTTGTGTTTAGTCTTAGTTCATTTCATTAGTGTGTGTCTTGGCATGTTTCTCCTTGGGTTTATCCTGTGTGGGACTCTTTGTTCCTCTTGGACTTGATTGACTATTCCCTTTTCCATGTTGAGGGAATTTTCAAGTATAATCTCTTCAAAAGTTTTCTCATACCCTTTCTTTTTCTCTTCTTCTAGGACCCCTATAATTTGAATGTTGGTGTGTTTGATATTGTCCCAGAGGTCTCTGAGACTATCCTCAGTTCTCCTCGTTCTTTTTACTTTATTCTGCTCTTCAGAAGTTATTTCCACCATTTTATCTTCCAGCTCACTTATTCATTCTTCTGCTTCAGATATTCTGCTATTGATTCCTTCTAGAGTATTTTTAACTTCAGTAACTGTGTTGTTTGTCTCTGCATGTTTATTCTTTAATTCTTCTAGGTCTTTTAAAATTGATTGTTGCATTTATTCCCTTTTGTTTTCAGGGTTTTTGATCATCTTTACTATCATTATTCTGAATTCTTTTTCAGTTAGTTTGCCTATTTCCTCTTCATTTATTTGGACTTCTGTGTTTCTAGTTTGTTCCTTCATTTGTGCAATATTTCTCTGCCTTTTCATTATTATTTTTTTTAACTTAACTGTGTTTGAGGTCTCCTTTTCCCAGGCTTCAAGGTTGAATTCTTTCTTTTGGTTTCTGCCCTCCTAAGATTGGCCCAGGGGTTTGTGTAAGCTTTGTATAGTGTGAGATGAGTTTTTGTTTGTTTGTTTTTCCTCTGATGGGCAAGGCTGAGTGAGGTGGTCTGCTGTTTGCTGATGATTGGGTTTGTCTTTTTGTTTTGTTTGTTGTTTAGATGAGGCATCCTGCACAGGGTGCTACTGGTGGTTGGGTGATGCTGGGGTCTTGTATTCAAGTGGTTTCCTTTGTGTGAGTTCTCACTGTCTGATACTCCCTAGGGTTAGTTCTCTGGTGGTCTAGGGTCGTGGAGTCAGTGCTCCCAAGTGGTTTGTTATGGCATTAAGTGAGATTAAAACAAATATCCTACAACGAGAAACCAAAGATGAACCACAGACAAATGGCAGTTACAGAATCAGGCAAATAATAATTAAAACAATGGAACATACACATACTCTCAAGAGCAAAGTCAAAACAGTCCAACAAAAATAAAGTAGAATAGATTGACCTGGCAAAAAAGGAAATCAGAAATTGTATTTACCAGTTAAGAACAAAACTAACTAAAGCACAAACTGGAAAACAAAACTAAAGCAAGGTGCCAAGTGGGAAATCAAGCAATGAAAACAAAGCTAACAAGTATATTGAGAGGACAGGAAAGAAAGAAAACAAATAAAGAATAGATGTACAAAGTTACATAGAGGTAGATGAAGAAGATTTATGTACATTAAGGATTAACTGCAAGGGGAAAAGACCAGTAGGAAAGGCAAACAAAGGTATAAATGTAGAAAAAATATAATAGAGTTTTAAAAATTAAAATTGCAAAAAAGAGGAGAGAGAGAGAAACAAAAAAGGAAGATGAAAGAAAAAGGGAAAACTCCCCAGCACTGCAAAAGCCCAGTGTAGACGCAGAGGTTTATAACAACAATAAAAGTGTGACTGAATATACTCATATATACCCATAAGCAAAACTGAACAGTCCAACAAAAATAAAGTACAATAGACTGACCCAGTGAACAAGAGAAACCAATAATAATGTCTACCAGAACAAAACTAACTAAAGCATGAACTGGAAAACAAAACTGAAGCAAGGTGCCAACTGAGGAATGAAGCAATGAAAATAGCAGATATGTTGAGAGGAAAGAAAGAAAGAATGGATATGCAAAGTTAAATAGAGGTAGATAAAGAAGATTTATACACATTAAAGATTAACTGCAAGGGGAAAAGACCAGTAGGAAAAGCAAAGGAATAAATGTAGAAAAATAATAATAGGTTTTAAGAACTAAAATTTTAAAAAGAGAAAAAGAAAAAGAAAAAAAAGGAAAACTCTCCAGAACTGCAAAAGCCCAGTGTAGAGGCAGAGGTTTATAACAACAGTAAAAAATGTGACTGGGAAATATAAGAAGAAAAAAACAGCTCAAAAGCTTAATTAGATTTCATCAGTTCAGTTCAGTTCAGTTCAGTCGCTCAGTCGTGTCCGACTCTGCGACCCCATGAATCACAGCACGCCAGGCCTCCCTGTCCATCACCAACTCTCGGAGTTCACTCAGACTCAAGTCCATTGAGTCAGTGATGCCATCTAGCCATCTCATCCTCTGTCGTCCCCTTCTCCTCCTGTCCCCAATCCCTCCCAGCATAAGAGTCTTTTCCAGTGAGTCAGCTCTTCACATGAGGTGGCCAAAGTATTGGAATTTCAGCTTTAGCATCAGTCCTTCCAAAGAAATCCCAGGGTTGATCTCCTTCAGAATGGACTGGTTGGAGATCCTTGCAGTCCAAGGGACTCTCAAGAGTCTTCTCCAACACCACAATTTAAAAGCATCAATTCTTTGGTGCTCAGCTTTCTTCACAGTCCAATTCTCACATCCATACATGACCACTGGAAAAACCATAGCCTTGTCTAGACGGACCTTTGTTGGCAAAGTAATGTCTCTGCTTTTGAATATACTATCTAGCTTGGTCATAACTTTTCTTCCAAGGAGTAAGCGTCTTTTAATTTCACGACTGCAGTCACCATCTGCAGTGATTTTGGAGCCCAGAAAAATAAAGTCTGACACTGATTCCCCGTCTATTTCCCATGAAGTGATGGGACCAGATGCCATGATCTTCGTTTTTTGAATGTTGAGCTTTAAGCCAACCTTTTCACTCTCCACTTTCACTTTCATCAAGAGGCTTTTTAGTTCCTCTTCACTTTCTGCCCTAAGGGTGGTGTGATCTGCCTATCTGAGGTTATTGATATTTCTCCTGGCAATCTTGATTCCAGCTTGTGCTTCTTCCAGCCCAGCATTTCTCATGATGTATTCTGCATATAAGTTAAATAAGCAGGTTGACAATATACAGCCTTGACATACTCCTTTTCCTATCTGGAACCAGCCTGTTGTTCCCTGACCTGTATATAGGTTTCTCAAGAGGCAGGTCAGGTGGTCTGGTATGCCCATTAGATTTCATAGTGCCTATAAAATTGACAAGTACAACTGAGCGGGTGGGGGGAAGAAAAAACATCGAAAGGAATCTACAGAACAAGTCAAAACATAAGAATAATAAATGTTTTTCTTGAGTCACTGCTGTCGGAGTCCTTTCCCTTGCTGGAAGTCACAGTCCACCTCACCTCCCTAGGATGCCCTCCAACACTGTGCTGATCTCTGGACCTGCTCTGAGGGCAGCTCAGATTCTAATCTGGTCCTACTCCTCTCTGTTCTTGCCTCCAATGTCCACAGCTATCAGAACTAGTGAGTTTTCTTTTGTGGGAGCTCTCAGTGGCTTTTATGTATTCCATAGACACAGAGTCTGCCTAGTTGATCATGTGGATTTAATCTGCAGCTTGTGCAGCTGGTGGTGAGGTTTTAGGTCTTCTTCCTTAGCCACACTGCCCCCAGGTTAAAGTTGTGGTTTTATTTCCACCTCTGCCTGTGGGTCATCCACTGGGGTTCGCTCCCGAGGCTGCCCTGGAGGACTTGGGTTGCCCCTGTGAGGGTCAGGTGTGGAGGTGGTGCGGCTGCTTGGGTCACAGGGGTTCTGGCAGCACCAGATATTCAGGGGAGTTGGTGGCTAGGGCAGCAGGAAATACAGTGCTCTAGAAGGGTATGGCAACCAGTATTGGCCAATACACTCCAGTATTCTTGCCTGGAGAACCCCCACCCTGACAGAGAATCCTGACAGGCCACAGTCTACAGGGTAGCAAAGAGTCAGATACGACTGAGGCGACCCTGTGCGCATAGATGCAAGACATTTTTCGCCTGTGGCAGCTCTGCCCCAGTGAGGGTTGAGTGTGAAGGTGGCGCAGCTGCTGGGTTTGTGGGGACCCTGGCGGCACCAAGTGTGCAAGGACACGGACTGCCTCAACCCCAGGAGTTGTGGCCCTATCAGAGTCTGTTTTGGAGCCTCTCGTAGCTGGCAATCAGAAGGCCTCTTTGGCCAGTCTTTCTCCATAGCTCTGCCAGTTCAGACACTTAGAGGCCTTGCCTGGGGTCCATCTCTGTTGTTCAGTGCATCAGGCATATAGAGGCCTGCCCCCTGGCTGGGGTCCTACTCTGTAGATTGGCACGTCAGGCACTTAGAGGGGCACCCTGAGTGGGGTCCTGCTCTGTGGTTCAGTGCCTCAGGCGTTTGATGGGCCAGCCCCTCTGTTGTTCAGCTCCTGACGCTGGTGTGTGGGGAGAGAGCGAGAGGCTATGGTGATGGCTCCACCCCTGCATGTGACTCAGCAGTATCGCCTTGCTTCCATGGCTGCCTGGCTTTCCTCCACAGGCATTTCCCACCACAGTCTCCTCCCTCACATCCCCTTGATCCGTCTCTCCACAGTCAACAGCAGCCCTCGCCCTGAGACTGCTCCACAATCCCCAAACTCCAGCTCCCAGCCGCTGTGCCTTCTAGGGGACCAGCGTCCTATCTGGGGTATGTAGGGCTGCAGCAAGGTCTGTCTGATTCTCATTCCGTTTAGGCTGCCACAGATCAGCTGTTTGCCCCAGCGTGGGGATAGGACCCCTGCTTCAGTTCCCCCGCCCGCCAAGGGAAGTCCAGTCCTACCAACACTCCTGTTTTTCCCCCTGGTTCCGTTGTCCTACTGAGTTTTGCGTGGGTCTATATATTCTTTTCTGCTGGTCAGGTCCTCCCGTCTGCTCTCAACTGGTGTTCTGCATACACTTCTGTGTCTGAAGGTGTGTTCCTGATGTATCCGTGGAGATGCACTCCACGTCCTCCTCCTCCTCCACCATCTTGTTCCTACATTATTTTATGCAACTAGATTTTTTATGTTTATTCTCTGTAATCCTTTTTATGACATTGTTTGCTCTTGTTTCTTTGTGTAAATGGGTTTCATGTTTCCCTCTAGGCCCTTCTCCCTCTCTGCTTACCTCTCAATGGGCTGGGGTTCTTCGAATTAGGGAATCTTCAAGAAGGGCTCCTGGATATTATCTTCTCTGTGGTTTTTGTGTTTTATTCCTTCTTGACATATGTCTTCTTGTTGGGTATGTTGGGACCAGTGACTTGGATGGATGGATGTTCTTGGGTTTAACTTTCTTTTCTTCAGAGCTCTTAGACTTTGTACCATTGTCTTTTCCAGTAAATGATGTGGAGAAACCCTTATGACTGGATTTTCTGTGTGTACAGCTGACAAATTCCTGAGGCTATAATATAAACAGCTTTTTAGTGATTATGCTCTACCAGTTTTCCCCAAAACTTGATATCTCTTTTAGATAACAATAGTTTTTTTTTTCCTTAACTTCATATATAGGTGGTTTCTTCTATTACATCTGTAAACTTTTGTATTATGTGATAATGTGATACACACAAAAAAAGAATACAGGGATACCTTGTTTTATTACAGTTTGCAGATACTGCTTTTTTTTTTTTTTTAACAAATTAAAGGTTTGTGGCAATTCTGTGTTGAACAAGTCCATAGATGACATTTTTCCAACAGCATTTGGTTACTTTGTGTCTCTGTTTCACATTTTGGTAATTCGTAGACTATTTCAAACTTTTCATTATTATTATTTTTCTTATGGTGATCAGCTATCTGTGATGCTACTATTGCAAAAAATTACAACTCACTGAAGAGTCATGATGGTTAATATTTTAGCAATAGAATATTTTAAATTAAGGTATGTACATTGTTTTTTATACACAATGGTATTGCACACTTAATAAACTACAGTATAGTCTAAACATACCTTTCACATACTCTGAGAAACCAAAAAATTCATGTGACACCTCTTATTGCAGTGGTTAGAACCGAAGCCCCAGTGTCTTCAAGGTCTGACTGTGTGTGTAAACGATGAAGCACTAACTTAACAAAACCCCATGAACTCGTGATCCAGCAAAATAGCTAGTATAGTGCCAGTGTCTTTGGGTTAAAAAATCATCTAGACGCATTTGAATCCCCATGTGTACTTCTCACTCACCCAGAAATAATGTTCCCAAATTGGTATTTATTTCTCTGTATGTTTTTATACCTTTTTGTTTTTTTTTTACAAGTGATTATGTCCATAAATGATGTATAGAATTGATCTGCGTGTTTTCGAACTTAATATGAATGGTCTCCTGCCATGAGTAGTTTCATATAGTTGGTTCTACCGTTCTGTCTCCTGTGGGTAATCCAGCTGCACTGGGACATGGGCTCTAGGGATGGATCTACTCTGCCCTTTTCTCTTTCTTATCCGTTTACTTACTGATTTCTCTGTTGAACGTTTCAGTGTTTTCTCAGTTCTGTGCTATTCCTAAGAGCTTGTGATGAACATCCTTGTGGGTTGGTGGGGTTGGGGGTTGTACACATGTGCTGGTGGCTCTGAGGAATGTGCCTGGTGATGGGAAGGGGAGAATTGCTGGGCTTCAGAGAACCAGTCAGACTCAACCACACTGCAAATATCTCTCCACACCCAAGGGCCAGTTTCCCTTCCCACCAGCAGTAGGGTTCTTGGTATTGCCTGTATTACTTTTCCCAATCTTATGGGCATTAAATTTCTTAGAGCTCGTTTTTATTTCTTCTGCAGATAGCTAGTTTGTATCCTTTACTCATGCTTCTGTAGAATTGTTTGTATTGATCGTTTGATCTGATTCTTATCCTCTATACTGATCTTGGCTGGTTTGTGTGTGTGACGGATACTAATCTGTGCCTTGTCCTTTTTGTCTCTTGTCTTTTGTTGAACAGGCGTTTTTAATTCTAACTCAGTCAGGTTTACCAGTCTTTTTATGTTTTGCATGGTTTTTTAAACAGCTTTTTTTTCCACCCCGGGTGATTTCTTAAAGCAAGATCTTTTTTCCAACTGTTGGGCTGCACCCCACAGGCCTGCAGGACCTGTCCTCACCCAGCTTCAAGACCAAAGAAAGAGGCAGGGGCAGCAGCAGAGACATCAGTGGTCTAATGGATGGGGGGAGCTTACAGGTCTCAAGCAGGGTCCTGGAGTGGCCTCTCACTGTGTGTGGCAGCTGGTGGGTAGGACATGGTGGCAGTCTTCACTGCCTATACACATATACAGATGAAGAGGTGAAGGGGTGGTTACCAGGGAAACCAGCAGAGGGGCACTACTCTCAACTCCCCTTTGATAAGAACAGTCACTGGCCGGGGCCTTGGGCAAGTATGTGGGAAGATCAGTCTGCTGAGCAGAGTGTAAGTGAAGCAGGCGCTCACTGGGGGAGCAGGGGGTTACTGAGAGCGAGAGAATAGCACCTGGAGAGGATGGGCAGCACCTGGACCATGCCCCATCCAAAATGTGGTTTTCCAAAATTTCAGAGTTTTGGTTTCTGTGCTTACATCTTTAATCACCTGATATTTAATGGCATCAGGTAAGTATCGACTTTTATTTTATCCTTTCCAAATGGGTAACCAGTTGTCCAAGACCAGCTTATCTTTTCCTCACAAATCTGTAATGCTCATTTGGAGAAGGAAATAAATGGCAACCCACTCCAGTATTCTTGCCTGGAGAATCCTGTGGACAGAGGAACCCGATGGGCTGCTGTCCATGGAGTCACACAGAGTTGGACACGACTGAAGTGACTTAGCATGCATGCATGCATTGGACAAGGAAATGGCAACCCACTCCTGGATTCTTGCCTGGAGAATCCCAGGGACAGAGGAGCCTGGTGGGCTGCTGTCTATGGGGTCACACAGAGTCGGAGACGACTGAAGCGACTCAGCAGCATTTGTCGTATATTATGAAACTTCTCTGGTGGCACAGTATTAAAGAATCCTTGTGCAATGCAGGAGACCCAGGAAGATCCCCTGGAGAAGTAAATGGCCACTCATTCCAGTATTCTTGTCTGGGAAATCCTATGAGCAGAGTGGCCTGGTGGACTGTGGGCTACAGTCTGTGGGGTCACAAAAGAGTTGGATAAGGCTGATTGACAAACGTAACAACAATGTGATTCCAAATATTCACAGATGTATTTTTGACCCAGATGTTATCTTTCTCTTTTCCGTCTCGTGCTGTGCGGTGCCAGTTGTTCTGATTACTGTAGTGCTCTAAGTCTTGCGTCTGACAGAGGAGACCCTGCCACCTCTTTCATTTTCGAAGCTCTCTTGGCTGCTTTGGGTCTTCTGATCTTCCTTAAAATTTTGAGATTTTCATTCAAGTGAGATTGAGTTTATACATCGGTGGGAGAACGTTGTTATCTTTATGCTTCTGAGTCTTCGAAGGCCTTAAGCAGGATTTGTTGTTAAGTTGAGTTGTAGACATTTTGTTTTTCTTGCTTCTGTAAATAGGATCTTTAATTCTCTTATGTTTTGAAATAGATTATCACAGGGTTTAGGAGAAACCACCAACCTTAACTAAACTCCTTATTTTAATAGTTTATTTTAAATAGTTTTATATTTAATAGTTTCCGTAAGATGCTCTTGATTTTTCTAAATGTATTCAGTCATTATCCACAAATAACATCAATTTTGTCTCTTGTATTCACTTCTTATATTTCCCCTTTCTATTTCTTGAGTCATTGCATTGGGTAGGGCCCCTAAATCAGCAGGAATGTAGTGAATGCTTGTCTTATGCCTAATTTTAATGGAAAGAATCTTTAGGTCTCACTGTTAAGAACAGTTCTTGCTTTAGGCTTCGATAGGTACCGCTTTTCAGATCAAAAAAGTTCCCTAACTGATCTGGTTTTTGACCAATTGTGTCATGAATCAATGTTATATTTTATTGAAGATTTTAAAAAAATTTTATTGAACTGATTATATTTTTCCTTTAATCTCTTGTTATGGTACATTCCATTAGTATATGTATATGGGTATATAGTGTATGTATATAGTGTAATATGTGTTCTGCTTTTGTCAATAATAAATGAGCTTTATCTTTAATTTTCTTTCTTTTTTTGGACTTTTTTACTGATCTTACTAAGTGAATTGAGTAGCCCACTTTAAAAAAAATTTTTGTAGTTTAAATAAGATTGAGGTTATCTATTTCTTGAAGACTTGGTAAAACTCTTCTGAAACTGCCTGGGTCTGAGTTTTTGGGGTGGAGGATATTGATTTTTTTATTATTGGTTCATTTTCTTTAACACTTATTGATTTGTACATATTTTAGTATTTATTTTAGGTTTGCTTTAGTGATTAATATTTGTTAGAGAAGCAGGCATTTCATCCATGTTTTCAAAAATATTGATACATTGAATTGAGTTATAGTTTTCTGTTTTTATTGTTTTAAAAACATTACTCTTAAGATTATGTCATCCTTTTCATATAGGATTATTTACTTGTACAAGAGGTTTACCTGCTTAATTTGTTTTTCTAGTAAACCAGAATTAGGTTTTGTTAATGTTTGCTATTTTTTAATTTTCTATTTAATTTCTACTGTATTGTTTTCTAACTTTCTCTTTCTACTGCTCTCCCACCACCATCCCACCATTTAATTCTGTCTGTCCCTTTCTTTGATTTATTTTTTTTTAAACTGAATTTATTTTAATTCCTTCTTGTGTTTTAGAAAATCCAAAAAATGCTGTAAAATTGCATCCAAGTATCACCTTCACTTTAACTGCATGTTATACATTTAGATGTTAATTTCTAAATATTTTGTGATTTTCATGTTTGTTTTTTAATTGGTTTTTATTTAGGATTACATCTTAGATTTTGCAAATAAGTACTTAAAAGAACATTTTGTGTACTCTGAAGGAGAGCAACTGTTGGAAATTTGAGACTTCCTTTTAGACCTCCGTCAGCTTCTGTAAATGTTCCACGTATAATTGAAAAGAGTTGGCATTCTTCATTTATTAAATACAGGATTCTATTTAAATAGCAGATCAGGCTTACTAATTTTATTTCTCAAATATTCTACCTGATTTCTCAGTTTCTGATACTATCTCTCACTGTTGTTAATGGATTTATTATTTTCTCCTTATAATTTTGTTAATTTTTGTTTTATATATTTTCAAACTGGTGCTACTAAGCACAAACAAATGTATGATTTTCTATTATCCTTACATATTTTTCTATTTTATTATTAAATATTAATCTTTAGTCATATTAATGGTTTTTTTGCTGAAATAATATTTTGTTTGGTATCAATATTTTTTTAACCAGTTTATATTTTGGTTGAACATGAGACCTTTGTTTTTCCAGCTCTTTGCAGCTTCTTTTTTGTAAGCATCAAATAGCAGACTTTTGTTTGGTTTGTTTGCCCAGTATTATAATCTATACCTCTGTGTCAGTTACATTTATTGCAAATATTGTGATATATTTAGATGTATTTCAACTGCAGTCTATTTTGCTTACCATTTATTTTCTTTAGATCTTTCCCTTTCCTGCCTTCTGCCAAATTAATCAAAACCTTTTCTCCTTCCTGCCCATGTGAAGTCACTCTTGTGGTTTGAAATACATATATAGTAATTCTTTTCTTATAGAACTTTATCTAGGTAAAATAATGTCCACTGCAGGTAGCAGAAACCACATAGAGAAGCACAGACGAGTAGATGTTATTCTTCTTGCACATCACAGAAGCTGGAGGTGGACCTGCCATCAGGGGCCTGGCTCTGGTCCACATCCATGACTCTGGTCCATCATCATCAGCCCTTCCCCTGTAAGGGTTTTCCCTTGGTTCTGCTGCTTCATGGCTGTGAGCTGGTTGGTGCACTTCGGGCATCAGTTTCCTGCGTGCCATGAGCCTCCCATAACCGGAAGGAGGCTGAAGAGAAATTGAGAATGGGGTTTGAGGTCAGACCACCTGCAGTGTCTCCCACATATATTTCATTCTAAAATTTTCTAATCAATTCTGTGGTTGTTCAATATTTTTATCCTTTTTGCATATTTCACTATAACTTAGTGTATTTTATTAAAACAATTGAGCAGCTTCCACAGTGTTTTCTTAATACAAAATAAATTGGTTATTGACTTTTTTTTCAATCATAAGTTTACGTGTAAATGTATGTGTGTGTCTCTTTAAAAATTAGTATCTAGACTGATTATTGCTTCCTTTATACCTTGCTTTTCCTTCAAGACTCCTTAAGTGAGAGATTGTGGGGGTCTGTGGGGGATAGACTGTGTTAGTTGTTTGATGTCAGATATGTTTCTGCAGAATCTCGGATGGTAGTTTACATGGATACAGATTTTTAGGTCAACAGTGGTTTTCCCTGAGCAGTTTAAAGGTATTACTGTTCCACTGCCTGCTAATTAGAAGTATTCTATAAGATTTTATGATAACTTTTAAGCTTCACAACTTTCTTTTAATCTCTGGTATTTGTGGTTTCGCTCTAGTGTATCTAGGTGTGGATTTGTTTTATGCTTTGTACCCAAAAGCGTTTTTATCTGAGGAATCATTTCCTCAATTTTAGAACATTTTTCACTATACTCTCCTGAAATATTGTTTTCCACCATTATGTCCAATTTCCTTTCCTGAACCCTTATTCTGGAGAAGGCAATGGCACCCCACTCCAGTACTCTTGCCTGGAAAATCCCATGGATGGAGGAGCCTGGTGGGCTGCCGTCCATGGGGTCTCTAAGAGTCGGACGCGACTGAGCGACTTCACTTTCGCTTTTCGCTTTCATGCATTGGAGAGGGCAGTGGCAACCCACTCCAGTGTTCTTGCCTGGAGAATCCCAGGGACAGGAGAGCCTGGCGGGCTGCCGTCTATGGGGTCGCACAGAGTCGGACACGACTGAGGCGACTTAGCAGCAGCACCCTTATTCGAGCTTTATTGCAGCCTTTCACTTGTCTTCTGTGATATATGTGTTCTCTCATATGCATGTATTCCTCTGTTTGTTTTTTTCTCTATTCTGTTTGGGGAAGTTCCCCAGTAGTATCTGCCAGCTTACTAAAATTTTTTTCTCAGTCAACTTACTTTAGTCTAGACCTTATGCTGTTTAAATTTTTTTCAAAATATGTTCTAAGATTTCTTATTTTTTCTTTTACTATTTTTCTTATCAGTTATTTTGTCTCTCTTATAATTTCTTTATATTTTAAATGAAAACTGTTTTCATGTATCTCTTTAAAGTTCTCAAATATATTTATTTATAAGTCTACTAGAATTTTCCAAAAAATTAATTTTTTTCTTTTTTCTTTTTCTGGGTGGATGGATGTGCCTTGCAACACGCAGGATCTTAGTTCCTTGACCACCAGTGTTTGAACCACATGCTCTCTGCAGTAGAAGTGCAGAGTCTTAACCACTGGGCTGCCACGGAAGTCCCTAATTATTTCTGTAATTGGTTTTATTGCCTGCCTTTCTATCCATTAGAATTCTGTATATATTTTGGAATTTGGTGTTTATAGGCTCATTTTGAGTAGGTGGTGGTAATGGCTGTTGCTACTGCTGTTTCTTCTCTTCCTCTTCCTCCCCCTTCTCTTTCTTTATTGTTATGTCTTCCTCTATTGCTCTCTGTATGAAACCCTTATCTCTAATTTGCATTTTCTATAAAGCTGTCTCTTCTCACTGAGAGCCAGTTCTCTCTTCTCTTGGCTTCTCCAGCATGAGTTCTAGAACCAAGTCTTAGAGTGTATTTAATTAGTTCCCAAGTTCACGTTCTCATGCTTTAAGGTCTTTTAGATTGGGACGTGTCTGTAATTCATGATCAGTCATGGCTTAGTTGGTGGTTTGTGTTCCTTGGTTACATGTAAAATGGCATTATGCCTTACAGTTGATGACATTATAGAGCTGATGAAGTATCAGTAGCTAATGTAGTTTCGGATCATCTGTCCTGCAGTCTAATGGGTGTCGTCCAGCTGAGCTGGTGAGCAGCTCTGTTTAGCTGTCAAGGCTGTTTTGCATTCTCTTGCCGTCCTGTGACCGCAGCATTCTTTCATGTTCTGTCTTAGGTCATCTGTTACCAGTTTTCTCCTGGGTAGTCCTTCCCCAGGCCATCCGTCCAGCCTCAGGGTTCTCTTTCCAGTTGTTCTGCAGGAGACTCCCCTGCTTCTGCCTCAGGTCCTGGCTTCTACCCTGCCCCTAGCTTATCTCACAGTCATTTCTTTTAATTAATTTTTTAAATTGAAGTGAGTTGATTTACAATGTTGTGTTAGTTTCAGGGGTCCATCATGTATATATGTATAGATTCTTTCTCAGAGTCTTTTCCCATATAGGTTATTACAAAATATTGAGTGTAGTTCCATGTGCCACACAGTAGGTCCTTGTTTATCTATTTTATATACAGTGACCTGTTCATGTTAATCCCAAATGCCTAATTTATCCCTCCCTGTCTTCAAACGTGATAACCATAAGTTTATCGTCTGTTCTGTGAGTCTGTGTCTGTTTTGTGAATATGTTCATTTGTATCTTTTTTTTTAAGATTACAAATATTTGTGTTGTTGTTATTTAGTCGCTAAGTTGTGTCTGACTCTTTGAGACCCTATGGACTATAGCCCACCAGGCTCCTCTCTCCATGGATTTCCCTGGCAAGAATACTGGAGTGGGTTGGCCATTCCCTTCCCCAGGTGATCTTCCTGACCCAGGGATCAAGCTTTGCCTCTCCTATGTTAGCAGGTGGATTCGTTACCACTGAGCCACCAGGGAAGCCCAGATTCCATATATAGGTGATATCATATGGAATTTTGTCTTTGTCTTTGTCTGTCTGATTTACTTCATTTTGCATGGCCATTTGTAGGTCTATCCATGTCTCTGGCATTATTTCATTCTTTTTTTATGCAGAAATATATATATTATATATATGGATCAATTTATCAGTATATCACATCATCTTTACCCGTTCATCTTCATGGTCATTTCTCATCCATATCTGAATTTTGAACTCCGCTTTCTCAATCATTTTGATAGTTTGTGGATGGTTTAAAAAATTTATCCTTGCCACAGGGATGCTACAAGATGAGAACTTAATGAATTATAACGAGGACTATTCTTATTGACCTCTTTTCCTCTAAGTAGAGAAAGTAACTTAAAGTAATTGGACTGTGTGTTCTTTGTTGAGGGTTTAACTGAATCTCACAGGAAATAGACCTAATTGTGATGATGACTGCTGTCCAAGATGCAAATGAGCTCAATAATTGAATCCAAGGAAATGGTGCATGTGAAAGATGAAAAAAGAAAAGCTGTAGTTATTGTTCAATTCTTAGGTGATTAATTTAAGAAGCATGCACCCCTTGTTCAGGAGACCAGAAGATTCTTTTTAAATCCTATTCCTTTATTAGATATTGCTGTCCGAGCTCTGGGGATAGGAGAGGGCTTTGCATTTATGATATTCTGTGTCAAGATTCTGCATGTGTTTTTTTTTTTTTTCACATGAGGGAAAAATGGACTTTCTTAAGAGTCTGTTAGTATATTCTTTGCCCCTACCTATGCACTGGGTACTCATTTTGGGATTCTGTTTTGTAGCCAACTTTGTTTTATGTGGTCATGTTCTCAAAACAGATGCTTTCAAACTGCATCAGAAGCAGCATATGTGGTGTGAGCACGTTAAAGCCGTGTCTGCAGGGGGACCGTGCATCAGAGCACTCTACAACAGTCTTTTCCTGAGTTTATTTGACCTGATCATCCTTCTCCACTGGCCTGATGAAGTTTGATTAGATCAGTTTGTTGTTTTCTTTACATGAGTTATGTCTGTATAAATCTGGAATGTTCCTATAGGAAGCACTAATTTAGCCATATGTATCAATACTTACCTTGATTGTGGTTAACATAGGTGGAGCTATTGCAGTTACTATTTAGCAGAAACCCTAGTGCCTTGGTGGCAGGGATAACGGTGATGGTAACTAGCGTGTAAGTATGTGTGAGCCCCTTCAGTCAGCGCGCTGATCAGCGCTTCGCACGGAGCATCTCATGTAAGAGCCACAGCGCCAGCTGTCTTGCGACCATTCACTTTCTTTTCAAATGAGAATCTGAGTGTGGTAGCTCACTCTTTGTGTCATCTTGGCTAGGCCATACTGCCCAGTTTCTGGTCAAACACCCGTCTAGATGTTGCTGTGAAGGTATTCTTTAGATGAGGTATACATGTCAATCTATAGACTGTGAGTAATGCAGGTTATCTTCCATAATGTGGCTTTACTGCGTCCAGTCAGTTGAAGGCTGTAGAGAAAAAACTGAACCTCCAGACTGCCTTGTAGATTCAAGCTTGCCACCCTAACTCCTCCCTGGGTGTCCATGCTCCCAGGCCCACCAGGCACTAGCCAGTTTGTAAAAATACATCTATTTGTCCCTCCATGTCTGTCTGTCTTCTTCTCCCACCATCTGTACAGTTCTGTTTACACACACACACATACACATGCCCCCTATGGGCTCTCTTCCTGTGAACAACCCTGATGAACACACTGAGACATCCCAAGCTGTCTAGCTCCAGAAGCTGTGCCCTAAGGCAGTACCGAAAAATTTCTGCCACACAGATAATTCAGTTTAAATTTGAATTTTATTTGTTTTCCCTCCCCTGTCACTTATCCACTCAAAAAAAAAGATGCTAATAAGTAGGAGGAATTCAAGCTTAAAAGAAGAGTCTTCATCTTTAGAGTCACCGCCTTCACTGAAGAGTTACGGTGGCTGGAGTTGCCGGAGAGCTGGTGGGCACCCCTGGGGTCCTGGAGATGCAGTGTTCCTGTAGCACAGCAGACACTCTCCCTTCAGGGTGTTCATGAAAGACACTCTGTCTCCACAGCAGGTGCCTCGCTTTATCACCTCTTCACTGTCGCCACTCCGCTCAGCACTGGAGTCTGGTTGCCAAAGACCCTCCCCCGTCAGAAAGCTCTTAACTTATTGAGTGGCTGCAAAGATGATGGTCATGCTAGATGGCAGGTTATACCTGCTTCTGCTTAACCAGGCAAGCAGACTCTAAAAGGTCTGATGGTAAAATGAGAATTTTGGTCTCCATCAAGAAAAGTTGATGTCTCAATGTTTTCATTTCTTCACATTTTCTTCTGACACACAGACTAAAAAACTTTAATGCTTCATTATTTTTGAAAATGTGTTTCTACTTTGTAATGTTCTAACTACCCACATAAACATGTAATGTGTACAAGCGTTCTTAGAGTCACGATGACTAGGGTAGATCATTTCTCCTTAAGTAAATGTAGACGTGATCTCTGGTTTGTGTGCAGTTTCACTTAGCAAAGAATGAACATATTTTCCATTGGGTGGAGCTGAGAGGACAGTTTATTATTTTTTCTTTAGGATAAGTACTCAGAAGGTGTCCCCACACGTCCCCCCTGCTTCCGCTGACGAACACCTTTATTCCCTGAAGGCTCCAACCTGCATCTCATGCTCACGCCCTTTGCTCTCTACCCCTCTGCCCACAATGCCCTTCCCCCAGATAACCCCTTCTCTTTGAGGTCTTTCTTTATCGCCCCATTAGAGGAGAATGTAAAAGCTGCCTTAAAACTCAGCATTCAAAACATTAAGATCATGGCATCAAGTCCCGCCACTTCATGGCAAATAGATGCGGAAAAAGTGGGAACAGTGACAGATCTTATTCTCTTGGGCTCCAGACTCACTGAGGACAGTGACTGCAGCCATGAAGTTAAAAGATACTTTCTCCTCAGAAGAAAAGCAAGGACAGACCTGGACAGCATGCTAGAAAGTAGAGATAGCACTTTACCAACAAGGTCCACAGAGCCAAAGCTATGCTTTTTCCATTCATCATGTACAAATGTTGAGAGTTGGACCATATAGAAGGCTGAGTGCCGAAGAACTGATGCTTTCAAATTGTGGTGTTGGAGAAGATTCTTGAGAGTCCCTTGGACTGCAAGGAAATCCAACCAGTCCCTCCTAAAGGAAATCAGTCCTGAATATTCATTGGAAGGACTGATGCTGAAGCTGAAACGCCAGTACTTTGGCCACCTGATGTGACGAGCTGACTCACTGGGAATGACCCTGATGCTGGGAAAGATTGAGGGCAGGAGGAGAAGGGGTGACAGAGATGAGATGGTTAGATAGCATCAGCGACTCAATGGATCTGAGTTTGAACAAACTCCAGTTGATAGTGAGGGACAGGGAAGCCAGGCATGCTGCAATTTGTGGAGTCGCAAAGAGCAGGACATGACTTAGCCACTGAACAACAACAATCTGATAACTACCTGCACTCCCACTTTTTCTGTTGCTTCATCCTTCTCTGCTACTCAAACACTACTTTTTTTGTGGGGGTGGGGTTGTCTGTCTTCATTATAGGGATTTTTACCTGATGTATTCTCTGCTAAGTTCTTAACACGTGAAATAAGTTTGGGTCTACAGTAGGTACTCAGTAGATATCCAGTGAGTTTGTAGTCCTGATACAGCCCTTCAGAATGTGTCTCTAGATCTTTAGACTTGATGGTTAGTAGTGCCTTTCCTGCTCTTTGACCTTGGCATTAGTGGCCACAAGCCTGGTTCCCCCTCAAGTCATAGTGCCTTGGGTGGCCGTAGGCACCCCTCCAGCCTTGGTACAACTGTGGCCCACCAGTGTTAGAGCCGTCTGTGATTGCTGTCTTTTCCCCATATTCCCTTAACTCGTTCGTTCAGCCCACATCCGTTTAATCCATTCCCTCTGGGTGTGAATGCAGGCCTCTTGGGAGCTCCTAGGTCTGCAGGGCCCACTGTCCTCAGAGCTCCACAGAGTGAAGTAGCTGCTGCATGTCCTGAACAGCTGCCCATTGACTGGTGGGCAGATTTAAGTACAGGTGGCCTAGAGGCATGGCTGGGTTGGATGGACCATGGAGACAACCAGGGAAGTATGGCGGTGCTGAGCTGCCCCTGACGAGTAGCCACGTGGGCAGTTTGTGTGACACTGCTCTTCAGGCCACCTTGCTGCCAGCGTGCATACAGGAGGGCTGGTGTGTGTGCCCTGGGCTTTCACGTGCTGCATGCTTGCATCTGAAGGACGCTGGCGTTCACAAATGCCAGATTTCTTAGCTCACTACAGAAATCGTCTCTTTGTATTGGTTTCCTGGGCTGCTGTAACAAAGCACCACAAACTGGGTGGCTTAAGAACGAAAACCGGGGAACTTCCTGGTGGTCCGGTGGCCAGGGCTCCACTATTCTAGTGCAGGGGGCTGGCTCTGATTCCTGGTCAGGGCTTCCCTGGTGGTGCTAGTGGTAAAGAACCCTCCTGCCAACGCAGGGGACACAGGAGATGGAGGTTTGATTCCTGGGTTGGGAAGATCCCCTGAAGAGGGAAACGGCAACCCACGCCAGTATTCTTGCCTGGAGAATCTCACAGACAGAGGAGCCTGGCAAACTGTAATATATAGGGTTGCAAAGAGTCGGACACGACTGACGCGACTTAGCATGCACGCATACAGGGAATTCGATCCCACATGCCACAACTAAGAGTTGGCATGCTGCAAATAGGTCCTGCATGCTGCAGCTAAAAGCTCTGTCTGTGTCCGCAGTGGAGATCAAAGATCTGACTGCTGTAACTAAGACCTTCCACAGCCAAATAAAAATTAAATACTTAAAAAAACAAAAATCAAGTATTTTTTGTCTCATAGTTCTGAGGGCTAGAGGCCAAAAATCAAGGTGTTGGCAGGGCCTGCCTTCTCTCTGCAGGCTCTCGGGAGAACCCTCTCACCGCTTCTAGTCCCTGCTGTTTCAGTCTTGCCCCTCATCATCATCATCACACTGCGGCCTTCTCTCTCTCTCTCTGCCTTTTCCTCTTCTTATAAGGACCTCCTAACCTCAACTTGGTTACATCTGCACAGTCCCTATTTCCAAATAAGGTCACATTCACAAGTTCAGGGAATTAGGACTTTAATATCAGTATATCTTTTTTTAGTGGGAGGTGGGGTGGGAATACAGTTCAGCCAGCAGCACTCTTTTTGAGGCAGAAGCAGTAACCAAGGAGAAAGCTGAGACATTTTCTAAGGATAGAGAGCAGAGTTGCTTCTTTTGGACAGCTTCAAGTTTCCCTCAATGCTTTTGTCTTTATTGAGTGGCTTGTCCTAGGACTGAAATCTTTCCTCTCCAGACCCTAGAGTGCAGTTTACTTAGTTAAGTAATCCTGTGTACCTTCTCTCTCTGGGGTCTGGGAACCCTGGTAGAATAGACAGGTGAGCTGTGAATGGAGAGTTCCCTAAAAATGCAGGAAGAAGCATCCTGCTGCAGGTGGAGGCCAGTCCCATGGCGGGGGTGGGACCTCAGCCCTCCAGTGGGGCAGTTGTGGACGGCTGCAGCAGGATGGGTGGTAGAAAGGCGGTTGGAGACTTTGATGTCAAGGGCTTCCCTCCAAAGGTGTCCTTAGGGCTTTGCGCTCTTTGCTTTGTGGCAGTGTGTGGCAGGGGGGGCGGCACTGCAGACGCTTGGTGGACTGGGGAGGCATCGTCACCTGTTCTCCTCCTCGTGGCCCTGCATTTGGAGAGGCAGAACTCTGGGCCCCTGTTCGCCCCCTTGTAGTGCAGGAGCCCAGTTACCGGGTCTGAGCAGGAGCCCCAGCAGCTGGAGAGAGGCCTCCGAGAGGCTGGAGGGATTTTCCTGTCTGGAAAGAAGGTGGCCACCGTGGAGGAAGGCCAGCTCCATGGCCATGACCCACTGTCTGCAGGGAAGAGTGTGCAACACACACCCAGCAGTGCTTAGGCGGCCGGAAACGTGGCGACTCCATACCCCCAAAGTGATCTTTAAAGTGGACTTATTTACACTGTTGTCATAGCAACAGGAAAACTCTTCTGACCTATAAGCAGTGGAAGACTCTGTAAAAGAAACTGTAGGTGGGAAAAAAACAAAAAAGCCAGGGAAAAAAAAAAAACCTGTAACAAAGTACCATTCTTTCACTTATTCAGTCAATTAAGAATAACAGTTTGTACATTTGGCAGTCAAATGGGAAATGGCCTTGCATGTTACAACATGAACCTGATTACATGAAGTGATTTATTTTCTTGTTTAGACACAGTGTACCAAGAACCTTCTTCAAGTGGAAAGCTGTTAAAAATGTGAGAACCAGCAGTGCTCACTAACTTACAGGAATGATAAATGCAAACAGCCCAGAATCCAGAAACTGTCCTGAGAATAACAGTTTATACTGTCTTTTCTTTGAGCATCTAAACCCTAGACTCTGGGAGTGAGTATGCATCTTTACTCCGTCAGATGTAGGTCATTTTTCTTTCTGTGAGGTCTCTTTCACTTATATCTTGTCTGGACAGGGTGGAGTCCCTGCTTAAATTCTATTTCTAGCGTGCAGAAAGAGTGAATTATCGTAGACCAAAGCCAGTGCTACTTGGAAAATGGGAAAGGCGAAGGAGGCAGGACATGTCTTCCTGTCTGGCCCAACCGTGAACTTGGCTGGGACCCCATCTCTGGTGGGTGCTCCTGGGAGGTTGCACAGGCCTGGGTCAAGCTTCTGGGCCGGGCCTGTTAATGCCTCTCATCTCGTGTGAAGGCCGGTCCTTGGGGACTCTTTCCTGGCTCTTTCTGCCGCTTGACTCTGTGGTCAGCATATTTGTATGTGACCTTGACTAGAAATCTTTAGACCAGAGACCTGGTGTGCTGCTCCTGTCCTCTTTCTCAACCGTTTTCTCTTTTTCTATCATATATATATATATATATATATATACACACACACACACATATATATATATATAAATAATTCTTTACTGTATATATGCACATATAATTCAGTTATATCAAACTATACTTTCTCTTTAACAACATGCTGCAGTGAGACTTCCTGAAGCCCTCCCACCCTCCCTGCCCCCTTTAACCCGCCCGTCTGTCCCTTCGTCCCCGCAGGCCACATCTCAGTTTCCACTCCGGCTGCAGAGCTGCATCCACTGGGCCGTTGCATGCGGCTCCTCTCTGCATGCATGGCTGTGATGCTGAAATATGATTCAGGACCACACACAGATAGCAAAGTCTCTGGCCACTTAAGCATGTAAACAGTCTAGCTTTTTATAAAGTGGAAAAATATTTCTTGTGCACTATTTTAACATGATCAGCATGTTGAAACTTGGTGAGCAACTGTGTCAACATTTCTTTGGCTGGAAAGAGCCAACCTGGAGAGCCTCGTGGTAACATATAAAAAGCGAAGCTGCTTTGTTTACTACTGGGATTTGGGCAGCAATTACAGCCTGCAGTTGACTTGCAGACTTGAGACATAAGTGAATAAGTGAAATCATTATTTTTTGCATCATGATTAGGCTAGTTGAAATAATGATTCCTTGTCAGATAGCTAAGATTCCTTCAGAGAATCAGAGGAAAATGGATAGCTGAGTTCCCATGAAGTCCTTTTATAGAAAAACTCACATCGTACCTGGCCTGCCAGTGTCTTCTTTTGTTTCAAATATTTACTGAACACCTCAAACATGTCAGATTCTTTTTTACATGCTGGGCGTGCAGATTAAGTGGGATAGACGGGCTATTGGCTCATGGTGCTTGCTGTGGCTGTCTCAGGGGAAACAGTAAATAAGAAATCAGGTACACAAAAAAGACAGTATTTGTGATTGCTCTGAGATGGGTTTGCTCAATGTCAGATATTTACAGAGGGCACTTTTGAGTCTCTTAGGGTAGCTCAGAGTCTCCAAACTAACACATTTCTTCTCCTACATGTCTCCCGTTCTAGCACAGGAGGCAGACAGTAAGCAGTAACCAAAATCAGTACTTACATTAGGACCTTCCTGGTGGCTCGGTGGTAAAGAATCCACCTGCCGGTGCAGGAGACACGGGTTCAATCCCTGGTCTGGGAAGATCCCACACACAGCCAAGTAACTAAGCCTGTGCGCCACAGCTGGTGAGCCTGTGCTCTACAGCCTGAGAACCGCAAACTCCGAAGCCTGTGCACTCTGGAGCCCATTTCCCACTGGAGAGGCTACCACAGTGAGAAACCCAAGCACCCCAACTAGCGAGTAGCCCCCACTCGCCACAGCTAGAGAAGAGCCCACGGAGCAACAGCCGAAAAGAAGACCCAGCATGGCCAAGGGCAGATAAGCAATATTAAAGATAGAAAACAACATGCATTAGATAGTGTGTTCGTCGGTGCTAAGGCCTATCCAGCAGCAGAAAGTAGAACAAGGTGAAAGGTTACCAGGAGTGAGATCGGAAGTGGACAGGCTGCAGTTTTAAATCGATGATCCTCGGAAAGCCAGCCCGAGAAGGCTGGGCGAGCTTGACAGGTCAGGTCAGAGGTGTCTGGGGAAGGAAGGTCCTAGGCCTGTGGAGATGCCTGTGTTTGAGGACAGCCAAGGGGTACGCGTGGCTGGAGCGGAAGGAGTGGAGAAGGGCAAAGAGGACACCCAGGTAACCGAGGGTGTCGGTGTGGGAGCGGCGCCGCGGCTGACAGAGCCTTGAGGTTGCTGTTTGGTTTTTTAAAATTTTAATATCACTTACTGATCTCTTTCTGACTGTGCTGGCTCTCCTTGCTTGTGCAGGCTCTCTGGGTGTGGCGACCCGGGGCTGCGCCCTGGTTCTGTGTACAGACTTCTCACTGAGGGCTGCTCGCTCGTTGCGGAGAACAGGCTCCAGGGCATGTGGGCTCAGCCGCTGTGGCACAAGGGCTCAGCTACCCTGTGCGTGTGGGCTCTTCTCCGACCAGGGATCAAACCTGTGTCCCTTGCATTGGCAGCCGGATTCTTAACCACTGGACCGCCAGGCACGTCCTATTGCTTTGTTAATTTTTAAAACATGTGTTTATTTGGCTGTGCCAGGTCTGAGTTGCAGCATGCAGGATCTAGTTCCTGGACAGGAATGAACCTGGACACCCTGCACTGGGAGCGTGAAGTCTAAGCCGCTGGCCCACCAGGGAGGTCCAGGGGCCAATCTTTGGGGCGCAGGATGTCAGGGAAGGCTCTGGATGAGGTTGTGAGGCTTGAACTGAGACCTGAAGGGTTTGATGAGCCTGTCATGTGTGGAAGAGGTAGGCAAGCCTGGTTCAGGCCTGGGAAATGGAGGAACAGCAGGGACCAAAGGCCCAGGCTAGGAAAGAGCACCTCCCCGTCCCCCATGCTGCTGTGTGAAAGCGGGGCGGGGAGAGCTGGAGCGGGGAGACGGCTCAGTGCGCACTGTGTGGTCGGGGCGAGGTGTGCAGGTTTCCCTTGGAGTGAACGAGAGAGGTAGAGGCATGTGGTGATGCCCACCTTTCTACTGCCTTCTAAGCTTTGAGAGCGGAAGGAGAAGGCAGCCTAAGCCACATCTGGAGGGAAAGCTGCATGCGGGCTGGGGCTTGATGCCCTTCCTCCGTCACTGGCCCCTGAAGCTCAGCCCGAGTCTGCTGATGAAGGAGGCACAGAGGCAGGAGGCATTGGCGTGGACGGACGCATGGGCCAGTGACCCACTGACATACCTCCCAGGTGGACAGAAGCCTGTTATCTTTTATTCTTTGAGTTATTTGGGAAACACGGACAGAAGATTCCAAGAATAATATACCAGCCATCCAGAATTTATAGCACTTAATATTTTGGCGTATTTGCTTCCAGCCTTTGTAAAATTGACTTCTCTGAGACCTGAGTTTGATCCCTGGGTTGGGAAGATCCTCTGGAGAAGGGACTGGCTACCCACTCCAGTATTCTTGCCCGGAGAATTCCATGGACAGAGGAGGAGTCTCGTGGGCTATATAGTCCACAGGGTCGCAAAGTGTCAGAGACGACTGAGCAACTAACACTAAGACTTCGTAAAATTAGCATGTGTGTGTGTGTGTGTGTGTGTGTGTGTGTTTCAATTCCATCCTCAGTTGCTTTCCCAACTCTAGAGGCAGCCATGTTGAGTTGGCCGAATTGGCTTTTAGCAGATCTTCTGTTTCTGGCTTGCATCTGGGGATAAGGAAGGCAGAGAGGAGAGCTGGCATTTCCCAAGGCTGGTGGCAGGCGTGGGGACCCAGCTCTCCCCTGGCTGGAGTCAGGCGGTGTCTGTGCACGGACCTCGCCCTGGAGCGTCAGGCCTGCTCCTCGAGCCTCCCACAGTGCTGGGCCCCAGGCCCACTGGACAGAGCCTGTGACAGCCTCACCCTGAAAGCCCCTCCCATGTCGCTCACTGGCATCTCTTTAGCATGATGTGTCCTGGATCAGCATGTCCTGGGTCCTGACATCATCAGGATGTGGGACAACTTTTCCAGATAACCAAAGTGTATCCCTTTTTTATTTGAAACACTTTTGGTGGACATTATCCTCAGATGTCTTGCAGATTTACACTTTCTGAGTGTCTTGGATAAGATCTGTTCATCTTCAGTGTGGCCTGACCAGGGTCATTCCTTTGCGCATCAGCAGCTGTGTCCATTGATGTTCCGGGGACCGTGCACAGCTTCCTCCAGCACATGACCTAAGGCTGCTTTGCTGAAGCTCTGCTACCAGCGTTCACGGACTTGCAGCCCTCTCTCTCCATCAGCCAGCAGCTCTTCCCTCTCTCTGTTGTCAGTAGACTTGCCTCTGACTCTCCCTCAGTTCCACTTCTCACTCCTTACCTAGGAGTCCCCCTCTGCTTTGGCCTGAGAAACAGGTAATCAAATGAAGAACATGCTGGGTAAAGTCACAGGAGGCTCCGAGTGGGTGCTCTCCACTGAGGGCTCTCTAAGTGAGGATGTCTGTTGGACAGGCCGGCAGACATGGTTGGACGTGTGGTCTCTTCCAGATGGCTGGTGCTGAGACTAGCACCATCAGCTGAGGCCCAGTGGCTGCATCTCTCCCCTCCTCACTCACTTCTCCTTCCTTGAGATTCTTCCCACCTTCCCTGGACGAGAGCTTGGGGTGCAGGGCCTCTTAGGAGCTGCTGTGGTGGCTGCCCTCAAGTTATAATTCAGCGTTAGAGAAATACGACTGTCAGATTGTTGAGGAAAGTCATTACTAGGTCTGTAAAGCTTCTTTTTTCTAGAACCAGCTGTTTAGTTTTAAAGGCAGGAGGGACCATTGAGAGGATCTCATTCTAGCACCTAGTTTACAGCTGAAGAAAGCAAAGCCCCAAATGAAGACTGACGGAGTTTGCCAAGTCTGTAGTTGCTGAGTGAACAGCCCTCTCGTCGTGGGGCTGTCTGGCCTTCGTGGTCAGAGGTGCCTGCTGTTCACTGTCATGACCTAGCACACAGGCTGGGAAGCGCCGTGGGAGCGGGGAAAGTAGGTGCTCTCTCTTCTGTGCCTTGCTTCCTGAGCTTGGTGGGATGTCATCTCAGCATAGACTAGACTTTTTACTGGTTAATAAAAGTGATTGAGAATGTATTCACTGTATGGGCAAAGGTTTATCCAGAAAGATGTTCATTGCAGCATTATTTACAGCAGTGAAAAATTGGAGATAGCTGGTCCACCATTGGGCTGATGAATAAATTTTGAAATAGCTGTGAAATTGAATATTGCACTGTCATTAAAGCTGCATGTACAGAGTGATTAATAATAAAGGTATGACAAAGTCACTGGTTATGTTTGAGTGCAGTTAATAAGTCAAGTAGGCAAAAGTAGGAAGTAAGGAAAATAGTATTGAAATTATGTGCCATATCACCTTAACTATATAAAAACTTTAAAGAGAGGAAAGACTGGCAAGGGAATATCCAAAATGAGAGTTTTTTTGGTGAAAGGCTTTTTTTTTTTTTAATTATTTTTTCCTATACTTTACAGAGTTTCTTGAACGTCTGTCCACTATTTTTATAAGCTAAAAAGTATTCTTTGATGCTGCATTGTGGGGAGGGGAGTGCAGAAACAGCTCTGGACAGGGAGACAAGTTGAGAAACCGTATTTCAGCCTGCGCAGAAGGAAGGCCCGTACGAGCAGCCCTGCCGAGTGTGGTGCCGCCAGACAGGCCAGCCTTCCCCTGCAACTGTGGCTGTCCACTCAGTCGTGTCTGCCTCTGAGACGCCATGGGCTGCAGCTTCCCTGTCCTTCCCCCAGAGTTTGCTGAGAGTTTGCTCACACTGTCTGCTTTCTTACCCCTAGATGTAACTGTCTGGTACTTAACCAGAGAAAGAGGGATTTGCTCCAGCGCTGGAGGGAAGACAGGACAAATTGGCCACATTGGATTGATTTATACAGTCAGTGTATAAACCACACAGTTTTATTTCTTTTTGCGTTTAAAATGTTTTCAGGAGTGACTTTTAATACAGGTGTCTCTTGGTGTGTTTGGAACCCAGTTGTCATGTGAGCTCTGAGTCTGCTGTCTGTGCCCAGTGACAGAGGTCCTTGTTGGTGGCGCTCCTGTGAGCCTGTGTGTGAGGCCCTGCCCTCGGCCTTGGCCCTTGCGGGTTTTGTTGATCAGCTTCTTAAACGGAGCCTGAGAGGGAAGGAGGACAGGCGGGACGGGGCGCAGAGGCGGGGAGGAGAGGAGCCCACTGCCCCAGCACTCTCTGAGCACAGTGGGGAAATAGAGCTCATTTTGCTCGCGTGCTGCTCTGTGGTAGACAGTAGGCGGGAAGGGCCAGATTCTAGCAGATGCAATCTTACTGAATCTTCACTGCAATCTTCTGAGATAAGAATCCTCACCCCCTTGTTTCAGATAAGGTAACTGAGACTCAGCTAGCACTTGGTAGAGTTGGAGTACCTAGCCAGGTCTGCAGAGCTCCAAGCTCAGGTGCCTCCTACACTGAGGGCAGCTTACACTCCAGGGAAGTCAGGAGAGAGCCCCTGGCCAAGGACCCTGGCGGGCTGGCCTGTATCACCATGACAGACATCACTGGGGTAGTAGGGGAGCCGCAGGGTTCACCGTGCCCCCAGCACGCTGGCTGCGCTGCCCATGTGGTCTGCCTGGGAAGGCTGACGTGGAGCTGGGCTCCAACAAAGTTCCAACAGAAGTACAAACCCCGATCTTCTCCTCCTGCAGTTTTATGGAAATTTCTGCAAGGCACAAGGCAAAGGGTCTCTGAGGGCTCAGGCCCACTCTCCCAGTTGGCTGGTGGGGGTGGGTGGATACAGACGTGGAGAGGACATAGCTGCTGCTTCAGCAGCTTTATTAGGGTTGAGGTTCCTCCCCTTTCCGCCAAGTCAGAGACTGAACAAATCGCCATCTCCTCTGAGGCGGCGGGGGCTGAGCCTGCGCCTGGGTCATCCGCACGAGCCCCGATGCCGGGTCCTCCTGGACCTCCCCCCACCCCATCCCCTTTCCTTCTGCTGAGGCTTGTTGGCCCCAGGCCATTCTCACCGTATCTCCTGCCACTGCTCCTCTGTGGGCTCTGGCACCGCATCCTGGAGCTGGTGAGGGCCGCCTCCTGGTCCAGACGTGTCTGTCCTGCCCTGAGGCCTCCACACCTGCTCTCAGGCCACCTGGAGGTGGGGGTAGTACTGGGCGCTGGTCCTCATGTGATCTTACGCTTCACCTCTCTGGGTTCAGTTGCCACATTGATGAAAATCATACACACCCAACAGGGTGGGCGTGGGGACAGCGGGAGGAGGTGATGGGTGAGGAGGGATCTCGCCGCCTCCTTCCCTCTGTCCCCACTTCCTCCTCCTCCACTCAGCCTGATCATCCTTGCTCCAAAAACCTGTCTCACTGATAAAAAGCTTTAGATTGGTGGACTGGACTCTTCTTAACTGTGGGATTTGGCCAGGTTACTTACCTCTTTTGAACCGGTTTCTTCATCTGCAAGGATGAACGTAGAACCGCCCACCATACTACTTTCTGTATGTGATTTGTTTTATAAACTGTAAAGCACCACGTGCAGGAGGAGCGTTTATTGGGCATCCTGTGTCCGTCTGGCCTGAGAGAGCTTGAGGCGAAGGTGCTGAAGATTCAGTAGCCTTATGAAAAGGCATTCCGTGCGAAAAGCAGACGGACTGTGTGGATCCCAGTAGTATGCTCACCTTCATCCGTTTATCCACTGCCCTTATGTTCAGGGTTTCAGCTGTAAGTCCCTATAGCACACCCATGCTTTCTCCTTCTGCTCTTTAAAAGCCCTTGATTTGCGTTCAGTGACGCCTCGTCCCTCAGGCACTGAGGAGCACCTTGGGTCGCACTTGGTGGCCGCACTTGCGTGCTGTGCGTCTGCAGCAGGAGCCACGGGCCTCTAACGCCATCGGCTCACCTCGCCCTGCCATGGTGAGCGGGTCAGGGCTGCTCCACTGTAGACCAGGCCGCCGCAGCAGCAAGACGGGGCCTGAGCTTAGCCCCTGGCAGATGATCAGTGGGTCTTGGTTGAATGGACCCAGCATGAATTGGGCACAGTGTGACTCTGCAGAATCCTGCCAGCCAGAACCACTGGGTCTGTTGTTTGGGACCAGCCACTTCCTGGATTAATCCATCAGCCACGTTGGTCTGTTGGTGCCCTGGTCTTGCCCCTCCATTCACCTTTCTGGCAAAACAGAGTTTCTGGCGAAACAGAGTTGTTTTCTTACTGTTTTGCGTTGCTAGTGGTCCTTTAAAACTTAAAGTTTGCGAGACACTGTTCTCATGATCTGGCGACGTCTATTTAACCTTTGATGTGTCATACTTGCCTATCAAGAAGATGATACGCACTCATTTTTCAGGGACACATAAAACTTTCTCTATCATAATCACAGTGGGAAGAAAGAAAAACCCCACTGAAGTCGTTTAACAAATTGCCACCCTTCGGCAGTTCCCTTTCCCGGTTCATGCTGCCTCCTGGGGCAGCGTGCTGGGCGTGTTGAACCCTGAGAATGTGTGTTTATCCAATCGTCCACAGGCAGTAAGTGAGCTGTAATCTGCCTACCTAAAACCCACCTTGGTGGTTTTAATTTTGTCAACAGAATATGTTTGCCAGTCCTTCAACAATAATAACAATAATATACATGATTAATTTAATAAAAGCAGCAACAGCAGTGGCTCTTCTGATCTGATTTGCTGCTCACCATCTGCCTGTGGGGAAGGTACTGTCACTGTGTGTGCTCACAGATGAGGCTCAGAGAAGGCAAGGACCCCAGGTAGGACCCCACTCAGGAGCAAGGTGCTTACTCCCTCCATGCCTGGGTGCCAAGACTGGCGCCTGTCCTTCCCACCCCAAATCTTTTCTTCTTCCATGCTATGTGGTTCATGCTATTGGGCATCCCACATAGAATGATGTTCTCCGTCCTGACACCCAGATAGTCCTACTTCTTTGTATCCTTTCTAGTTTGACAAAACCCTCTGAAAATTTGGTGCCCATCAGGAAGCTGTGTTTTGATAAATTTTAGTTTCGTTTGAAATATAGAGTTGCTACATAGTAGAAATCCATGTTTAAGAGAAGTGATTTGCTCTTATATTCTTGTTAGAGAATAGCACACAGATGTGACTGTGGGCTCAGATGAGAGTCTGCCAGTTTCGATAAGCCTAGAACAACGGCTCACAGATTTTTTCGGTAAAAAGCCAGATGCTAGATATTATGGACTTGGTGGACCGTACAGTCTCTGTGGCGTGGACTTGACTCTACCAGCACTGATGGAAGCAGAGGTAGTGTGTAAACAAAGGAGCGCGGCTGCATTCTGGTAAAGCTTGATTTACAGAAACGGGCAACAGCTGGGTTTGGATCTTGGCTCAGTTTGCATTAACAGGATTGTCCTTGATGGTGAGAAAAGGTTTACAAGTAGGAAAGTCCTAGTTATTTTGCAATAAATATTAATAACATCCCCTTTCAGTTTCAAAAGTGCCTTGGTCAAGAAACTAATATGTTGTCACCCTATGTGTTCCATCATTTAAGGTTTTATTTTTAAAAGCACATCATTTGGCTGCTCTCGGCCCTCGTCGTGGTGTGCAGGGCCTTCTGGCTGCAGCGTGTGGGCTCTGGGCTTCCCAGGCGGGGCAGGGGCAAAGAAGTCGCTGCAGTGCAGGAGATGGCGGGCTCCATCCCTGGGTCGGGAAGATCCCCTGGAGGAGGGCATGGCAACCCACTCCAGTACCCTTGCCTGGAAATCCCATGGACAGAGGAGCCTGTTGCGCTGCAGTCCATGGGGTGGTGAGCACAGACACGTAAACACACATGTGTGATCTAGTTCCCGCCAGGGATCAGGGCCCCCTGCACTGGGTGTGCAGAGTCTTAGCCACTGGACCACCAGGGAAGTCCCACCTCAAGATCATTCAATGAGACCACGATGAAATGGGAACCGTTCTTATTTCTGTTTTGTGACCTTTCCATAGATTTCTATGCTTTTCTAGTCTGAGAGGAGGGCCTGGCGTGGAAGGGAGCGCTCAGAGGTGGGAATGCAGAGACTTTCCAGGGGAGTGGTTACAGCTCAGCTTTGTGCAGAGCTTCCTCTGTGCAGGGTGTGATATAAAGGGCTTCACACAAACCATCTCCAGAAATATACACTAATCCCATGTGTGAAATAGGATTATTATTCCTGTTTTACTGATGAGGAAACAAGCACAGAGGGTTAGGAAATTTGCTCAGGGTTACAGAGCTTATGGTTGGATTTGGATTTGAACTGGATGATCTGACCTCAAATCTTCATGACCTGGATAATCACGATGGTGTATGATCACTCACCTAGAGCCAGACATCCTGAACTGCGAAGTCAAGTGGGCCTTAGGAGGCATCACTATGAACAAAGCTAGTGGAGGTGATGGAATTCCAGTGGAGCTATCTCAAATCGTAAAAGATGATGCTGTGAAAGTGCTACACTCAACTTGCCAGAGAATTTGGAACACTCAGCAGTGGCCACAGGACTGGAAATGGTCAGTTTTTATTCCAATCCCAAAGAAAGGCAAGGCCAAAGAATGCTCAAACTACCACACGATTGCACTCATCTCACACGCTAGTAAAGTATGCTCAAAATTCTCCAAGCCAGGCTTCAACAGTATATGAACCATGAACTTCCTGATGTTCAAGCTGGTTTTAGAAGAGGAGAGGAACCAGAAATCAAATTGCCATCATCCGTTGGATCATGGAAAAAGCAAGAGGGTTCCAGAAAAACATATATTTCTGCTTTATTGACTATGCCAAAGCCTTTGACTATGTGAATCACAATAAACTGTGGAAAATTCTGAAAGAGATGGGAATACCAGACCACCTGACCTGCCTCTTGAGAAACTTATATGCAGGTCAGGAAGCAACAGTTAGAACTGGGCATAGAACAGCAGACTGGTTCCAAATAGGAAAAGGAGTACATCAAGGCTGTATATTGTCACCCTGCTTATTTAACTTCTATGCAGAGTACATCATGAGAAACGCTGGGCTGGAAGAAGCACAAGCTGGAATCAAGATTGCTGGGAGAAATATCTAACCTCAGCTATGCAGACGATACTACGCTTATGGCAGAAAGCAAAGAAAAACTAAAGAGCCTCTTGATGAAAGTGAAAGAGGAGAGTGAAAAAGTTGGCTTAAAGCTCAACGTTTAGAAAACTAAGATCATGGCATCTGGTCCCATCACTTCATGGGAAATAGATGGAGAAACAGTGGAAACAGTGTCAGACTTTATTTTCTTGGGCTCCAAAATCACTGCAGATGGTAATTGCAGCCATGAAATTAAAAGACGCTTGCTCCTTGGAAGAAAAGTTATGACCAACCTAGAGAGCATATTAAAAAGCAGAGACATTACTTTGCCAACAAAGGTCCATCTAGTCAAGGCTATGGTTTTTCTAGTGGTCGTGTGTGGGTGTGAGAGTTGGACCATGAAGACAGCTGAGTGCCAAAGAATTGATGCTTTTGAATTGTGGTATTGGAGAAGACTCTTGGGAGTCCCTTGGACTGCAAGGAGGTCCACCCAGTTCATCCTGAAGGAAATCAGTCCTGAATATTCATTGGAAGGACTGATGCTGAAGCTGAAACTCCGATACTTTGGCTACCTGATGTGAAGAGCTGACTTGTTGAAAAAGACCTGATGCTGGGAAAGATTGAGGGCAGGAGGAGAAGGGGATGACAGAGGATGAGATGGTTGGATGGCATCACTGACTCAATGGACATGAGTTTGAGCAAGCTCCGGGAGTTGGTGATGGACAGGGAAGCCTGGCATGCTGTAGTCCCTGGGGATGTAGAGTCCGACACGACTGAGTGATTGAACTGATCTAACCTCAGAACCCCAACTCCAAGGCTGATCAAGTGTGGTATAATTAAATAAACTGATCGAGCCAAATAGAAACAGGGTAAGAGTGGGATGAGGTGGGACCCTGCTCTTTCTCCAGGTAGAAGAGCTGACCAACATCACCTCCACCTTTCCATCTTAGGTATAAATATCAGAGGTCGACCAGGCGTATTGGGTGGGACCGTTCAAGGGGTGTACAGAATCCTTAGGCTTTCTGGTTGGAAGAAGCCTCAAAGGCACGGGGGGGGATCTGAGGCCAGAAGCTGCCTGATGGGCCCTGAGCATCCCTGGGCTTTGAGTGATGCAGGGATTGAGGAGTCCTAAGGAGTGCTTTTTACATCAGAGCTGCCTCTGGCCTGCTCATGGCTCTTGTCTGGCTGGGCCACATGGTGAGAGGAATGGGGGGGTCCTGACCATGCCTCCTGCTGTCCCCGTCTTCTGAACAGAGTGGCACGTCCACGTCCAACAGCGGCGTCTGTCTGGGACACGTGTGACTTCTAGTGGGACAGAGGAGTGAGAGTGGCTCCTCTCATTTCTGGACTCTAAGAGGCTAGGTTCCATGTTTCTAGCTCAGTGACTTAAAGAGAACACCAAGTTGCATATAATTTCCAAAGGGAATTGCCTTTTTCCGATAAACTAGAGCCAAAAGCAAATCTTTAAAAATAATTCCCATCAATTTGTATTATTCTGGGTGGTATTTTTTTGTATAGTTTCCAAAGCAGTGACCCTAACCACAGTGAGGACAGTCCTTTGGAGGTTTGGCAACCTACTCAGTCAGAGAAAAGCACAAAGGAGGGGGCCTGTCAGTTTGGTTAGAAGCCTCCTCCAGGGGGTGGGAGGTGAGAGGAGAACCAGGGCTCTGGCCCCTGGCCCTGCCTTTCAGCATGTGTTCATCGAGGTGCAGTACACGCGGTGTGCTTTCCCAGACTTTCAGTGTTGCCCCAGGACAGCTGTCTTAAGTTCATTTTGGCATCAGAACAAATGAGAGGATGGTTCCCGTTTGCTCGACTCTTGCCGCAACTTCTTTCTCTGTTCTGTTAAGCTCTTGGCTAAGTTCTTTCCTCTTGTCCGCATTTTAACTGGTGTTAAGGCACCAAGCACAAAAATCTGCAAACAGTTAGCTTTCATCTTTGAGCATTCTGGTCGGAACGTTCCACAGTTGAAGTTCACATAGCACGGAAAGCCCCCCCCCCCCCCGTATAATGCATTAAACATTTAATAACTGTACAGTAATCCTGGATAGTTTTAATGGGTCACATGGGAGCCTTAATGTGGTAAAAATGTACTTCTTCACTGTCGAGTTAACTTGTGGCAAATTGAGAGAAATTCTTGGAAGCAACTTTGAGGGGTTGGACGTTTATAAGCCTAGAAACAAATAGTGTATTCTGAAAGTAGTATTTATGTAAAAAGAGATAATTGAAATAGAGTATCAACCCGGAGCTTGGTGAGTTTCTTTGCGGTGCGTCCTTTTTAGGTTGGAGAGCTGTGTCCCTCCATAACGATGCAGAGAGGTTGTGAGTAGGCCAGAATGGAACACAGGTCCGTCTGGCCCCAAGATCATGCTCTTTGATTCAGAATATGTAGTGTTTGAATTTGACCCCTCTTGATGTAAAATCCTGCACTTTTGGAAAAGAACAATCAGAAGTCAATGTGTATTATTAATTAATTGAATTCATAGTTATAAGTGGAAGCATTTCTTAAGAAATTGTTCTCTGGTGAGACAGGTGTGCATTTATACCGATGCAGTTATTTCCAAAAGCTCAGAAAGGACCAACTGAAACAAGGACCAAGTCCAATATTGTAATTACCGGTTTTCCTTTATTTTGGCGTATTTAAAATAGTCTTGACTCCTTACTCCAAAGGAAATCCAGTCAAAACACTTCCAGTTGTAATGTGCATAAATTAAGGATTTAGGAAACTGATATTTCTCAAGTATTTAGGAAGGAAATGATGTCTTCTGGATTAGCTTCATGGCGTAAGCCTGGCTCATTTCACTTGCCCTAGTACTGTATCTGAATGATATATATACATATATATATATATGTTTTTTTTAATCTGAAACGTTTGTTGTTGTTTAGTTGAAAATGTCGAGATTGGCGTATGCTCCTATCATTTTAGGTCTGTTTACATAGTTGGTATCAGAATATCAAGTAATTTGTTCTTAAAGCCAAAATTATTATAGGAGCAATAATGTCTTTACCTCTGACTTTGTTGCATAGTCACTTGCAATCTCTCACTTGCTTCTAGAGACTGTTTTTATCTATACCACGGTACCTGGCCTACTGCCTTCCTGTCCATGGTTAGTACACACATACACACACACACACACACACACACACACAATCTAGATCCTGGCAAGCCCTTACTGTGTGAGGTGAGACTTTGACTTTCGATTCAGAGAAAATGGCAGTCACAATCTACAGACTCTGGTAGACTGTGACTCTGACTGTGGTGGTTATTGAGTGACACTGAGCTATGGCTCTGGGGTCTGTTTCAGGAGAAAACTTCCCCACGTTGGCAGCACTCAGGAATGAAGGTTGTGCTTCTCAGACATGTGTTTGCACGTCAATCCTGGGATGTTTTGCAGTAAGTCAGATTCTTGCTTAATGGCCCTTCACCATCAGGATGGGTCTGACAAGGAGAAGCTCCCAAGCTCACCCCGCTGAAGGCATTCATGAAGCGAACATCAAGTAATAAGTGGACTGCCGTGTTTTTAGGCAAGAATTTGCTGGCATTAGCAAAGAAAAGCCCCAGCATGGCTCAGGTTGTCTCCATTGACTTCTAATCATCTTTCCCTTTAACAGAGTGAAAAATGTCTGTTTTTCACTCTGTTACAGCTTTGTTCTAAAGTGGCCCATAATTTTGTCTATGTTTTACATCCCAGTGGATTCCCAAGACCAAATATGGTATCGTTTCTCAGAGAGGTCTCCTTTTCTTTCCCTTCAATCTATACAATATTTAATAGATTTATTTTGAGGTCATGATTATCTTTTAGGTCAGCCTGCAACTTAAAACCTGGTAGACTGATGTGGTGAGCGCGATAGTAGCTTAGAGGGGCTGTGGGGTGAACTGTCCATGTCTGTTCTGATCACTTTAAATTAAAAGCCATCACGTTTGAGAAAGCATTTGTAAGAACATGCAATTGTTTAAAGCAGTCTTTTCTCTCAACTCCATGCCGTCATTTCTCACTGGCTCCGTGTTTCCATATAGACCACATACAGAAAGGCTGTGCTTCTGCTACAGCCACCCTCTCGTGGCTGGGCCGTGCTGGGTGTCGTTGCACTGCTGAAGATCAGGTACTGCCATTCCCCTGGGTCCGGCCTGACGAGGGGCACATCAGCGAGCAGGGGGGGGGGAGCGACTGGGTTTGAGACAAAAGACAGACATGGGCCGGAGCTCCCGATGAGGTACGGTAAAACAGTGTTCTAACAGAAGTGAGGTCAGTGAGCATCTCCCCATGTATAGGAAATGTACAGTGTTGACGTTTATCGAAAGAAATGAGCACGTAGAAGGTGCACTGTTAGGGTAGTAGGCGTCTCTCACTTAGAAGTTCAGTTTCTGGAGACGCAGCAGCCAGCGTGAGGCGCCAGCTCTTTTCTTTCAGCTCATGGACTGTGGGCTGTGGACTCAGGGCTTGCTGACTGATTTCTCATCAGTAAACCGGGGAGTGGGCGTGGGTCCCCGCTTCTTCGGGTCAGTCTGAGGAGTGAGTGGAGGGCACTCCCTGTGCTGGGGGTGCCTGGTGCTCGCACCCCGCCTGCTGTGTGTGCTGACATGGGACAGCAGTCCCTGGGGTGCGGGGCTGGGACCCTGCCGGACCCATTCACGAGGGCGCTGGGTGCAGCGTGTCAGCTCCCGTCCCTGCGATCCTGAGCAAGGCTGTTAGCTTCTCTAGGCCTCAGTCCATGGACAGTTCTGTCAAATAAGAGCTTTGCTCTCCAAGATCCTTCCAGAATGAAAAAAAAATTTTTTTTAATTGAGAATAAATAGTACTTTAATACAGAGTTCTGTTCAGAAAAACGAAGAGTTCTGATAGGAAGACACTTGCTAACTTCGGGAAAATGTTGATTAAACCGACATTGTTGCTTTCCTTTTGGAAATTGAGTCTGACCAGCATGTTAGCCCTTTCTGAGGAAGGCAGAGGACATCTGCCTAGCACCAATGATTAATGCTGTCCACAGAAAGGTGGTAATGAGTTTGGTATTTTTTTTTCCTGCTTTGTGTTCTGGAAGTAATATTTCTATAAATTCACTGTAGTAAAACTGTTGCATTAGATACATTTTTAAAAATTTTCATTTGGCTCTGCCGGGTCTTAGCTGTGGCATGCAGAATCTTCAGTTGAAGGATGCAAACTCTTTAGGTGCTGAATACGGGATCTATCTAGTTCCCTGACCAGGGATCAAAAAATAAATCCAGGCCCCCTGCGTTGGGAGTGCAGAGGCTTAGTCATTGGACCATTAGGGAAGTCCCTACATACACTTTTAAAAGTCCGCTTTATTGAGTATGACTTACATGCAGTAACATGCACCCATTTGTGGGTAGAGTTGAGCGAGTTGGGACCAGTGTCTGCACACGTGTGGAGTGACCACGGCCTTGCTGCTGTTCGGTTGCTCAGTCGTGCTCCACTCTCTGCCAGCCCGGGGACTGTGGCCTGCTGGGCTCCGCTGTCCATGGCATTCTCAAGGCAGGAATACTGGACCGGGTTGTCCTTTCCTTCTGCAGGGGATCTTCCCAACCCAGGGGTAGAACCTGGGTCTTTTGGTTGGCAGGCAGCTTCTGTATTACTGAGCCACCTGAGAAACCCAACCACTGCCTTAGAGATGTTTAAAAACAACTTTATTGAGATATAACTCACATACCATAAAATTCCCTCATGAAAATGATACTCCAGTAAGTTTTAGCATATTTGCAGGGTTGTGCAACCTTATCGCATAGTAAGTTTAGAGCATTGTCTTCACCCTAAAAAGAAACCCCAGGCCCATTAGCAGTCACTCCCCATTCCTCCTCCATTCCGTCCCCCAACTCCTAGCCCTAGGCAGCCATCATTCTACTTTCTATCTTTATAAATTTGCCTATTCTGGACATTTCATGTAAGTAGAACTACCCCACTCCAGTACTCTTGCCTGGAAAATCCCATGGACGGAGGAGCCTGGTGGGCTGCAGTCCATGGGGTCGCGACTGAGCGACTTCACTTTCACGCATTGGAGAAGGAAATGGCAACCCACTCCAGTGTTCTTGCCTGGAGAATCCCAGGGACGGCACAACCTGGTGGGCTGCCGTCTATGGGGTCACACAGAGTTGGACACGACTGAAGTGACTTAGCAGCAGCATATATACAGTATGCAGTGTTTTGTGACTGGCTTTTTTCACTTTGCAATTTTTTTTCAGGGTTCATTGATATTGTGGCATATATCAGCACTCCATTCCTTTTCCTGTTTGAATAATACTCCATTGTATGGATATACTATCTTTTGTTTATCAGTTAATGAACATATTGGTTGTTCCCACTTTGGGGGTATTATGGATAATGCTTTCATAAACATTTGTGTAAAAGTTTTTGTGTACGCTTGCTAGGAGTGGAATTGCTAAATTGTATGGTAAGTGTATGTTTAACTTTCTGAGAAATTGTTTTCCAAAGTGGTTCTATCATTTTACATTCTCACTAGCAATGCATAGGAGAAGGAATTGGCAACCCACTCCAGTGTTCTTGCCTGGAGAATCCCAGGGACGGGGGAGCCTGGTGGGCTGCCGTCTATGGGGTCGCACAGAGTCAGACACGACTGACGTGACTTAGCAGCAGCAGCTATGTAGGAGGGATCCAACTTCCCCCACAATCCTCATCAACACTTATTGTTGTCTGCCTTCGTGATTATAGCCATCCTAGTGGTGTGAAGTGGCTTCTTATTGTGATTTTAATTTGCATTTTCTTGATGGCTAAAGATGTTGAGCATCTTTTCACATGCTTGCTGGCCGTTTGTTTATCTTTTTTGCTGAAATGTCTATTGAGATCCTGTGCATTTTTAAATTTGGTCATTGTCTTTTTTCTATTGTTGTAAGAATTCTGTGTATATTCTAATCAGATACATGATTTGCAAATATTATCTCCCATTTTGTGAATCGTCTCTGCTTTCTTGATGGTGTACTTTGAAGCTCAAAAGTTTTAATTTTGGTTAAGACTACCTAATTTTTTTCTTTTGTCACTGTGTTTTTTGGTATCATAACTAAGAAATCTTTGCCTAACCAAGGTCATAGAGGTTTGTTTTCTTCCAAGAGTTTCAGAGTTTCACATTTGGGTCTGTAATCCATTTTGAGTTAATTTCTGTATATGGTTTCACGAACAGATCCAACTTCATTCTTTTGCATGTGGTATCCAATTGTCTCAGCAGCATCTGTGTTACATGTGTGAACATGTATTTTTTTTTTTTTTTGGCTTTCCTTTTTTAATTCTTTCCCCCATCTAAATTGTCTTGGCATCACATTATAGACTTTGAAAGAAAAGCAGTAGTTCCCCTATTCAACCCTCTCTCTCCCCAGAAGTGATCACTCTAAACCTGCTTAGCTGTTTTTTCTGATTTTTACCTCTATATTTCTAAATACCATGCTTATATAGCAATTTCTTGAGTATTATGATGAAACTCTCAATATATTTGAATTTGAACCATTTTAATGTGTATCCATATTGTGTTTCACTATTACAACGATGTTTTATATTATTATGACATTGTTTACTGCTAAGCTAAGTAGTAGTATATGCTGAGTACATTTCTTTTTCTTCCTTTATCATTTTTGTTTTCCTTTGCATTAACCCCGTTCCTCCCCCATCTTGTTTCCGTTGCTTGCTGTCTTCCACAGTCTGGCCTGTCTGGCCCCAGCCCTGCCCGCCCACAGCAGGTCTTTAAAGTTCCTGCAGTGCAGGTCTCCACATGACCAGACCCCACGGGTTATCTTTCTATGCCGTCGTCCCCTGTGTCTTTCCGAGTTCTTTGCTCTGGGGGGTCATCCTTCCTGCAGCTGTCTTGCTTTGTTCATTCCAGGCTGGGTTGCTGTCTTCCAGAGGCACCTCCTGCTCTTCTTTTTGCTTCTCCTCTCTACTCTTCCTGAGATCCCCGCTTCCTGGATTAGCCAGAGATCCTTACATACATCTGAAATCTGAAGCTCCTTTTTAATATCCTTGACTCTTGATTCTTTTAATATTCATTGATATCTGAGCCACCAGGGAAGCCCTTTAATAGATACTATTAATAGATATTAATATCTATTAGGATAGCCTATCCTATCCTTCTCATAGCTACCAAAAATGATTTGAAAGCAGTTAGGAACCCTGAGTCAAGAACACCTTCCTTTCCCAGAACGAAAGTCTCAGCCGTCAGAACCACAATTCTAGGAACCAGGAAGTTCTCTGGAGTCCACAAGTGGTTCTGTGTCCCCAGTCATGGCTGTTGAAGTCGGACACTTTCCTCCCCATAGGCCTGTCTTCACTGAATCTGCGTCTCTTTTGCATACAGTCCTGGGTTGCTTGACTTCTGGGGCACATCAGAGAAGTTGGAAACATTTTCAATTAGGAGTGGAGGGAATGCTGAAAACAGGCACCCAGTGAACCGGAAGTGCCAGTTAGCCAAGGGACAGAAGGCAGGATGCTTGTTCAAGTCAGCTCATAGTTGATAGACCTGAATTGCACAGCATTTAGTACCTAGTTTAATGTCACCACAGAAAGTTCTGCACGAGCTAGGCTCACAGAGACATCGCTTCATCGTGGCGCTTCTGGCGGCTGCCCGCCTCCTCTCCCCCTGCCCCCCTCCAGCTGTCTATCGCAGAAGCTCTGTGTGAGGCGTTGTGCAAGGTGTTCTTCATAGGCACCAAATTGTTTAAAGGAGTCAGTTTGAATTCTGGAAAGTAATTTTATGTAGAACAACCCTTTTGTCACAGTTGCAAATAAAAGAAATATTACCTTACATCCTTATGAGAATAGAGTACCTGGAGGCCTGACTTAACCCCGTTTCTCTGCTTTTGAAAGAGGAGCCTGGGGACGTCCCTAGTGGTCCAGCGGTTACGAATCTGCCTCCCAATGCGGGGGCCACGGGTTTGATCCCGGTCTGGGAACTAAGGTGCTGCGTGCCACGGAGCAGCTAGGCCTGTGTGCCACCAACTACTGAAGCCCATGCACCCGAGGGCCTGTGCCTCTGCAACAGAGAGCTGCACTGAAGACCCAGCACAGCCAAACATCGGTTAATCAGCGTGAGAGCAGCTCTTAAAGAAGTGTGGCTGATTTCTCCAAAAATTGAGAGAATGAAAGCACAGCCTAATGACTGTCCTTATAAGTGGCATTTCTGTCACAAACTATTTGTTTAATAAGTGTAAAAAAGTGTGTATGCTCATATATACGTCTATATTGGTAATTTAAAAAATCTCCTGACCTCTCTCTTCCTCCCGTCTCCTTATCTCCTTGTGTCTTATTGCTGTGACATCATCTTACTTAACCAGGAAATCTGTGATTAGAACATGTCAAGGTTCTCGAAAGGCCAGTTTTACACAGTATGTTGAAATAAAAACATACTGAATGTGTTCTTTGGGATACTATCTTTAAATCTGGCCACTTCTTAGAACAGAAAATCTGGAAGTGGTTTTAGCCAGTATCAGGCCTGGCCCCTTCAGATTGTCCAAAGGAGGAGATTGAGGTTAAGATTTTTCTAGCGAACGCAGGACGGAAGTGGAACCAGAGCATCTCTGGCTGCCTGCCTCTCACTTTGACATCAGGAGGGAGGAGCCTCCAGTTCTCGGGCCTGATAGAGTCCCTGCACCATCAATGGAGCTAATCAGTGCTTGCATTCAGCACGTTCTCCAAGCCAGAGCAGCCACCGTGGCAAGTGACAGAGGAGGCCGAGTGAGTGGCAGGCTGGGGGCAGGTGGCTCAGAGAAGGGGGGTAGGCGTCTGACTGAGCGTGTGGTGATGCGCAAGCCTTAGGAATGATTACTAGTCAGAAAAAAACGGGAAAATGTCTGTTTTGATCTTTCACTGTCAACAGAAAATGCAGGTTGTGTTACAGTTAATGGGAAGGGATTATTAATTTTTCCCTAGTGTTGCCTTTTTCTTGGGATCTTAGATCCTTTTGTAAAAAATTAAAGCCCCACCCCCACCCCGCAAAGCTCGATGATCCAAACGTGTTTTCCGTACCTCTCCTTTATGCCCGCCCCCAGGAGAGTGGAGGTGCCCTTTGCTGGGAGCTTGTCTCCTCTTTGCCCCATTGCCCCAGGCAGCTCCACATGGAGCAGAGAGGGTGTGAGGGGGAGGCGCCCGGCTCCGGCCTCGGGAGCCTGTGGGAGGAACTAAAACCTGGGTTTTGCCAATCTGTCGGTCCTCACCTGGTGCCTCCCCACAGTAATGTGTCCTCCCCCACCCGCCTGCTGGGTGTTCCAGAGAAGGCGGGTCGTTTCCTTTGTGCTGTCGCCTAGGCAGCTGTTACTGCCTTCCCCACAGAGCACCCTCTCCTTTCTGTTTGCAGCCGCTGATCCAGGGCTGTGTTAATCATGCAGCCGTTAATCCACGCGTGCTCCCCGACCCAGGTGCACAGTGAAGACGGGGGTCTCTCCCTCCTGGTGCAGCCTGCCGGTGGGGAGCAGGCCACACTGCAGGGTTGCCTGAGTCCGTTCTGAACAGAGTTTGCTAGGATGGCAGGTCGTCATCATCAGAGTGAGCACAGAACCTGCCTCCCTTCAATTTGAGGCTGCACTGGGTCTTTGCTGGTTTGCTCAGGTTGCTTCCTCCAGTTGTGAGTTGTCGGGCACAGGCTGCTCATTGCGGTGGCTTCTCTTATGCAGCACAGCCTCTGGGGTGTGCGGGCTTCAGAGGTTGCAGCACGTAGCTCAGTAGTTGTGGCTCCTGGACTCTAGGGAAGTCGGAGACCACGACCGCTTATTCTCTCATCCTCCCCAGCACCTGGCAGGATGCCTGGCACCAAGGACCCAGTACTGCCTGAGTGAATGAGTGAACAGTGTATTGCAGGAGACGCTGCATGCGAGCTGGAGGATGTATTTTGTGAGAAGCTCATGTGAAGCTTTAAAATCATGAGCAGATTAAGTAAGTGAAGTACTTTTTAAAACGTGAATGAGCAGAGGTGGGTGTAATGTTGGGCAGTTTTCCTCTGTTCCTGCCTAACACAGGCCCAGGAGGGCGGGCGGGCTGATCTCACACAGAGCCCACAGCAGCTCCTGGGGCTGGGAGGCAGGGCCCCGTGAGGGCAGAGAGCTGCGGACTTGATGGAGTCGTAAAGTGGACAGGCCGTGTCCCCTTGGCACTGACCGCGCAGTTACAGGGCTACTTCACAGAGCTCCGGGCGGGTGCCGGCGGCCTTCTGCAGCGTCACCTTGGTTCTTCCCAGACTCTGGTGCGGCCTCAGCGGTTTCTGAGTTTACATATTACACGTTACAGGCGTGGCCGTGGTGGGAGACATCTGGACCACGTGCCTTGCCCGAGTCCCACATTGCTGAGCGATATGAAATGATCGTTCTGTCCTTTATGGCCAGGCCAGCGGATGAAGTCAGGTGACATAGGGCTCCCAGGGGCCACTCAGGGTGACGACGAGTCAGTAGTCCTAGGGAAGAGATTTAACTGGGAATGCAGCTCAGTGTATACATACGAATGTCTTTGACGTCTAAAATAAATAATTTTTCAAATTGCTTTCAAGTTTTCCTTTGACCTATGAGGGTGCCGGATGGTAGTGGAGCTATAAAAGTATTAGGCATGTACATATGTACATTGAGAAGACAATGAAACACAGTGTCAAGAAGGAGAAGTGGGATCCAGTTACTCACTATTTGATCTTATCTTTTCAAAGCCTTAGTTTACAGCTCTCTAAAATGGGGATCGTGATTTGTGCTTCTCTGTATTGTAAGATTTTCTGTTGATGGGTGGGGCTGTGTTCTCTCCCTGTTATTTACCTGAGGAAATCAGTCCTGAATATTCATTGGAAGGACTGATGCTGAAGCTGAAACTCCAATACCTTGGCCACCTGATGCGAAGAACTGACTCATTGGAAAAACCCTGATGCTGGGCAAGATTGAGGGCAGGAGGAGAAGGGGACGACAGAGGATGAGATGGTTGGATGGCATCACTGACTCAACAGACATGAGTTTGGGTGTACTCTGGGAGTTGGTGTTGGACAGGGAAGCCTGGTGTGCTGCAGTCCATGGGGTCGCAAAAAGTCAGACATGACTGAGCAACTGAACTGAACTGATGACCTCAAGTGCATCAAGCCTAAATTTCAGTGAAGCCTCTCCATCAGACATCTGCAGCTCAGTGTGTCCAGAAATCTCATCTCCTACCCTGTTGCACTTGCTTGTCTCTTGGACATTTTTCCCTTCCTCTCTCTCTGCTTCTGCCGCTGTCATCCTGGTTCAGGCCACTGTCTGCTGTTGCTGGACTCTTGTAGCCACTTACCTAGTTTCATGCCTTTGGTTTCTCCCTTTGGCACTGATCCTCTCGTCCAGAGCCAGGGTGATCTTTTTTATTTATCTGTGTGTGTATGTTTCTTGTGTATAAGACACATGTTTATCATGTATGATATAAAGTCCATAGTACATCCTCTGAAATAAAAGGAAAGAAAGAGAACAGGCGAGTCTTATCCACTCTGCTTTGTTTTTGTGTCTTTGTTCTGTCTTTTCGGGGCGGCGGGGTGGGGAGGGCTGCACTGTATGGCCCAGGGGACTCTCAGTTTCCTGACCAGCGGTCTTACCTGGGCCCGTGGCACTGAGACAGTGAAGTCCTAGTGACTGGACTGCCAGGGAATTCCCGTCTCCCTCGTTCTTTTGTTTTAGATGTGGTTTTCTTTATAGTTTATGTAGTTTCAAATATCAAATAGCAGTGCTCCAGGATTTTAATGGAAAGTAGCAGACCCTGCCCCTCCACTTCCCCTTATCCCTAAATCTTGTGCCTCAGAAGGTACTTCTTTTTGACTATTTATATTGTATAATTTCTTGCTTTTCCAGACTTTGACATTATCTCTTCGCTTCTGTAGATGGGAATTAGCACTGCTATGCCTCTTGCTTCTCATTTGCCCACAAGGAAACGTCCCCTCCTGGTGTCCTCCAGAGTTATATCACAGTGTTTAGTTAAGACTGTCTTTAATGTTTATATTATTATAACTCTACACGTATTTTCATTGCTGTGCCAGACTGTGTTCCATGAATATTTCCTTATTTTCATGTTGTGTTTTCCCTGAAGGTTAGCGCTGCTTCTTTGTTGTTATAGTTTTCTTTGTTTCTGTCACTGTTTATCTCCGCAGTCATGCAAATGAGCTATAAAGTCCTTCCAAAGTGTATTTCCGCACAGCCCACTCCATCGGGTGACGTATCCGAGCACTGCTTTGTCTGGTCCTGCAGCTGCCACCCTGCTGCTCTCTCTGGACCGGTGGCTCGTAAGGCTCAACATGCAGGCGTCACCCTCAATGTACTTTCACCCCTGTCCTGTGTTAGGTCCTCTCTTCCTCACAGTACCCTTTCCGCTCTCTCGACCACTGTCGCTTGGTGCGTCACGTCTGTAAGGACCCCCTGAGGAGGGGCTGTGGACGTGGGGTGAGGGCTCAGGGGCCCCGTGGCACATGTTCCGCTGCCTGCGCTCCGGCGCTGAGCGTCTGAAGGACCGCACCGTTGGCAGACGTCCCCTCCTCACCTCCTTGCCAGGCCTGCTGACTGGTCCTGTCTGCCCTCGCCTGCATTAGAGGCAAGAGCATCACCTTTCCCACCACACCTTCCCGTGTGCTTTGACATCGCCGCATACTTCCACGCCTTTGCATTTGTTGGTGCTATTCCCTTAGTCTGGAGGACTCTTCTCCAATTTTCTACCTGGTAAGAAACTCTAGTCATCAGCCCCGATGCCTATCAGGTAATAAGATTGTAGCTGAGAAGGAATGTTCCTACTTTTGTTTAGCAATGTGTGAAATGACAGTTTTTTAAGCAGGAGTATGGCAGTTGTTAGATTTAGGTTTGTCAACTGCCTTGATCCATTTTGGAAGAACTAGGGTGTAATTCACTAACAAATCTAGTTAATACTATTTCCTCAAATAAGTCAGTTTCAGCACAGCGGACTTCAGAGATGGTAAGCAAGCTAACCAATGCCGACTGCTGGTCAGAGATAGATCTTCAGGGTTGTCATTCAGTGGTTGTTTCCGTCAAATTATTTTTGACTTTCTGAGATATTTTTAGTAGACCTCTGTTTGTTCTCTCTCACTGGTGAAAGCTGAAGTCTGAAATAAAGTCTGAAGTTGGTGGGGTCTTGCTCCCACAGGAGGCTTTTGGGGAGAACCCATCCTTGGCCTCCACCAGCTTCTGGGGCAGGTGGCCGGCTGCCTTGTCTTGTGGCCATGTCCTTCTCTTTGTCTGCAGGTCACCTTCTCACCTGTATGCCCATGTTCACGTCTGTGTTTCTTTTATGATTGGACTAGGGCCCATCTGATAAACCAGAAATGATCTTGTCATTTCATAATCCTCAAAAACATCTGCAAGGACCCCTTTTCTAAACAAGGTAACATTCACATGTTCTGACAATTAGCCACCATGAGGGCTGCCATTCAACCCGTGGGAGCCTCTAAGGTAAGGTGCCTTTTGAGATATGTGGTCTCTGCTGCTAATCAAGCATACATTGTTCTTTGGTCGTAGTGACCACATCACTCAGTATGTTGCAGGTTCATTCAGTCATTTTAACAGATAAACCTGCCACGAACCAGGCCCCGTGCCAGGTCCTAGCTTTATAAACACTAACACAGACAAAATTCCGCTCTTCAGAAGGCCACAGTGTTGCAGGAGGGATCAGCTTTCCCCAAGCATCCTCATCTATTATTTGAATACATAATTTTATTTTAAATAACTGGAGAAATACGGAGTTAGAAATACAAAGAGAAACTCTGGCCAGTGTTTTAGCTATGTGGAGAAGGTACGGAGGGGACTAGTCAAAGGACTATTAATATTTAATAACTTACCAACCAGCAGTGTCTTGAGCAGACTTTTAATGTACAAAGTGACTTGATGATAGAAACCCAAACTCTCTGGTAAACCCAGACAATGAACTCTACAAAATCCTCTCAGTTTATTTCACATGAGACCCTTGACTTCTTGCCCTAAAAGTTTACTCCAGTCTGTTCCCAAAGAAGGTGTTTTCATAAGGTGCAAAGCAAATGGAGGTTAGTCCTCAACCTTTGAAAATGCTTTATTGCTTTCATTTGTTTTTTTAGGGCTTTATTGCACTGAAAACATGTTTTTTTCAATTATTCTTATAAGGTTCTCTTGGACTTAGGTAATAAGGAAGAATAACTTACAATCCAGAATTATCACCTCTAGAAGATGTTCTAATCCAAAGTTTCTTCACAGTGCAGTGTGTTCTAGACAAGCTGTTATCATGAATGAAGGACCTAAGTTTGTCAGTGATTTCTTTACTGGGGGAAACAAAGATTGATACACGTTTAAGATTATCCATTAATGTAATTACTGCTTTTCATTTGCATTCCATCCTGCATTTTCATCTGGGAAGGACGAGGGTGCAGGGACAGCTGGTGCCTCTGTAATTGCTCACAACCCCCAGCCCGCCTGTCTGCACTCCCGGGAGTGTGGGTCACAAGTGTCACCGTCTGTCGTGCATATTCCAATAAAACGAAAAGGCTGACACACCTGGTTTTTCTTCCACACCTTCCCCAGGTAATTGTTCATTATGGGTGCTGCGTAGCCATTTATCAGGTAAGAATAGAATTGATTTTATGTTTACTTTTTGAAGCTAGAAAATAGTGTTAAGCTCTTAGATAATTTAGGAAATTTCCAACTTTGTACTATTCTCCCAACTTTTCTAAAGTTTGAAATGATATCAAAACAAAACAGCATTAAAGCAACTTGTAAAATCCTTGCAAACATGACAAGAACTGGAACCTTCCTGGGAACATGCCGTTAGTTTCAAACATCATCCTTGTTGAAATGTAGTTAGTTCTCATGGTGAGAGTGATTCGTTCAGTGGGGCTTGTGCTTCCCGTTGTCATTCGTCTGCACCCTTCCTCTTGCCTCTGCTTCATCTGACGCTCGCAAGTGATAATGAAAGCACCAACTGACAATGGCAAAGCGGAACACAATTTTACTAGGTCACCCAGGAGGGTCTAGAGGACAGAGCTTCACTGGCCGCTGCTCTGTTCGTGGATTGTTTTCCTTTCTCTCTTTTTTTTAAACCCCTGGGAACTTGCATTATTATGCCAGACTAGGTCTTCAGAATAAGCCCTGGACTTGCCTCCCTGCATCTCAGGACAAGCAAGGAGGGCCTTGACTCCTCAACCTCAGTCTGAGAACGCTTGAATCCAGGTGAAGAGCCCCCCTGACTATAGTGCTGGCCAGGATTTGTCCCTCCAGTGCTGTTGCCCTGGCCTGGACATGTTTGCCTGGTCATGTTAGGTGTTCTTGCAATTTGGGATTTTCCTTCCAGACGTAGATGTAAACATCTTGCCACCCTTAAACTATGTGTCCAAATGCAATCCAGCTCAAAGTTGAGGCTATTGAAGATGTCTGGAGTTTTCCATGCCTCATCAACATGGGAGCTATTTATTATTTCACTTTGAGCTGTGCATGGAAAATACCTGGTGATATATTCATGATTGCTTGGATGGATTTCTGAGTCTCTTTGCTTTGAAGTAATAAGTTTAGTATGGTGTCTGACCAAAAGTAGATTTCAGATTTTGCTCATAGCTTTAACTTTATTAAAGGTCCATCTTGAGGAGGAGTAGGTTAATGTAATTTCTCTGTCATGCTAATAAGATATATGTGATTTTTATGTTTAGATAGTATGTGTTTTGCTTTTGCAGCTTGTGGAAGAAGAAGATAAAATAAATGCCTCGTTGGTGAAAAGTGATCCTGACCACTCACATTTTTGTTTTAATCCCCAGTTCAGTTCAGTTCAGTTCAGTCTCTCAGTTGTGTCTGACTCTTTGCGACCCCATGAATCACAGCACGCCAGGCCTCCCTGTCCATCACCATCTCCCGGAGTTCACTCAAACTCATATCCATTGAGTCAGTGATGCCATCCAGCCATCTCATCCTCTGTCATCCCCTTCTCCTCCTGCCCCCAATCCCTCCCAGCATCAGAGTCTTTACCAGTGAGTCAACTCTTCGCATGAGGTGGCCAAAGTACTGGAGTTTCAGCTTTAGCATCATTCCTTCCAAAGAACACCCAGGGCTGATCTCCTTTAGAATGGACTGGTTGGATCTCCTTGCAGTCCAAGGGACTCTCAAGAGTCTTCTCCAACACCACAATTCAAAAGCATCAATTCTTCAGCACTCAGCTTTCTTCACAGTCCAACTCTCACATCCATACGTGACCACTGGAAAAACCATAGCCTTGACTAGACAGACCTTTATTGGCAAAGTAATGTCTTTGCTGTCTAGGTTGGTCATAACTTTTCTTCCGAGGAGTAAAAATTCCATATCACTGTGAAAGGAGGATCCAAAGTCTTTGAAAATCTGAAGACCCTTTCCCACAATTGCTGTCATGTAAAATGTTCTTTTCAATTCTAGTCCACTGGGATATAAATTAGCTTAAGCCAAAATTAACAATACTCTTGATGCCAGGACAATTTCATGAGTTCAGGAAGCTTTTTTGAGCTTTTGCCCTCTTTTGGCAGTTGTTTTATTTTGCCACTAATGGAATGTCCAAGACCACGTGAAGTCCCAGAGCTTTCACTTAAGGCCGGGCCTCAGGAGTCCACCAGCAGGGCTGGCATGGGGAGGTTTTTGTTCTTGCTGTCAGGGTATGGCGGCCTAGCCAGGGCTGAGCCCATAGAGCGTGGTGCTTCTTGGAAGTTTTGGGAATTCGTACTGGGGAGCCAGTTCTGAACAACTTGCTACGCTGTCACTTAATATTTAAGTGAAGCTTATTTGTAAAGACACACACACAAAAAGTCAAAAAGTATTTCAGGGGGAGTAAAGACTGTTTTTGGGAACAGTAATGGCATAGGAAGACTTTCCTCTGTTACCTGCCTCAGAGCAAGGCAGTGAACACAGTCGCGGAGGTTCAGCTTTGGAGATCTGAAGCACAATACTAGGCTGATTTGTACTTCCCTTTATCATGTCTGTCTGTTTCTGGTATAAGTTTGTGTGTTTAGATGGTTCTGTGAATCTTTGAGCTTGTTTCTTTGTGAGGTCTGTTTATACATTTGGAAACATTGGTGAGCATGGTACCCCTGGTGTTTTGTGGCTTTGAGCTTTTGATCCTTTTCTGAGGCTGCCGCCATGACGTTAACCTTCGATGGAGTCAGGAGCATCAGAGGGGCGAAGAAAATGATTACCAGTGGTTAATAGCATCCCAGAGCTTTAGGAGTTTGGGAAGAGTGCCATTTCCATGAAGGAGTCTGAGAGCTCACATGGTGAGAAGCTCCCTGACCACATGTAAATTGAGAAATAGGTTTCAAAATCGGTTTTGATTAAAATGGGAATTTGAGCCTGCCGCTGAAAACCAACCCTCTTGCTATAAATTATTTATGGCATGAGCACAAGGGTTTGGTATAGAGGCTGTAAGCCTTTTTTTTAATCTCACTTCAGATACCGGTTTAATTATAAAAAGAAAATAATTAATTTTGGTATTGAAACAAATTTTTTAAAGGGAGGTTCTGTTCCTACAGTGACTCTAAGGTAGAAAAAAACAGCCACTGATGCTTTTCAAAAGAGCCAACGTTGCACCTGAGTTCAACATAAAAGTATAAGTGGCAGGTCTCAACTAACACAGTTTATCACATTAGACGCTTGACAAGATAGTCCTTAGAGTGGGTGCGTCTGTGGCCTACGGAGCAAACACTTGTGGAGTCTTGAGCAGAAAGTGAAAGAGGAGAGTGAAAAAGTTGGCTTAAAGCTCAACATACAGAAAACGAAGATCATGGCATCTGGTCCCATCACTTCATGGCAAATAGATGGGGAAACAGTGGAAACAGTGTCAGACTTTATTTTGGGGGGCTCCAAAATCACTGCAGATGGTGACTGCAGCCGTGAAATTAAAAGGCGCTTACTCTTTGGAAGAAAATTTATGACCAACCTAGATAGCATATTGAAAAGCAGAGACATTACTTTGCCAACAAGGGTCCATGTAGTCAAGGCTATAGTTTTTCTAGTGGTCATGTATGGATGTGAGAGTTAGACAGTGAAGAAAACTGAGCGCCGAAGAATTGATGCTTTTGAACTGTGGTGTTGGAGAAGACTCTTGAGAGTCCCTTGGACTGCAAGGAGATCCAACCGGTCCATTCTGAAGGAGATCAGCCCTGGAATTTCTTTGGAAGGAAGGATGCTAAAGCTGAAGCTCCAGTACTTTGGCCACCTCATGCGAAGAGTTGACTCATTGGAAAAGACTCTGATGCTGGGAGGGATTGGGGGCAGGAGGAGAAGGGGACGATAGAGGATGAGATGGCTGGATGGCACCACGGACTCAATGGACGTGAGTCTGAGTGAACTCCGGGAGATGGTGATAAACAGGGAGGCCTGGCATGCTGCGATTCATGGGGTCGCAAAGAGGCGGACACGACTGAGCGACTGAAGTGAACTGAACTGAGCTTTAAACACATAGTTAGGTTGATTTCTGGCTAACTAGGTTGTGGCATGTCTGTCTCATGGACAGACTGCTGAGCGATAGGACATTAGTGTGGAGGTGCCTAGTAGATGGGTATTGGGCAGCAGCCCAGCCTGTGGCATTGCCTCCCTTTCTGAGATCAGAACCCCCACCTCTGGCTGCTGTGGGATCAGACCCTCACCCTTACCTCCTGCCTGCAGGGAAGTTCAGATAGTGAGGGGAAAGTGGAATTTTAGACACAGATATGGAGACTGGTCGGAGAAGGCAATGGCACCACACTCCAGCACTCTTGCCTGGAGAATCCCATGGACAGAGGAGCCTGGTGGGCTGCAGTCCATGGGGTCGCCAAGAGTCAGACTAGACCGGGCGACTTCACTTTCACTTTTCAGTTTCATGCATTGGATAAGGAAATGGCAACCCACTCCAGTGTTCTTGCCTGGAGAATCCCAGGGACAGGGGAGCCTGGTGGGCTGCCGTCTGTGGGATCGCACAGAGTCGGACACGACTGAAGCAACTTAGCAGCAGCAGCAGCACGGAGACTGGTGTAGTCTTCGCAAAGATGGTGTAGTCTCTCTTTTCATTGTATAGGGTTTGAGAAAGATATGTCTATATCTCAGACGTATCTATCTATATTTCAGATCAGCGTTATGTTTCTATGTCCTTTTGGTCCTATTTATGTTTGCCTCTGTGTTCTAACATAGACTGAAAGAAGTGGATTCAGTCTCCTAAAACTCCGGTGTTTCTCTTGTTCTTAAACATTTTATTTATTCATTGAATATTTATTGCTTGTATCCCATGTATCAGGAATGGTTCTCGGTGTTGGGAACACAGTTTTGAGTGAGATTGACAAGGTCCCTGGTCTCACAGAGGTAACACTGTGCTGGGGGAAGACAGATGCTGCCAAGGGGAAAAACAAGATGATTTCAGATGCCAGTGAGAGGAAGAAAGGGAGCGAAAGACAGGAGGTGGATAAAAAGGGACTGTGGGTGGCTCCAGTTGAAACAGGCTGGTCAGAGAGCCTCTCCTGGGGCGGGGAAGGTAGCGTCCGTAGAAGTCCAAGTAGAGAGAGGGAGGCGCGCGCCGGGATCTGGTGGAAGCAAGCTGTGGCAGAGGGAACAGAGGGGCTGAGGCAGAAGTGACCGTGGCGTCTTGGAAGAGCAGGTGCAAGGGGTTTCTGCCTGTCTCTGTCAGTGATGCTGGGTTCTCGGGAGAGCTCTCATTTCCTTGCAGCTTTTGTCCTCTGTCACTGTGAGTGTCCTCCCCCAGCTCGTTTCCTCCTCCCGCTGAGATTGATCGGTTGTGTGTCAGCGGAGTTGTTGGCTTTGCCCCTGCTGGCGGGGCTGTGCCTGTACTGAGTCCTGGGCTCCTCTGAGTCGCCCAGGAGTTTCTCCAGTTGACCAGAGTGGTCTCCAGAGTTATGTGTGCACGTGCCCCGGTGGGACTCGGAGGGAGGGAGATCATCCACCTTGCTCTGGGGAGAATATTAGAACTCGTATCTGAATTTAGCATAATAAAAGATTAATCAGAAGACTGCCCCCAGCGCCCTCGGCTGGGGCTTCTCTTTCTAGACAGGTGGTCCACGGGAGGAAGGGGGCCTCTGTGGGGGGCGCACCCGTGGGGCCCTCACCTGCTGTCACTCTCCAGGCTGGACATAGTGGGGAACAGGCTTTGCGGGATAAAGCACAGCCAGGCTCCAGTCCCCACCTCACCCCAGCTCCCTTAGTGGGATATTGTGGTGAAAACTGCCAGGGTCTTGAATAGAGTTTCACCCTCTAAGTGACAACCGCACCCCAAGGTAGGTGGGTGGGCCCCTGCTGAAGTTTGGACTCGGTGATGGCTTGCACGTGGCTGCTGAGAAAAGAGTAGTGTCAGGGTCTTGGAACTGAGCAGGTATTGGTGTCTCTGGCTGAGCCACAGCAGGGAGGAGAAGCAGTCTGGGGAGACGGTGTCAGTCTGGGCAGGTGGAGAAGTCATGGTATGAGCTTGAAGCTTTGTCTTTAGACTCATGAATTCCCCAATGGCGAGAGAATAACCCAACTCCACACATGTTGCTGGACTCATGCCCTAGCCCCCCACCCATCCGCCGCTTGCTGCTGCATAACTTTTTTATTAACCAAAAGCAAATTATTTGCTTTATAAAATGCAAACAATAAATAAGCCTGCACAACAGAGTGAATGGTTTGTCAAAGGAGGTTGAAGAGTGCTTTGTTTAGAAAAGATCAAAGACGCTGAGCTGGAGAAGCACCGTTTGGCAAGATGAACTTGGAAACATAGGGAGCTGATTCTGGCAAAGGGGTCTGAGAAGTCAGGGACCCAAGTGAATTGATGATCTGCCCGCCAGTGCAGAAGATGCTGGAGACATGTGTTTGATCTCTCGGTCGGGAAGATCCCCTGGAGGAGGAAATGGTGGCCTACCCCAGTATTCTTGCCTGGAGAATCCCATGGACAGAGGAGCCTGGTGGGCTACGGCCCATGGGGTCTCAGGGTCAGACACAGCGACTGACCAACTGAGCACACACACACCAGCCCACACAGACACACACACAGTCGCTCTAAATTGCAGCCTGTTGATTTACTATTTGCATAAATTCTTCTGCATTCAGAGATCTTTAAAGCAACATCTTGTTTTTGGAATGTGAAGAGTTTTATGGCTAGTAGGACCAGGGAGAGATGGTGACTTTGAAATGTGTTGGTTGGGTTGCAATGAACTGTACTTCTGCATCATTCATTGGAAATATTGGAAAGGTAAGTATTTCAGCTGCCTGTTACTTCATCCCAGGAAAGGTAAGGAAGGCAGCAAGCCCGGGTCTTTGCAGGCGTGCTCCTTAGGAGCCTGCACTTGTGTTTCCTGAGGTCTGAGTGCTTTGGCAGGTTGTTACCCTGACTGCAGGTGAGGCCTGGCCTCCGCTGCCTGCCAGCCAGGCCGCCGTTGCCCTCTTCTGGTAAGGGGCTCACGCTGCAAATGTCCCGAGTTTTACAGGGAGGGGAAACTCCAGCTCATCTTTCACTGTTGGTCAACTACACTGCCAGCTGGCAGAAATTCCTATAGTGAAGTGAATGTTTGGTTTAAGATGTTGTGACATATACTCAGACCATGGAACCATGTGAGGGTCTAACCTTACTTACAGTTTTGGCTCTTGGGGGCTACCTTCAATATCCATATCATTTTCCACAGTCAGGCCACTTTCTCTTTGTCGAAAAAGATTTCCTTCAACCTTTTCTCTGCCTAGAAAACCCTGTCTGACTGCTTCGTTAGCTCACTCATGTGTGAGTTTGCATCCCTGATAATGGCAGCAAATGCAGGGAATATGGTTTTAATAAAATTTTCGTATCTAATATCTCTGAAGCATTAGGGCCCAGAACACTATAGGCCTGGGGTAAACAATTTATATCCCATAGGAGCATTTTAGCCTTGCTTGGTGACATACTTACACAGTTTTTAATTTAGAGATGAGTTTATGTTACATGGGAAAACTTAAGAATATATTAAAATAACTAACTGTTGGAAAGGGGACGTGATGATATGGGGTTCCCATACTTGGTGGCTGATGCTGTAGCCAAAAGCCAGTTCTTATTCTGCTGCTTCTTGTTCTTTTCTGATGCGTCCCTGACTGGCAGCTTGTCTTTCCCTCCCCGCCTGGGAGGGAGGTAAGCCCTCAAGTGAACTGTGTGGGCTTTGCTGTTTCAAGGACCATTGTCGTGAATACCTGGAGTGGAAATACTGTTTTGTGAGGCATTTAAGCACTTCCTTAGTACACCACCATTTAATAGATTTTTAAATGACCCATTAAGTAGCTATTTGGCACTTAAAACCTTGAGAGTGTCCCCAGTCCAAGCTAGCTACCCTACTTGTTTTGGTTACTAAGGATCTAAACACATAACGTTGATCTTTTTAAGCTGGATCAGTTTGATGTTTGCAGTTCATTGATCAGTCTAATTTTTCTAGGAAGTTAATAATGACAAAACATACATCAAATAGTCATGATCTCAGTATGATACTAATGAAGCATGAGACGGCTCTTCAGGTTACCCCATCCACCCTGTGCTGAGACCCCCCGCAGACTGCCCCGAATAAAAATGGTCAGAAAACTGTCTCTCCCAAGGATGGGCAGTCACCATTTAGATTTTTACAAAAGTAGTGATATAGTCGATTTCTAAAAATGTTATCTGTTCAGAATTCCTGCGTTTATTTTTTCATTCATTCACTCCTTGGTTTAGGCCTTTTTCGAGGTTAGTAGTAACACGCAAATGCTTTATAGAGTGGAGGTAATCTGTCAGTTGGCCTTCTGATGAATCATGGGACAGAACAGTTTGTTAGCAAATTAAATCTTCAGACTCATGGGGAAAACCCTCATTGATAACATCCATCAGGGTCCTGGCTGAGAGGACCCTTTCTGTGTTTTCCAGGCAGTAGGGCAGGAGGAGCAGGAGCCCTGGCGCCCTCCTCCAGCTGGGCATTTGGTGGGGCATCTTCCGCTCCAGACTCTCTGCCCTTCTCTGTCTTCCGCCCCCGCTGGGCTGGCCCTGGATCCCAGCCGGTCCTCCAGTGCCTGAGAAGCCCGCTGACTTCACATGGGAGTTTCTGGAGCAGGACCTCTCTCCTTAGGCACTAATGACAGCATGAACCAGATGATCCTTTGTTGTGGGCCATCCTGTGTATTGTGGAACAGTTAGCAGCTTTTCTGGACTCCACCCTCCGGATGCCATTCAAGACAGCCCTAAATGCTTCCAGACGTTGCACACTGGGGAGTGCAGGGGGTGATGGGGGTGATTTTTGCCTCAAAACCGCAGTTCTAGACTATGAATGGTATGTTCCTTCTTTAGCCGCATTACTTGGAGGTAAATTGCACTGTCACACTCTCTCAGTAGGTGCTGATATATGGCACATGATGTATTTTAGCCTGAAGATTCATTAATTTGAGGAATTCTGGGTGAGGAATAGATTTTCTGTTGAAGGCTAATGCTCAAGGGAGAGTTAATCAGGGGGTGCATACCAAAAACAATTCAATTTAGCTTCTTTTTTCTCACCAAGAAAAATATTTAGTTCCCTAGTTTGTTTAAATTAGGAACAGGCATCATAAAACTTTATTTCATAGGAATAACTAACTGTAAACTTCATCCTTGCCATGTTGAGGCAGAGATGAGGAGGGGAGGATAGAAGCAGGCAAATGATGTGTGGAGAGAAGGAAGAGTAAAATCTAAAATGGAAAGAAGGGACAGGAATTTGAGAACAGAAAGACTGGAGGGAGAAAGACGTGACATGATAGTGAATGTCTTGAAAATTGCTGCCTGCTGCTCATCTAGCCGTGGAGTTCTCTTTTCAAAATTTGTTACTTTTTACCTACTCTGTTTTCAAATGATTAGTAAATTTATCAGTGTTCATTAATCTTCAGTTGCTCTCATTAGTAAATCTTCAGAGAATTCTTGGAAAGACTGGGAAGGAGGGGAGAGAGGGAGTGTGTGCAGGGGATAGAGGTTTGCTGGTACAAAGGATCATTATATTTTGGTTTGTAGGGGAAAAAATGACCAGTGAAATATCACTTCCAAGGGTAGGTAGAATCAAGCAGATACCAGGATCTGCTTCCCTGTCTCTAGTTTATAAGGGCATATGCAGACTTCAGATTGAAGTCATTTGAAGATGACCTTTTCCACAGTGGTTCTCAACCCAGGCAGCAGGCTACAATCAGGTAGGGAGATTTTAAACAATACTGGTGTCCAGGCCCAATTTTGCTCTCTCCCAGTCTGATTATGTTGGTCTTGGGCGGGATTTGAACACAGGCTTTCAGTATTCCCCAGGGTATCCTGATGCGCTGTCAAGGGTGCACAGCCCTCTTCTTAGGCCGATGGGCCTCAAAATGTGGTCTCCAGCAGGAGCAGCATCACCTGGCAGTGTTAGAAATCCATGTTCTCTGTCCCACCTCCAGCTGTGAAGTAAGAAACCCTGGGCATGAGCCTTGGCAATCCGGGTCTGTAACCTGCTCTCCTGATGAATCTGATAAATGGTCAAGTTTGAGAAACACTAGTTCAGGCAGTGGGTAGCGGTGCTTGGAAGACGGTGAATCTCAAGTCAAGAAAACGGAGTAGCAGCTGGTAGAAATATCACCTGCAGCCGCTGAGACTGTCTTCAGAGTTCAGTCGCCTCGGGAGACTCCTCACTTATGCAAGGAGAGCGCCTGGGAGCTGTAACTTTCCACCGAGAGCCTTCATGAGGCTTAATTGCTGACGTGTAGGTAGCAGCTGATACCAAGCTGTCTCTCCCACTGGTTTCTGTGAAGCTTTCAACCTTGCTCTCAATATTCTTAATTAATGATCTTCAGCTTCTGAAGCCATTTCATCAGTGGTCTCCTGTCCCAGCACGTTTCCCTTTGAGCTGTCCTTGAAGGTGGTGTTATTCCCAGCAGTCAATTAGAAAAGGAAAGTGGAAGCGGCTCTGTGCAAGTCCTGTGACCAATTAACCGCCTCCCTTCTCTCCCCTTTCCCACTCTGTAAAGAGGGCTTCGGAAGAAAGCCTTCCACTCCCCCAGCAGGCCCCGCCCCTGTTCCTCTAAAGTCCTTCTGTCATCCCATTTGCTATTTCAATTTCCTGCCTTAGCCACGAACTGGATGAAAATTCCCTTTGAACTCGTTTGCATTTTGCAGAAACCCGATGAAGCAGTGATGAAAGTCGTTAAGAGGCCTGAGATGCAGGGCAGGGCTGGAAGGGAAATTCAAGCACCAAATTTTAAGGCTCATTCCCGGGGAAAGCCAAGGGATTAGGAGCGATTATGGTGGCTGCAATAATAATTTTAAGAATTCTCCTTGAATTTTGTTTTCTAATTTGATAAGGCAGGGTCACAGTGAAAGGGGTGAAAGGTGAAGGGAAACTTAAACTGCTTAATCCTCTAATTGTCAGTAACAGCTTTTATGGCTTCGCTTTCTCTTTACAAGGAAAACACCTTGAACTAAAACAGTTCTGTTGGATCAGCACCGACTGTGGTAAAGTTCAGAGAAATTTCCCAGGTTAGTCCCTATCATCCCCTCACAGGCCATCCTGAGGAGTCTTCTGGAATTCCCTGCAGGATGGGAATCCCCTTGCATCGCCAGGCACTTCCTATTACAGGGTTCCTGATGTTATTTTCTCTTTTGGTTTTAGTCTCATTCAAATAACAGGACCAGGGTTTCTGAACCGGGAGTCATTTTAGGGAAGTATCTCTGGCATTCAGGAGAGTAACCACCAAGTAGAGTAGCCATAAGTTCATTAATAAATTAATTGCTAATAAATATGCTAGAAAACTCAGCAGTGGCCACAGCACTGAAAAAGGTCAATTTTCATCCCAATCCCAAAAAAAGGCAATGCCAAAGAATGTTTAAACTACCACACAATTGCACTCATCTCACACACTAGTAAAGTAATGCTCAAAATTCTCCAAGCCAGGCTTCAACAGTACGTGAACTGTGAACTTCTGGATGCTCAAGCTGCTTTCAGAAAAGGCAGAGGAACCAGAGATCAAATTGCCAACATCCGCTGGATCATGGAAAAAGCAAGAGAGTTCCAGAAAAACATTTATTTCTGCTTTATTGACTATGCCAAAGCCTTTGACTGTGTAGATCACAATAAACTGTGGAAAATTCTGAAAGATGGGAATACCAGACCACCTGACCTGCCTCGTGAGAAACCTCTATGCAGGTCAGGAAGCAACAGTTAGAACTGGACATGGAACAACAGACTGGTTCCAAATCAGGAAAGGAGTACATCGAGGCTCTATATTGTCACCCTGCTTATTTAACTTATGTGCAGAGTACATCCATCATGAGAAACGCTGGGCTGGAAGAAGCACAAGCTGGAATTAAGATTACCAAGAGAAATATCAATAATCTCAGATATGCAGATGACACCACCCTTACGACAGAAAGTGAAGAGGAACTAAAAAGCCTCTTGATGAAAGTGAAAGAGGAGAGTGAAAAAGCTGGCTTAAAGCTCAACATCCAGAAAATGAAGATCATGGCATCCGGTCCCATCACTTCATGGCAAATAGATGGGGAAACTGGAAACAGTGTCAGACTTTATTTTCTTGGGCTCCAAAATCACTGCAGATGGTGATTTCAGCTATGAAATTAAAAGACACTTACTCCTTGGAAGGAAAGTTATGACCAACCTAGATAGCATATTGAAAAGCAGAGACAGTACTTTGCCAACAAATATCCGTCTAGTCAAGGCTGTGGTTTTTCCAGTGGTCATGTATGGATGTTAGAGTTGGACAGTGAAGAAAACTGAGCACCGAAGAATTGATGCTTTTCAACTGTGGTGTTGGAGAAGACTCTTGAGAGTCCCTAGGACTGCAAGGAGATCCAACCAGTCCATTCTGAAGGAGATCAACCCTGGGATTTCTTTGGAAGGAATGATGCTGAAGCTGAAACTCCAATACTTTGGCCACTTCATGCGAAGAGTTGACTCACTGGAAAAAAACTCTGATTCTGGGAGGGATTGGGGGCAGGAGGAGAAGGGGACGACAGAGAATGAGATGGCAGGATGGCATCACCGACCCGATGGACGTGAGTCTGAGTGACCTCCTGGAGTTGGTAATGGACAGGGAGGCCTGGTGCGCTGCGATTCATGGGGTCTCAAAGAGTCGGACACGACTGAGCGACTGAACTGAACTGATTCCCCAATTTATTAGTTAGCTACTCTTTTTAACTGCTACTCTGTTTTTTTTTTTTTCTCTTTGAGTTTAATCCTAAGGATATCTCTGTGAGAGCTTTTATAGATAAGGGGATGAGGTTCAGAGAGCCTGAGAAACTGGCTCCAGGCTCTATGGCCAGTAAAAGCTACAGCCGGTGGTGGGATACACGCCTGCTTGAATCTAAAACCCCATGCTTTGTATGCGAAATTGTTTCCGAAGGTAGCTTCTCAGATTCTTGAGATTGGTAAGCCCACATCCTTAGGGGGTACACGAATCGAAAACGAAACACTCACCAGAGTTGCGCTGGGTGCTCGCAGTGGCCGTCAGTCGAGCGCAGCACATCAGCAGCATGCCGTTCCCTGTGCCGTTTTCCTGGCTGCTCCCGACTAGCCCAGAGCCCTGTGGGAACAAGGCGCTGTTTGTCCGGTTGTCTGTTTTCACGTGCTCTATGTCAGCACAGTGTGGTCTCCCAGCTTGTCTGCTGAGCATACCCCCTCCCATGGCAGATCATTTCCTGGCTGGCAAGCCTGCCGGCCAGAAAGTCTTCCTTATGTGAAGCTGACGCCTGTCTCCTTGGGATTTCTCTGCTCTTAACTGGTTTTGTATCCCTAAGGCCCTAAAGCACTGAAAAGGATCATTCTTCCGCCTTTAAAAGTCCTGGTAATATTATTTTATCCTGATTGTTTTCTTTTTTAGGTTCATCATTTCACTTGGTTCAGCTGATCCTCATAACATGATTTTCAGTGTTGCTCTTATCCTGGTCTCTCCTATGGTTTGTCTCTATTTGAATGTTGATGCTAATTGAGCGTTAAATGTGTAAACCATAGCCATTGCAATGCTTATTCTGGCCAGTACTGCGAAGGCAAACTAAAAGGACCTTGCCATCACCAACCGCAGCGCTATGCTGTCCGCTCACAGAGCTGCGCCTAGACTAGGATGACCTCTGTGCTCGGGCTGTTAGTTTTTTTGAATCGAATGTTGACCTTTGTGCTTGCTTAGTCGCTGAGTCGTGTCCGACTCCATTGCCTATAGCCCACCAGGCTCCTCCGTCCATGGGGATTCTCCAGGCAAGGATACTGGAGTGGGTTGCCATGCCCTCTTCCAGGGGATCTTCCCAACCCAGGGATCAAACCCAGGTTTCCTGCACTGCAGGCTGGTTCTTTACCATCTGAGCCACCTACATATATTCTTGTTAAATCCCATCTAGTTAAGTTGAGGGCTTCCCAGGTGGCACTAATGGTAAAGAACACGCCTGCCGATGCTGGAAACATAAGAGACTGCAGGTTTGATCCCTGAGTTGGGAAGATCCCCTGGAGAAGGGCATGGCTACCCCTTCCAGTATTCTTGGTGGGAAAATCCCATGCACAGAGGAGCCTGGTTGATCTCATCTTTCTGAGTTGCAGAGATCTAGGGTTTTTTGTTTGTTTCTTGTTTTTGTGCCAGATTCAGTTTTTGCTGTGCAGCCGCATGCACTGACTTCGTGGCATGTTCACTATGTCTTCATGTCACTGCTGGCAGTGTGGACCAGGACCAGGGTCACGGGAGAAGCTCTTCACCGTCTCCCTCCACTCTGTGGTTTAGCCATTAATGACTTCTGTGGTTATCATTGTTGAACTAGTTATGAATCCATCTAAGTGTCATTTCATCCATGATGAAATTTTTCTGTTTTTTCTTTGCCAAGATTCATTTGTTCATTCACAGATTCATTCCGTCAATATTTGCTGGGACCAGGCAGGCGCTCTTGCAGGGAGAACTGTTCAGGTTTGTTAACAGATGGGTTGCAGAATATGAGAGACGCAGAGGCATCCGGGATGACTCCAAGGTTTTGACCTGAATGGCTAGCAGAGTGGAGTTGTCATTTCCCAAGTCAAATCAGGTAAACCTGGGGGGAGCAGATTTGAGGGTAACGTGTTAGTAGTTCGGGTTTGAACTTGTGAAGTTGTAAATTTCTATTTGGAGATGGAGACTGTCTGACTGGATATGTGCTTCTCCAGCTGGGGTAAGGTCTGGGTTGGAACAGAAACATTGGGCATGACTGATATGTGAAGCCTTGAGACTAATGGGAGTGTAGGTAGAGACAAAGAGGTCAAAGGACTGAGCTCTGTTTAGATGTCGGTGCAGTGGGGACAAGCGTGCAAAGGAGGCTGAGCAGCGACCAGTGAGGAGGGAGAACCAGGAAAAGCACGGTGGCCTGGAAGTGAGGGTTTCAAGGATCAAGTGAGTGAACCACTTTGTTACGACGGCACCGAGGGCTTCCCTGGTGACTCAGTGGTAAAGAACCTGCCTGCCAGTGCAGGAGACACGGGTTCGATCCCTGATCCAGGACGATCCCACACGTACACATCCCACCATACAACTGAACCCGTATGCCACAACCTTTGAGTCTGTGCTTTAGAGCCTGGGAGATGCAACTACTGAAGCCCGTGTACCCTAGAGCCCATGTTCAGCAACAAGAAAAGTCACCGCAGTGAGAAGCCTACACACCACACTAGAGAAAGCCTGGGCAGCAGTGAAGAGCCGGCACCGCGAAAAATAAATAAATAAAACTTTCTAAAAGGGGGCGCCGAGAGTCACTCACTGTGAGGACTGAGAACTGTTTACTGACTTGGCTGTGTGAAACGTCATAGGTAACCTTGACAAAAGCTGCTTTGGTTCTGTGGTTCAGGTAAAACGTTGCGGGAAACTGCCTGCTTCCTGGCTGAGGCTCACGCTGTCTTTGTCAGTCGGATTTCACCAGTTGTCACAGACTAGGCGCCGTGGCAGAGGGTACTGAGGTTAGTTGTCGTAACTTGGCTTCTTCTGGACCCTCTCTAAAAGTCTCTTAGGGTTTAGGTTTACAGCCACAAAGCTGCCTTCCTCCCCCTGCTGCAAAGCGCAGTGCCCTCTGCCCCTCTCCAGGATCTCGTGGCGACTCCAGCGCGTCTCATTACCCCAGGGGCCAAGCCGTGTGCAGGGCTCATCCTCTTTGTGCTTCCGGGTATGTTTCCCTGAACTCAGTGGTCTGGACTCATTTAACGGACTTAAGTGCAGTGTGTGACCTTCCTGTCTGTTTTGGGTTTACAGCTTCCTTCCTTTCCATTTCTGGGCTTTACTTTCCATTTCTTCCTAAGACCCTACCTTGGTCCATCTGGTAGGTTTCCTTTTCCCTTTGGATTTCCGTCACCATCATCCTCATCCAGAGGGCAGTTTTTAAGATGCTCAAAGAAGCATTATTGTATCTGTGGTTCTCAACCCTGGCTGTACATCACATTTATCTTTGAAGAGTGTCTGGTTTTTCTTTTTAAGGAAAATCATACTTTGAGTTTCTTAGAATTCTAACACAATTATCTTATCGTTATGATAAAATTGTGGTGTACTTTCCTCGTGGGTTTTAGAATTATATTCTGATGAGCTGTTGCCATCTGTTGTATTACATTGTGAAACCCAGTCAGATTTTTTTTCCCCTTCCTCTCTAATGTAACCTCCAGAAAATGTCCTGTATTGTATGAAGCATGCCAGAGTAGTCCTTAATGAGGTATAGTAGCCTACAGCAGAAGTTCTTAGAGTTGAACCTGCACCAGAATCATCTGGAGGGCTTGTTAAAACGCAGGCTGCTGCACTCCGCACCTGTAACTTTTGGTGGAGCAGGTCTGAATTTGCACATCAGCCAAGCCCCGGAAAATACTGATGCTGCTGATGCTGTGAGCACTAGACCTCCAGACTCTAGGGGACAAATATCCTTAAGGCTGTATGCACAGAGAGCTTTCCTAAACCGCCAGAACCAGGGTGGCTGGGCGCAGAGGGGCCTGGCGCTTGACGGGGCTGGGCCTCCGAGACGTCAGTCGCCCTGGGCCCTGCAGCAGTGGAAACTCCTCATGTGCCGGAGGCCTCGAGTCCTCCCTCTGAGCTGGGCTTTGGCTGCACCATGCGCCTGGCTCCCCGCTGACTTCCTCTGACGGTTACAGTAGCCTTGTCTCGGGCCTGTCAGAGTCGGCTTGGAAAACCCTTAGCCCTGCCCAGGTTAGAAGAGTAAAAAGAGCCCCTTTTGTCACCGGAACCTACACAAAATAATGACAGCTGGATTGAATAGAGGTGCCTGTCACAGCTCTACTGGACAAATCCTTTGTTATATTTGAAAATAGAGCAGATTCCAGAGGAAAAGTACTAATGTGAAGGACTCCTTAAGATATTTTGCATTAACCAGATAAACAGAATTCCTCTAAGGTATCCAGAGTCGCCTGAGTGCTCATCAGAGATGCTCTGGTTCCCCCACCCCCACCCCAAGAGGCAGGAAACCTGTGCCACCGTCTTGGATCTCCCTTCCTCTTTCAAGAAACCTCCCTCCAGGACTGACCACCCTGTAGAATAGTCCACACATTCTAAGCATTGATTACTAGGGGAATATTTGCAGGATTTTTGTTTTCATTTTTGTGTGATTCATTTATATTCTGTAAATGATAGGCTATACCGCTTTCCATTTGTTCTTAACGTTGAAGAATGCCATAATTCTTTGGGAATATAAAAGAAACGTTTTTAACATGTTAATTTTTAAGGCTCACATTGAAATTCATATTCCAAAGCTTTTTTAAAAAATTTATTTTTTTAATTGAAGGATAATTGCTTTACAGAATTTTGTTGTTTTCTGTCAAACCTCAACAGGATCCAAAGCTTCTTGATGACACAGACTGGGTAAAGCTATAAGAAGAATTTGAGGCTCCAGCACCCCGGTGTTCACCACTTTTGGTTTTCAGCTGACTAGGTGGTTGGCCATAAGTAGTCCTGAGCAAGCTTCTCACCAGCTGAAATGCTGCTAAAACTGAACGGTGCTTGTTTTTCTAGCCACTTAAGACCCTCTCAAGATAAGTTCCCTAAAGCAAGTACAGAATGATTTCTGTCACAATATCTTTTCATTTCATGCTCTCCATTGCAGAAATACGTGAGAAGAGGGTTCAGTGTAACCTGGTGTGATTACGAGCAATCTGTTCTTCTGAGAAGCAGCGTGTGGTCAGTTTATAAAGGGATTATGAGGCATTTATTAGCTTTTAATAGGAATAGATGGAAACCTTGCCCAGGCTGTTTGTAACTCTTTTGAAACTGACAATTAAGACTTCATTTAAAATACTCTGGAGTTGGAAGCAGATTCTACCTTTGGAGAGAAACAAAACAAAATAACCCATATTTCTTGAGCCCTTTGGATGGCTAGCACTGTGCTGAAGTCTTGTGCCGGGATGCTCTCATTTAGTCCTCAGCACAGCCCTGTAAAGCATCTTCCGTTACTGTCCTGCTGTGCCCTGAGGGCCTTTCCCCGGGGTCTGAGGTGCAGGCAGGGGCCTGTGCCAGGCCCATGCTGCCCCTCATCACCCTGTTGCTCACTGCTTATAGGCTCTGTACGCGGTGCAGGCTGGTTTCCTAGGAATGGTGGCCTCAGGGTTACACTGAAAATGAAAAATCGTTGAGGTTGGTGTTTAAAGAAATGAAGTCAGTTCTTACCTTTCCAAGGGAGCGGCTGAGGGTGTGTTTCTCGCTGCACTCTTCATACAGTGATGGATTGTAGAGGCTGTGATTCGGCCTCAGATGCTCCGTAAAGGTTCCAGAGCATCTGTGAAACTTAAGCCAGGCTTCGTCACAACACTTTGTTGGCTGCTTTCTTCTGAGCAGCACTTTGCTCCCCTTCTCAGATCTTGTCCACGGAGACTGTGAAGCACTGTGTGAGCACTTTAGGTAAGGCCCCCAAACCCTTTCTCTGGAGGAGACCAGAGACGACCTCCCGAAGGACACCAGCCCCTGGCTCTGTTTCCTCCTCCTTTTTGAAGCTGCCGTCGCAGACCTTAGCTCTGTTCTTCTGCCGTCTTCTTTCCTCACTCCTGTGTGATTTGCTCCCTGCCCATGTGCAGCCTCTTCCCCACCATGGCAATAAATCTGTTAAGAAAAACAAACCTGTGACTGGGAAGGCCTACATCCCTGACCGGTAGTCAGATGCCCTGCAGCAGAAACCAAACAGGAGAGACACTCTCGCTCCCCTGCTGATCCCTTTCCATGTCAGACAAGTGACACCCTGCCCTGCATCCCTCTCCACCAGGAAAAACTTCAAGGGACCAGCCATCCATTCACAACCGAGGAAGCCCTGGGTGCATTCCCTCTAATGGGTCTGAATTCGTGTAGTCGACCCAGGGTTTCATCAGAAGGTGGAACCCTGATCTTCTGGCGTGGAGTGGTGGGCACGTCTACCTGTTTTCTAGGGTGACAGCTTTCTGTTCACGTAGGAGGCACCCTGAGTTATAAACACAACTTGATGCTGTTCTTGGGACGGGATGTAGGTGAGAGGTGGTAGTTCCTCCTAGCAAGAGAGCAAGGCAGACACTTAAGTGCTTTTCATCACTGATGTAGTTTTTAAATTTATTGAGCAAACACTCTTCCCTGCCATCTGGGTGCTAGACTTGGTACTAGGCATTGACAACCCAAAGGTAACGGGAGGGCGCTGCTCCCGAGTCAGCCCCGGGAGCGGGGAGGCAGGCGGTCCTGCGTGGACAGCCTGTGACGAGTCCCACGACAGAAGCACAAGTAACATACTGTGGCAGCAGAGAAGAGCCCGTTCTCGCCTAAATCTGGCCAGACAGCGCTCGGGGGGCAAGAGCTCCTGGGTTGCTGCTGTTTTTGTCTCAGCTGACTCCACTGAGCTGCTCCGTGTCCTGTGGTTTTTACCGTGATGTCTAGCCACAAGACTCATTGCCAAGACGAAGTGGATCCCACGCTCTCCTGTTGTCTGTTCCAGAGCGGCAAGGGGTTTGCCTGCTGTGCTTGGGGGACCTGCGAGAACCAGCGGAGACAGCATCAGGTGCCAGACCTAGGGTGGCTCTTTGGGAAGCCTTTACGGGAGCAGGCACAGTGTGGGCCAGCAGGGTCCAAACAGGTTGTAAACCCAAATACCAGCAGGAGATGGGACCTGAGAGTATATGGCACCTTGAAGGAGACCCAGTTATGTCCTTTTATAAAGGGGGAAACTGACACCCAGAGAGAGGGGAGCTGGGGCAGCCCTCCTAAACCAGGCTGTGGTCGGAGGAGCTGGCGGTCTTGGAGTCCCGGTGCCGGCCATCCTCTTGTTTGTCAGCAGAGGCCTCTCTCCAGGCTGTCTCTGTGTGCTGGGCCCCTGACTTCACCCTGGCTAATTCTGTGCCTAAGATTCTAGAATGTTCCTCGCGCCTGGCCTGGCAAGTACTGCCCGGTTGGCCAGGCCCCATACCAAACAAAACTCAGCCCTGATCACCAGGGATCTTTGGAAAGAGAGCGAGCTCTCAGGCTCCTTGGTGTCTCCAGAACGCTGAGTGGCGATGTCTGTGCCTCTCCCGCGTGTCACAGTTAATGCAGGGCTGCACCACGGGGCTGGACCCGGGACCTGGCACCCCACAGGTGCTCGGCAAATCGAGGCTGCTGTGGTTGCCGGCTTGTTTCCCCCCCAGGAAGTGTCTGCTCCGGGAGACGGTCTCCTCCGTCGCCCCCTAAACTGCCTCGCCGAGACCCCTGGTATACACCCTCCTAAAGGGGTGCTGGTTTCTCCTCTTAAATGTAAACTCCAAGCTGGGGCTTCCAGAGTGCGTGAGTGAATAAGGATCAGGCCCAGGGGGTTAAATGGCCAAAATACTTGCCTTGGCTTTTCTTCACCTTGAGCTCTCTGGCGGGGCTGTCAGCGTCCTGCCTGCCACCCCACCCATCTTGGGCTCAGGGTGTCATGGTGCCCTCTCCACCCCCTTTGCCCCGGCCCCGCTTGCTCCAGGCCCTCCGTGGCAGGGCCGTAGCCTCCAAGCTGCCCCCTCGTCCGACAGGATGCCTGCTCCCCAGCCGCAGGAGCCGAACTCTGAGCCTGCCTCCAGCCCAGGAGAGAGCTGCATGGTCCCATTCAGAGCCTTCAGATACCCTGCCAAGTGCGGCCCGGCTGGGTGTTACAGGTCAGCTCGGCACTCGAGGAAAAGGGGGCCAGTATAATGGAGGAGGTTCCAGGCCAGGTGACTCTAAAGGGGCCCCCGCAAAGGGGTCGAGAAGTGAGTCCCAAGGGGCCTTCACCAGGGGGGATTCCTTCAAAGCAGCGAATGCGGGGGACTCTGGAATCCGGCGCCTCTGGATCTGACCCCTGGGGCTGTGACTTCACGCCTGTTTGATCTTAGACTTCACTTTTGCCTTCCCCGACTCCACTTCATTACCTCGAAAAGTGTGAGCGACAGTCCCGTTCCTTCACTGCTCAGAGGCGAGCTTTACATAGAATACTGTGAATTAAAGGGAGAGTTTTAGACTGCTTTTTCTTGAGAAGTCATGGACTTTTTAGTTTTGTGCTCTATGTGGTTTGTCTTGATATGAATGTATGTAATATTTTGTTGAAGTCTTGTAATAAAGTTGATGCTCTGGGAAGACAATTCCCGTGTGCTTTTATGAAGGCCTTTAGGAGAAACGTCTTTCTGGATTGCGTATCAGGATGGATTGGGTTAACCTCAGTACCGAAGCTGTCTTACAGCTTCTGATGGGCCTCTTATTTCTCATGTTGGTAACTGGTGCAGAGAGAGCAGAGTTGTTCAGACCTATCACACCTGTCGCTGGCTTCATTTTATGTCTTGACCTTTGACATAAAATGTTTAAATCTTTGCCTTGGTAAGCCAAGCTGCCTCAGATCCTTCATTCCAGGTGGGTGTATGATGCCAGTGACATGGGACACAGCTCATGTAGGAGGTGCCCCAGGGGAATGGCTGGACCTGCCTACACGCCCACCCTTGCCCTCCCTCCCCGTACCCAGCTGCAGCTCCTGACTGTCTTCCGAGTGTCCTCACGCCACCCCTCCTCTCCCAGGGCTGCCTTCTGCTGACTTTCATTAGGGTTTTGTATATATATAGTATGTATGTGTGTATATATATATATATATATATATATATATGTATATATGTATATATGTGTGTGTGTGGACTGTTTGGGTTTTTTTTTTTCCTTTTTTATAAATTTTTAACTTTTAATTAAATTGTGTTACAGTACTGTGTTAATCTCTGCCACATAGCAACATGAATCCGCCATGGGTACACACACAGCCCCTGCCTCTTGAGCCTCCCCATCAGCTCCCACCTCCCACTCATTAGGGTTTTGTGGTGGCTTTGAAACTGGAAGCCTGGCCCTGGGCACTTCTGCCTCCAGCCTTGCGTCTCCTTGCCCCTCAGGGCACGTCTGCGGCTCCTCCGTGTGCTGAGCCCTCCTGCCCTGTGGCCTCAACTGCTGACCTGCCCTGTGTCCACATAATGAGACTCGAGTGTCCCCAGAGCACCCCAGGCTCTCTGGGGCTTTCTCCACCACGCGGCTGTGATGCCTCCCCTCCACCCTGGCCTCCCTCGGGCAGAGTTGAGAACTCGCTCTGGTCCAGGGGTGTGCGCTGTGGTCCCATCTCCTGCAGAGCTTACGCTGGGGTGTGCGCTGTGGTAACACCTCCTGCAGGGCTTACCCTGAACCCCCCACCCCAGGCGGGAATGAATAATGAATGAATGAATGAGAGAACGTGGGGAGCCTTCCACGCATCTCAGAATTCTGAACCTGTATCTGAGATACCAGCATGAATGAGAAATGTTAGCATCCTCACTTTCATTTTACACTTCATTGTAAAATTAGAGGATAAGATTTCTCTGATCCGGAGGAGGAAGCCTTGGTACTCATTAAGTTTCGGCTCTGAAATTCTTAGGCAAGAGATAGGAAAAATCACCAACATACTTGGTTGGCAGTGAGTTTGGGGTGAGGTAATCTGAGGATCCTTGAATTCCCTTTTTCCAAAAGATGGAAAATGAGCGGTTGTCGCTGGTGATGACATAGTTTTCACCACTCCAGAATAAGGAGGGAGAAAGTGATTCTCTGACACATCAGTGTCTGGGGCTGTCTGAATGACCCTGGCCTTGGAGTGGGGAGTCCCCAGTTAGCACATGAGGCTGTGCTTTGCCCTAAACTCAGAGCTCGGGTGCCCTTCTCCCTCCATCTCCCTCTCCCTCCCTCTCCCTCTCTCCCTCCCTCCCTGCCTCTACACAGTAAGCATTCACTCTGAGCCAGCACTGTGCTGACCCCAGGGGTTGCAGAGGGACAGAGGTGTGGTCACTGTCTCCACCCAGGAGCTGCCAGTCTGGCACCGGAGGCCCCTTGGTGGAGCAGCCACTTCATGCAGAAATAAGCAGGAAACATCACTGATCCAGAGGAGGAAGGGGTGAACCCTTCAGAAAAGTTCCAAAGGGGTGGACACACTCCTTCAGGGACGTGCAGGGGCCCACTGAGCACAGGAGCACCACTGCTTTGGAAGCAAAGAGCACGTGCCCAGGAGCCGCGGGAGACGGTGAGGATGGGGCCTTAGCAGAGCTCGGGCCTCTGCATGGCGGGTGTGGCTCTGCTGGCGGCTGAGTCTCTGAGAAGTGGGCCTGATGCTCCAAGTGGGAGATGACGTGAGCGAGGAGCCGGGGGTGGGGGGGTGGGGGCAGTATTTAACTCTTGAAGAAGCAGAACCAGCCAGGCGTGGTGGCCGATGTTGCAGGCTGAGGGGAAGGAAGGAGTGAGGGGTGACTCCCAGGGTTTTGGCCGAAACCTCTGGGCGGAGGAGAGAGGAAGCTGGACCGGCCCTGGGCTGGCTGACTCCCAGCCCAAGCCAGGATGCAGCGCTTCCTCTCTCTACAGCCACTGGGCTGAGAGAGAGAGTGGCCTGTGTGGAGGACTCTGAGAGCCACTGGTGCTCCACGCAGAAGAGCTGGTGAGAGGAGAAGCAGGCGCTAAGCATGGAGGGGAGGGCTGGAGGCCTCGCTGCTGGCTGCCGTCAGAGCTGGCTTTCCTGATTTTTTCCCCTTTTCACTGCTGTTTACTCATGGGAGAAAAGAAGCAAAGCTTTGAGAGCAGGGACTTCATAAAGGCAGAATACCTGTGATTAGTGTGGGGACTGCAGAGAGTTCTCACTGGAGAACTCAGAAGGCTGGCTGCACCCCTCTGTGGGAGCAGGGAGGCGGGGTCTGGCAGAAAGCTCAGGAAGGTTTAAGTACCAAACTGAGAGTCAGTGATTTTTTTTTTTTAAGACATTCTGGTCAGGCTGCTTATAAGCAAACAGACTAGCTTATTTTTTATTTTTGTTTTATATTGGAGTGTGGTTAGCACTCCAGCATTAACAATGTTTTGTTAGTTTCAGACGTACAGCAAAGTGATCCAGTTATACAACTATGTATCTGTTCATTTTCAAATTCTTTTCCCAATTAGGTTATCACAGGATATTGAGCGGAGTTCCCTGTGCTCTGCAGTAGGTCCTTGTTGGTTATCTGTTTTAAATACAGCAGTGTATGTGTCTGTATAGCAGTGTGTATGTACACATAGCTTATTTGTGATCAGAGCTACAAATGATGAAATGAAAAATGAAAGTGAAAGTCACTCAGTCATGTCCAGCTGTTTTCGACCCCATGGACTGTATAGTCCTTGGAATTCTCCAGGCCAGAATACTGGAGTGGGTAGCCTTTCCCTTCTCCAAGGGATCTTCCCAACCCAGGGATCGAACTGGGGGCACCTGTATTGCAGGTGGATTCTTTACCAACTGAGCTATCAGGGAAGCCTTCACAAATGATGAAAAAAATACCAAATTGGACCTTTATATTCAGCTCTTTTTAGAAAGATACTACATAGTATCAGATCAGGTTGTTGAAACATCACTTTTTTTTTAATGTTTTATTTTGTATTGGGGTATACTCAATTAAGAATGTTGTGATAATTTCAGGTGAGCAGCAAAGAGACTCAGCCAGACATATACATATCTTCATTCTCCCCCAAACGCCTCTCCATCCAGGCTGCCACATAACATTGAGCAAAGTTCTGTGTGCTATACAGTGGGTCCTTGTTAGTTAGCCATTCTAAATATCACAGTGTGCACATGTCTGTCCCAAACTCCCTGACTATCCCTCACCCCCATCCCCTGGTACCCTTAAGATCCTTCTCTAAGACTGTGCGTCTCTGTTTTGTGAGCTTATTTGCATCATTTCTTTTTAGATTCCGCATATAAAGGATCTCATGATAGTCCTCCTTCCCTGTCTGACTCACTTCACTCGGCATGGCACTCTCCAGGTCCATCCATGTTGCTGCAGATGGCATTATCTCATTCTTTTTAATGGCTGTGTAATATTCCAGTGTATAAAACCATCGCTTTTTTTTTTTTTTTTTTTTGGAAAATCATCCTTGCTGATGACAAAGGGATAGCAGAGAACTTAGCTTGATGGAGCAGTCGGGCGGAACGCTCACAGGAGACCGGGTAGAATGTGTGAGGCACGTCTGCCCTCTTTGGAGGGGCTCTTGTTCTGGGGTCTCTGGAGCCCCGGCAGCCCATGAGAGGATTCAGAGGGCACTGAGCTTCCATGGGAGAAAAGTTACATCCTTATTTTGACTGAGTTCTAATAAATTTTGTTTTTATTATGAATGAAGTTTTCAGAAGACGGTAGTATTAGTGGTATCTGTTACCATTAGGAATCACAGCTCTTCCCATATTATATTATAATTGTGGCAGATATCTGAAAATATCATGTGTTCGTCACTGCTTTGGATTTATAGATTGTTACTGTTCAGTCGCTAGGTTGTGTCCGACTCTTTGCGACCCCATGGACTGCAGCACGCCAGGCCTCCCCGTCCTTCACCAACTCCCAGAGTTTACTCAGACCTAAGTCCATTGAGTCGGTGATGCCATCCAACCGTCTCATCCTCTGTCGTCCCCTTCTCCTCCTGCCCCCAATCTTTCCCAGCATCAGGGTGTTTTTCCCATGAGTCGGCTCTGTGTCAGGTGACCAAAGTATAGTAATAGCCAGTGCTTTATTGAGCAAGTATATCCATTGCTGTATCACAAATTTTCAAAACGTGAATAACTGTACTTCAGTGTAATTGGTTTTCTGTTTAGTTATGTGCACTGTGTCTCCAAGCATTAAAAACATTCTTCTGGGCAGGTTTCATCAGCTTTGCCGCGACCCAGGAGGTCTACGTCGCGTGAAGGTTAATAGCCCCCAGCTGAGATCCTGCGGTTGTGGCATGCTACCTCCACCGGGTGGCAGCATATTCCTTAAAGGTTAGATTGATAACAGAGAAGAAACATTTAAAAGAACATATTTGGATATGGTTTTCAAACCTTTTTGACCACAGCCCACAGTAAAAATTAGGCTTTATATCATAACTCAGTACACTCATACTTAAGTTTCACAAAACAAGACTTAACTTTACCATGTGACACACTGATAGCTTTTATCCCATTTCTGTTTCCTTAAAATGCTGATTGCAAGCCATTAAACTGTAATTCTGTGGGTAACACTGTGCTGTTTGACATTGCGGGAGACCATCTTTTATCTTACTTCACGATTTATGACCCAGACCAAAGTTCACTTATTCCCACACATTTTCAGGGACATAATATTTGCATTTAAAGTAACTGTCAACAAACTTGAATGTATCTTTACACAGTATTTTTAAAATGGTGTATTATTGATGTGTGCAGTGAAATGAACTGATTTTACTTGTGTCACAAGACAGAACAATCCCATCCCCACCACACCAGTCAGTCTCTGCCCAGGCAGTCACTGTGCTGATTATTTTGACCATGGATTTAAACTTGTTTTCCTAGGACTTCATATAAATGGAGCCATACAGTTCTCATTTTAGCCTCACTTTGCTCAGCGCTGTGTTACTGAGATCATTCCATGTTGAGCCGGTCAGTGCTTTGAAATATATCACAATTTGTATTAATATATTCTCCTGGTGAGAGACTTCTGGGTTGTCTTCCATTTCGACTCTCGAAATTAAAACTTTCATGCACATTTGTATACATGCCTCCGTGTGCACATTTTCATGTCTTGCAGATGAATACCTGACGTAAAATTGCTGGCTCAGATGGTAAATAAATTTGTTTAACTATAGGGAGCAGACAAACATTTGCCAAGGTGGTTGATCCATTTTCCGTTTCCACTAGCAAGCAGTGTGTGAGTGTGGGTCGCTCCCATCCTAACCTACGTGTGACACGCGCCAGTCTTTATCCCTGCTGGCACTGTGTTAGGAATGTAGTTGTGCCACTTGGTAGTGAGTGTTAATTTGCATTTACTTGATGAATGATAATGTTGGACACTTTTCCATGTGCTTATTCACCAGTTGTTTATCTTTGTCATGAAGTATCTGTTCAAACTTGAGTTGTTTTTTTAACATCAATTTGTAGGAGTAGTTTTTACATATTTTGGGCACCAGTCCTTTATCTCATTCATATGCATTTATGAATATTTTCTCCCAGTCTGTGACATACATATCTATTTTATTAATGATGTCATTTGATGAACCAAAGTTTTTAGGTAGTGATTTTTTTATATATATTTAATACTTTCTGAGTCTTGTCTAAGAAATCTTTTCCTACCCCAAGGTTGGGAAGATAGATGGTATTTTTTTTTTTTTTAATGTTTAGGTCTGTGATTCATCTCAAATCAGTTTCTTTTTATGGTGTGAGGTAGGTGTCATGTTGCGGGGTTTTTTTTTTCCATATTTTGTCTCATATTCTCACTATTTGCTGTAAATATTTTTTTCCACCATTGAATTATAGCACAGAATTTAAAAAGAAAAAAAAAAAACTTTTGCCAAAGGGCTACAAAATTGAATTTCCCTGCTGGCCATAAACCAACCAACAATACTTTTCTAAGTTAGTTTAGTTCATCCATTTATCTTGAGATTCTCAAGTTACTTTATTCACATAGTGTGAGGTTTTATGAAGCTACATCTTTTTATAGGGTCTGTAGCCATGCCGCAGAGCTACTGGTTCTGTGGCTTTTTAAATTAGATTGAAATTAGGTAAAATTAAAAATTCAGCTTCTCAGTCAACAGAAGCCACATTTCAAACTCTCAGTAACACATGAGGCTATTTTCTTCCCTATTTACCAGTGCAGATAGAGATGTTTTCATTTCTTCCACAGTACTAGATAGCACTAGCCTATAGAAAAATAAAGGCTGATTTTATACAGTTTCAAGACATATTTTAATGAAACTTAGTTTTGATACTGTCATTCAGCATCTGCCTTGCCCATTTTCATCCGTCCATGCTTCTATTTCTATTCCAAGATGTACAGTCCCAGCCAATCCTTTTGTTGGTCTGAAAATGCAGTTACTTCTGTCTGCTCTGTCCCACCTGGAAGAAAGAATTTCCCTGTATGTGTCTACCAGACTCCTTTTCTGGAGCCTACCTAGCACTGACCTTTTTTAAATCTTCTCAGTGTTAACTGCTGAATTTCTGGGCATCCTCTGTCAACTTATAGTGCAGAGATAGGTTTTTTCTCTTTCCTGTCCTGATTAAAATTAAATTTCTCCCCATTTCTATAATAAATACTAAAATTGCAAAAAGCAACAAGTTATGAGTTTTACCATACCCTGTATTAACGTTTTTGTCCAGCAGTGAACTTTGTTGCTATTTCATCATGAGCAACCACATAGGAATTTGTGAGCTTTTCTCTCATTGTTCACTGGGTGTGAGCTAAGTCTTTCATTAATGTCTTTCAGTGTGGGAACTTTGCTGTCCTGGTGGATCTTCATGTATTGCCGCAAGGTTCAAGCAAAGATACTAGCTGGTTTTCTGAACAGAAGAAAGAGGTACCAGGAAACTTTTCACTATTTTTTTAAATTGAAATGTCGTTGATTTACCATGTTTCAGGTGTACAAGAAGTGATTCAGTTGTACACACACACACAGAGACGTATATTCTTTTCAGATTCTTTTCCGTTGTAGATTATTACTTGATATTGAATATAGTTAGTTCGCTGTGCTATACAGTAGGTCCTTAAAACTTTTCACTATTTTAAATACAGGAGCTGCTCTTAAAAGGAACATTAGCTTTTTTTCCAGCTTTCATTTTTATTAATGGACAGTAAATCTTGAGTGCTATTTAATCCTTGAAGAAAAGTTGTCTTTCCCACAACAGACATACACCTGCCTTTTCTGTTGTTGTTCCTTCAGAAACTGACACATCCATCTATTTCATATATTTCATTTGCCACTCTAGTATTTAAGCCAGAAATTCCCCACCTCTTTGTTTGAGGGAAAGGGTTCTTTGTATTAAAAAAAAAAAAAACGATGACGAAGAAGAAGAAGAAGTTAAAGTGACTTTTCCAGGTAAGCAGGGATTGTAATCCTCACTGGTCGTAATGGATGGACCGAGCCCCTGGAGCAGGTGTGGGGTTGACACAGGCTGGCTTGGTCAGCTGTCTGAAATCTTCTCCTATGCCACATGATCCTTAGGAAAAGTATAGGGATGGGTGACAGCAGCCCTCCTCTTACAGTGGCCAGTTGCTAAGCAGGTGGTCAGTCAGTAAAACGATTGTATGACAGGATTGTGGTGTTGGACCTGCTCGAACCTCAGCCGCCTCCTCTGTGGCTGAGGGGTTCTCCCAGACCCTGGCTGAGTCCCTCCTAGCTCTCATTTCTGAGGTCCCACCAAGCGCTGCTGTGGCAAAGGCAGAAGGGGCCTCCAGCTCTCATCTCACGCTTGGCTTCCTTCTCCAGACCCCTCCTTACGAGCGAGCAGCATCGTGAGCCTGTGGCTTTTACGTAACTTTACAAATGTAACAGCCTTCGGAATCTTCCATGATATTTGTTGGTCACAGTGGCTTTTTAGAGCTGGAAATAAATTTTATTACAAGGTGGTATATGGAGAAAAAACGAGTGATGGTGGTACTTTTGGGTACCACTTTTTTACCCCTTAACTGTGATAACTGTTTTCAGTCAGCTTTTGGAGATAACTAGAAATCTCCCGAAAGAAAATTTATAAGTAATATATTTTCAGTCAAAGGATAATATTATTAGTACGTTGTTAATCTCTGTTCATTTCCAAGGCCAACCATTCAATATCATGGTAATCCAAGTCTATGCCCCAACCAGTAACACTGAAAAAGCTGAAGTTGAACAGTTCTATGAAGACCTAGAAGACCTTCTAGAACTAATACCCCAAAAGGATGTCCTTTTCATTATAGGGGACTGGAATGCAAAAGTACGAAGTCAAGAAACACCTGGAGTAACAGGCAAATTAGGCAAATTTGGCGTTGGAGTACAGAATAAAGCAGCGCAAAGGCTAATAGAGTTTTGCCAAGAGAACGCACTGGTCATAGGAAACACCCTCTTCCAACAACACAAGAGAAGATTCTACACATGGACATCACCGGATGGTCAACACCGAAATCAGACTGATTATATCCTTTGCAGCCAAACATGGAGAAGCTCTATACAGTCAACAAAAACAAGACTGGGAGCGGACTGTGGCTCAGATCATGAACTCCTTGTTGCCAAATTCAGACTTAAATTTAAGAAAGTGGGGAAAACCACTAGACCATTCAGGTATGACCTAATCAAATCCCTTATGACTATACAGTGGAAATGAGAAATAGATTTAAGGGACTAGATCTGATAGACAGAGTGCCTGATGAACTATGGACGGAGGTTCATAATATTGTACAGGAGACAGGGATCAAGACCATCCCCAAGAAAAAGAAATGCAAAAAAGCAAAATGGCTGTCTAAGGAGACCTTACAAATAGCTGTGAAAAGGAGAGAGGTGAAAAGCAAAGGAGAAAAGGAAAGATATAAGCATCTGAATGCAGAGTTCCAAAGAATAGCAATGAGAGATAAGAAAGCCTTCCTCAGCGATCAGTGCAAAGAAATAGAAGAAAACAATAGAATGGGAAAGACTAGAGATCTCTTCAAGAAAATTAGAGATACCAAGGGAACATTTCATGCAAAGATGGGCTCAATAAAGGACAGAAATGGTATGGACCTAACAGAAGCAGAAGATATTAAGAAGAGGTGGAAAGAATACACAGAAGAACTATACAAAACAGATCTTCATGACACAGATAATCACGAAGGTGTGATCACTCACACTCACCTAGAGCCATACATTCTGGAATGCGAAGTCAAGTAGGCCTTAGGATGCATCACTATGAACAAAGCTAGTGGAGGTGATGGAATTCCAGCTGAGCTCTTTCAAATCCTAAAAGATGATGCTGTGTAAGTGTTGCGCTCAATATGCCAGCAAATTTGGAAAACTCAGCCTTGGCCACAGGACGAGAAAAGGTCAGTTTTCATTCCAATCTCAAAGAAAGGTAATGCCGAAGAATGCTCAAACTGCCACACAACTGCACTCATCTCACACGCTAGTAAAGTAATGCTCAAAATTCTCCAAGCCAGGCTTTAGCAATACGTGAACCGTGAACTTCCAGATGTTCAAGCTGGTTTTAGAAAAGGCAGAGGAACCAGAGATCAAATTGCCAACATCCACTGGATCATGGAAAAAGCAAGAGAGTTCCAGAAAAACATCTATTTCTGCTTTATTGACTATGCCAAAGCCTTTGGCTATGTGGATCACAATAAACTGTGGACAATTCTGAAAGAGATGGGAATACCAGACCACCTGACCTGCCCCTTGAGAAACCTCTATGCAGGTCAGGAAGCAACATTGGAACTGGAAATGGAACAACAGACTGGTTCCAGATAGGAAAAGGAGTACGTCAAGGCTGTATATTGTCACCCTGCTTATTTAACTTATATGCAGAGTACATCATGAGAAATGCTGGGCTGGAGGAAGCAGAAGCTGAAATCAAGGTTGCCAGGAGAAATATCAATAACCTCAGATATGCAGATGACACCACCCTTATGGCAGAAAGTGAAGAAGAACTAAAGAGCCTCTTGATGAAAGTGAAAGAGGAGAGTGAAAAAGTTGGCTTAAAGCTCAACATTCAGAAAACGAAGATCATGGCATCTGGTCCCATCACTTCATGGGAAATAGATGGGGAAACAGTGGAAATAGTGTCAGAGTCTATTTTGGGGGGCTCCAAAATCACTGCAGATGGTGATTGCAGCCATGAAATTAAAAGACGCTTACTCCTTGGAAGGAAAGTTATGACCAAGCTAGATAGCATATTGAAGAACAGAGACATTACTTTGCCAACAAAGGTCCATCTAGTCAACGCTATGGTTTTTCCAATGGTCATGTATAGATGTGAGAGTTGGACTACAAAGAAAGCTGAGTGCTGAAGAATTGATGCTTTTAAACCGTGGTGTTGGAGAAAACTCTTGAGAGTCCCTTGGACTGCAAGGAGATCCAACCAGTCCATCCTAAAGGAGATCAGTCCTAGGTGTTCATTGAAAGGCCTGATGCTAAAGCTGAAACTCCAGTACTTTGGCCACCTGGTGCGGAGAGCTGACTCATTTGAAAAGACCCTGATGCTGGAAAGATTGAGGGCAGGAGAAGGGAACGACAGAGGATCGGGTGGTTGGATGGCATCACCGACTCAATGGACATGGGTTTGGGTGGACTCCAGGAGTTGGTGATGGACAGGGAGGCCTGGCGTGCTGCGGGTCATGGGGTCACAAAGAGTCAGACATGACTGAGCGATGGAACTGTTGTCCTAACTTTGCTAAGGATACCCAGCGACCTCAAACTGGGAGCAAAAAGGCCCAGGGTTCTGTGTGATGGGATTTATCACACTGGTGGCCTGAGACGTTGACATCATCATTCAGGTGAATAGCGCTGGGCCATGCTCTGCAGGACTCCGTGTTTAATAGGCCATCGCCTGCTCCTCCAGTCTGCCTTCATGTCATTCCAACCTTTGGCTTCTCAACACATGTCCCCATGATTCAAAACAGTTAATTCATCCTCCTAAAGTGACCAGTATGCACCCAAGACGGCCTCACCCAAAAAGTGTGACTTACGTTGGCAGCATCCTAGAATCCACCATTCCAGGCCCAGATTTTCCTCCATTCTCTCCCAACTCTGCCTCCTCGGCTTTAGACCTTTTGTGTTGACATGCTGTCAGTTTTGCCAAGAGTCAGTTGATTTGGAAGGCTTTACAATAAATCTGTGAGTAGGTGACTCACTTCCCAGCCAAAGCATGAGGCCAGAATTTTCCAGGGTGCCACAGGCAGCTGCACTGCCCTACCTGTGCTGGTGTTGGGGCCACAGGGCGTGCCTTCGTGAAGGGACTCAGAGCGCAATGGGGCCTCCACTGCAGGCCGTGAGCGGGCTCTCCGCGAAAAGCCAAGGAGACGCTCTGTGGCTTCTACTTCACGCTGTTTCTTCAAAATATGCCCGCTGACATTAAAATGGATCTGGGATAATGTGTGTGTGTTTAAGAGAAGAGAAAAGCTAGTTGAGGATATGACTTTAGCCTATGTTCAGTGTCCCAGGCCTTTTATGTTTTTTAAATTATTAGATCATCTCAAGATTGGGATTTCATGAGCAGTCAGTTTGATTGCATTTTAACAGTCACTTTGAGTAGTGAAAGTCTTAAGAATATCCTGTTCCTTTTCAGAAAAGGATCTCATCACATGTATTAAACACATGTTTGAGTCCAGCCTGAGTAGTCTTTGTAACCCAAACAGTTGAACTCAGGCTGTTCCCCTTGTAAACCTGGGAAGCACAAAGGAACCCCTGGTAGCCTGGAGATGTTGGGTACACCTCTCTCTTGCTCACTGATTGGTCTTCCTGCTGCCCCTCGAGTTTAGATGGGAATTTGTCTTTCCTTGTCTTGCCCTGGTTCTGAAGAGAACAGTGCTTTGCCAAGTGTGCTGTGGTCAGTTACTAGGGTACCTCGACACAGCACACACGATCCACCTTCCCATTTGTCAAACCTGACTCGTGGAAGGAAAGCCCCATAACTACAGGGAGAGAGTTTGTGTATATGGGCCTTGGCTTTGTTTTTGTCCTCCTATTTTTAGTTCTAGCCTTATAGGGCATTTATGGCCAAATTTTAACAATCCTTGTTTCCATGTATGTCTTTCACATATTTTCTAGCTCAGTCATCGTTGAACCCTGCATGTGAAGCAAAATTCTTTAATTGTTAAAACAACAGTATGAGCAAGGCTGCCTTTCTGTTGCACGAACAATGCCAAAACCTTCAACTGTAAATGAATACCTCTGTATTCCACAAGGCATTGCATCTTTGGGCTGCAAAATGAGATCAGGAAGAAGACCAGAGTTTGTATTTTATCGAGAAACTCTGTTTGTGAATTAAGTCAGGTGTTTTCTATACTGTTTGAGGAGTACGTGTATTTGCAACAAAAGAAAAGCTTGTCTCTCGTTGCCCTTCAAAGCAGCTTACAGCTCTGTCCTCGTTTTAATTTATGAGGATTCTAAGAGATCAACCTGAGATGGCATCATGAGAAACCAGTGAAACAGGTTTGAAGTGACCTGGAAACTCTGAACCTTCTGCAGAGTCCTTGGGAACTGAACCAGAATTGTCCGTCCTTACACACCAGTTCTTAATCTGCATTAAGAAATTTAGATTTGGGAGCAATTTTATTTTCCCTTTCCCTACATCAGATTACATTTTTCTGATAGTATAGCTAATGTGAGCAGGGTCATCCCATTATACAGTTAGGCTTTAAGTTTTATTTTTCTCTTTTATAAATAACACTGATATGTTCAAAACAGTAGCTCCAGAAATTTGGGATATTGACATTCAATTAAAACCATGTTTTTCTGTTGCCTAATAAAAATTTACTTTTGTGCAATATAAGAAGTTAAATTATTTTTTACTGTGAATAGGTGAATAGAGAGCAGTTTTCACAGAAGCTTATACGATATCATCAACAAGCCTATGGAAGAAAATCAGACTCTTGATTTCCAGTTCTCTGTTCAACTTACCATCCGTGCTGTTGCTTTTCAGTAGATTTGTAAACCCCAGAAACTAATCAGTTATAGTGGTTAGATATTAAAGTTTTTTTGAACCAAGTTTTAAAAGTAGGAAATTTTTGTGTAAAAATCACTGTCTCTAGTTCCTCTTAAATCAGAAAATCTGGTGGCGCTGTGCCATGGGTCCCAGCACGAAACCTCAGGGCACTGCCCCTCCTGACTGGCTGGGGCTCCCTCTGACTGTGCCCTGGCTCTTTGACTCCTCCCAGTCTGCAGTCCTTGCCCAGTGGGCCCATCTCTGGGGCTCCCACTCGTAGCCAAAGTTGGCTCTGTTCTGTCGTATACTTGTCATAATCCCATTGGTTGATATTTACATGAAAACAGCCTTTCCCTCTCTGATTTTCTCACCTCCTTGCCCTGATTTTTACATTGATGTTTTTACCTTCCTTTTGGAAATATGAAACTGAGGCAGAGAGAAATGAAGAGGGGCAAAATATATTTCTTAGGTCACAGAGTAAGCCAGCATCATGGTTTCAAGCAAAGCTTAGTGGCAGATTTAAGTCTGCAGCGTTATCCATGAACATATGTAAATGTCTTTATTCATAGCTAAACTAAAAAGCAAACAGAATGAAGTGTTCAGTTTTGGCTTTTTCATATGCATACTGACTTTTTTTGCACTGCATTAAATTAGAAAGTTATATGTAATTTTTTAAATTTACTTTAGGAAGTCTGTTTACTGTTAAAAGAAACCATCGATTCAAGAGTGAAGGAGTACTTACAAGTTCGTAAACAGCACAGGCCATCAGATACAGAATTCACAAGATCCAATCCCTTGTCCTTAAAAGGTAGGCACGAACTACTTTGATTTCGGGTAAAATTTCTGCTTTGTAGAGATGGCAATTATGTTTGACTGTGACTGTCAGAGTCAGAGTTGTGTTGCTGTATAGTGATACATTTTAAAAATATAGCCTAATGAAGATGCTTTGTTTGGGTAAAGAAAATTAATCAAGAAGCCCTAAAGGGCTTTTAATGGTAGGCAAAGTATATAAAAATAGAAAACACAACATTCCTAAGGAAACTATAAATTCTTTAAAGGATTTTTTTTGACAAGTAGTCTTGCAAATAGATTTGCAGTAATACTTGATTTGGGGCTTCATGCTTTTCTAAATGCTTTCATATATGTCACCATCTCAGAGGTTCTCAGCTGGGGGTGGTTCTGCCTCAGGGGACATTTGGTAATGTCCGTCACAGTCTGGATTGTCATAACTGGGGTGGGAGCCATGATAGATAGCTGTTGGCCCCTGGTGAGTAGGGGCCAGGAATGCCACTAAATATCCTACAGTATACAGGGCAGTGCCCCCCCCAACCAGGCAGTGCCCCCCCAAATGCCAAGGGCACTGAAGCTGGAATATCCTAACCCCTTACCCTAACACCCTGTTACCCTGAGAATGGTAATATCTTTGAGTTATGGGTGAAGAAGCAGAGGGTTGTGAGATTAAGGGGGTTGCCTGAATAAAATGTCATCTTCTTGAGGACCAAGATCATCTCCTGTATCTGGCATCTTCCCCTCCCTTCTCCCCACCCCTGACACTTAGGCCATGCCTGATGCAGAGATTTGGGGATATGTTCAATGAAGGACTACCCTGGTGGCTCAGACAGTGACGTGTCTGCCTATAGTGTGGGAGACCCAGGTTCAGTCCCTGGGTCCGGAAGATCTCCTGGAGAAGGAAATGGCAACCCACTCCAGTATTCTTCCCTGGGAAATCCCATGGATGGAGGAGTCTGGCAGGCTACAGTCCATGGGGTCGCAAAAAGTTGGACAGACTGAGTGACTTCACGTTCACCTTTTCACTTTCAGTGGAGGAGGACTGGGGTGACAAGTGCAGAGCCTGACCCCTCAGCCCGGTGTTCTGTCCACTCCGTTATCGCTGTGTTCTGTAAACTTTTTAAGTTAGCGCATGGCACTCTGTCGCGCAAATACAGTCAACCCGAGTTAATCCTCCGAGGTCAGGGCTGCGTTGCTGTGCTAGATTATGCTAATGCAATAGCTCTTTAGGGAAAGAACGGTGAACATCCTCCCCTTTAAACTCAGACTCAGTCTGCATCGTGTACTTGGGCACAACTGGTAAGGAGACAGATGAAGTTTATTCAACAGAAAGCCTCAAACAAATAGAATTTTCAGTCCGAACAATATTGTATTAGATGACGCTTTGTGGCATTTTGCTTGGGAATAGTTGAAGTCTTGAGAAAAGCTGCAGCAGACATGGTGAGTGGCCTTTCGTGACTGAGACAGAAGGAGAAGGAGCAGAGAGAGTTCCGAGAGCCCAGCCCCACCGCGGTCGTGGCTTGCTCAGCACCGACTCTCAGGCGGTCCCTGCCCTGGTCTCTCCTCCTCAGGGAAGCGCTAACTGCTCGCTCTCCCAGCCTCTCTCCCAGGCGGGGAGCTCACGGTGTTCTCACCTCAGGATGAAACCCAGAGCCTTTCTTGGGCTCATGTGGGCAAGAAGTTTGCTAAAAACAGAAAAGTAATCTTACTCTACACACAATTTTGTAATTTGTTTTTCCCATCTAACATAATGTAAAAGTCCTTGATTCATTTTTGGCTGGGCTGAGCCCCGGGTGTCATGCGGGCTTTCCCCTGGTGGCCGGTGGGCTCCCCTCTGGAGCACTGCACAGGCCTCATTGTGGAGTCTTTCCTGCTGCAGAGCCTCGGCTCCGGGCACGTGAGCTCAGTAGCTGCGGTCCCCCGGCTCCAGCACACACGCGGGCTTGGTAGTTGTGGCGTACTGGGTGTGGTTGCTCTGTGACACGTGGGATCCTCCTGGACCAGGGGTTGAACCCGTGTCTCTTGCACTGGCGGGCGGATGCTTTATCACTGAGCCACCAGAGAAGCCCCTATAGAAGTCCTTTAAAACACGTGTCACCATTTTCAAAATTTAATAGATGAGAAGCGATGTCACATTCTGGCTTTGGTTTGCATTTCTTTATTTTATTTTATTTTTATTTTTATTTTTACTTTATTTTACTTTACAATACTGTATTGGTTCTGCCACACATTGACACGAATCCACCATGGGTGTACATGCGTTCCCAAACATGAACCCCCCCCCCCCCACCTCCCTCCCCACAGCATCTCTCTGGGTCATCCCTGTGTACGAGCCCCAAGCATGCTGCATCCTGCATCGGACACAGACTTGCGATTCGTTTCCCACATGATAGTATACATGTTTCAGTGCCATGCATTTCTTTAATAATTAGTCATACTGACCTTCCTTACATGTGTATATTAACTATTTGTGTATCTTTGGAGAATTGTCTGTTGGCCCAGTATTTAATTAGGTTGTTATAGGAATTCTTTATATTTTCTGGATATTAATCTCTTATCAGATATGATTTGCAAATATTTTCTCCCATACCGAGAGAAATGGAGAATACAAAGCCTTTTCATCATCTTTATAATGTCCTTTGACACAAAAGCATTTTTAATTTTAACGTAACCCGGTCATGTCACATCCATGAAATCATTGCTAGATTCAATGTCACGGAGATTTTCCCTGTTTTTTTCTTCTAAGAGTTTTGTGGACTGCTCTTACATTAGGCCTTTGATTCATTTTGAGTTAATCTTTTATGTGGTTTAAGTTCAGGGTCTGACTTTGTTCTTTCACTATCCAGTTTTCCCAGTGCCATTTGCTGAAAAACCTGTCCTTTGCCCCAGCGGGTGGCCTTTGCATCACTATTGAAAATGATTTGACCACAGTTACAAGAGCTTATTTCCGGGCTCTCTCTTCTATTCCACTGGGGTGTATGTCTGTCTTTATGCCAGTACCACACTGCTTTGATTACCATAGCTTTGTAGTAAGTTTTGAAATTGAAAAATGTGACTCTTCCAACTTTGTTACCATTTTTCAAGGCTTGTTTTGGCCACTTGAGGTCCATGTTACTATTTTTAATAACTACATAGAAGTCCATCAAGTGTCCACAGTCTAATTTATCACTGGGACATTTAGGTTGAATCTAGTACTTTCGCTGTTGTAAACAGTGGTACAGTGGGCATCCTGATGGTCTAGACATTTGCACACTTCAATTTCTTTATAATATTTCTGTCTGTCTGTCTGTCTGTTTAGTTGGCTGTGTCAGGGCTCAGCTGCAGCGTGAAGGGTCGCCGCTGCATCACGTGCAGTTTCCCTCGTGGTGCACAGACCTGAGCTGTGGCGTGTGGGCTCAGCAGTTGGACCTAGTTGCTCCTTGGCATGTGGGATCTTAGTTCCCCAGCCAGGGCTCAAGCCCACGTCCCCTGCACCACCAGGGAAATCCTAATATTTCTGTTTCATGTTCATACTTTTATTGGTTTGTAAGAACTCATTAATTAAGGATATTCATACTTTGTGTGATATATATATTGCAAGTAATTTGCCTCTGGCTTGGTTTATTTAACATACAACTACAAACGCGAAGCCTTTTTGCCTTCTGGAACCTCTGAGGCACATTTGTGGGATGAATGCCAGGCTTCCCTGTCGGGGATTAGTCGTGTGGTTGATGGCTGGAGGGAGGCAGGGGCTGCTGATGCAACAGTGTGCTGCTCACTCTGGGGTGGAAAAGCTGTGCGAAGTATCCCTCTTGGAAAGTCACCTCAGCGTGACAGCCCATCTTCCTTCTTTCTGCTTCTGGGGACAGATGACCTCTGAGCTTGCCTTCTGCAGCCCCCACCTTATCTGGTCCCCTTTCTGCTGCCTCCAGCCGGTCCTCGACCCCACCTTGCTGGACACTGGACGCCGCCAGCGGCCCCCTTGCTGGTGCCCCTGCGTCCACGCCGGCTGATGCACCCCCTGCGGTCAGCACCCGAGTTAGGGTAAGGCCTTCTCTTCACGTTACAGCCTCATCTTGCGAACAAAGCCCTTCAGGCTTGCCCCTGGGCTCCAGGGTGAAGGCTGGTACTCTGAGGTGACCACCTCACTAGCCTCATCTTGTGCCGACCGCTCCTTCTTCCGTGCTGCAGCGCAGCGACCTTGATCCCTCTCTGGCACTCACCCCGGGGGCCTGTGCCGGCGCGGGCCCTCCCTGTCCCTCTGCCTCCTTGCACTCTCCACTCCAGGTCCTCCTGTAGGGAAGCGTATGCTTGTCCACAGTCCCCAGGTTCCAGGCCCGCCAGCACCCTGAGCTTTGGTTCACACCATTTGATTCATGTTCATCTCTGCAAATGGGTCAGTCGCCTGAAAACAGGTTCTGCCTCTTTAATAATCCATAGCACATTTTCTGGTTCTTAAGAGCTGTTTGTCCAGGTGACAAGTTACATGCATGGATGTAGCTCTCCTCTTCCCAGGAAGGCCAAGCCTGCTGCAGCTCACCTCTCCTGCCCTGTCTCCTCCCACAGCTCCCTTTTCTATTTCCTGCAAACCTGCGTTCTTGACACCTCTGTGCCTTTACATTTTCAGGTTTCTCTTTTGTCCGGAAAGCTTCTGTTACCCAGCTTTTAAGACCTAGCTCAAACATTTCTCCAAAGTCTCCCTCAGTTTCCCATCTTCCTTGCTCACAGCGCTTTATAACCTTGGCCACTGTATTATGACTGTAATGTAATCATTTTACCTGTGATTTCATTTCTCCCTCTCTTTGGTGGTAAAGATTGAGGGATTGTCACCCCACAGCCTCTTTTTTTTTTTTTCCTTCAAATTTCCATGCTGCTTAACTCAAGAGTAGAAACAGATAACTCTGCTTCACCTCATTGCAAACTGCTCATTTCTAAAGGTCAGAGCGCTGTCCACCCATCTCCCCAAGACTGCCTTCCACAGGGGGCCAAGGCTTATCATCTCCTGAGCCAGGTACGCCTGCCAGGATGAAGTGGGCACACACGGTGATGCGCCCATGCAGACTGTTTATTATCAGCATCACTCGGCTGCTCCCTAGTCTTACTTTAAATGCCTTTTTCCAAAAGCACTTTCAGAGCCCCGAGCCGGAAGGAAAGCCTTGCCTGTTTCCTCCTCAGTGTTCCGTTCGGTGCCTCATGTGCCCTGAAAACAGAGTTGCTCTTACTGTCTTGGTGGCTTGGGTGAAAGTTGTGTGGTTTTCACTTTTGTGTAAACTGGCTGTCTTCTCTCATGCGCGTGACTTTCTTACCTTTCTTATTTCCAGATCTGAGTAATGATATTGTGCTTCATCCTGGGGTAGACACTTAATATGTGATACTGGGTGGACTGAAGTCAGCAGGCGTTTCATGCTCTAAGTTATCCTTATTAAAAACTAACATAAATTACTTTGAGGCCATTTCCTTAATCATAAAATACTGAGGAATACAGAGACTGCTGACAAAAACTCAGTCAGCAAAGAGCATAGCGTAGACATTTGCCAACAGCGTCATCCTTCTTAAGTCACCTGGAATAACTTCAATTGATTTAGTAAAATTAATGTTGGAAGAAAGTTTTTTTTTTTTTTTTAAGACTTAACTGTCAATTTCTGTCAACTCTACCTCATTAATATTTTTCCTCTTGGCCTTGCCAATATTGGGTGTTACCAGTATTTTTAATTTTTGCCAGTCTGACAGGCCAAAAATAAAAGTACAAAAATGTCTTGCTCTTGCCCTTTGATTTTTATCTTTCTGTCTTTATGTGTTCGCTGACTGAGCTGTGTGTTTGCAGCCAGTGCTTACCTTTGTACTGGGTCATTCACCTTTTTCAAATTTCTCACTTGTTCTCAGTGTCATTCCGGGTCAAGGCCCTACTTAATCCGCTCTTGAATCTCTACCACAGCCTCCTGATTCCCCTTTCAGCCTATCCACATCTCGCTTCCAAAGTGCTTCTAAAGTGACCTTTTGAAAACACAAGTGTGATCATCTTCAGCTTAGAGACTTTTGTGCTCAGGAACCTCAGTTGCCTTGTGAAAAGAAAAGTGAAACTGAAGTCGCTCTGTCGTGTCTGACTCTGCAACCCCATGGACTGTGGCCTGCCAGGCTCTTCTGTCCATGAGATTCTCCAGGCAAGAGTGCTGGAGTGTGTTGCCATTCCCAACCCAGGGATCGAACCCGGGTCTCCCACATTGCAGGCAGGTGCTTTACCTTCTGAGCCACCAGGGATAGGCTTTATTTAATTTCATTTCTCCTTGAGACTAGCTGGCACTAGTCTGGCTCTTCAGTGGAAAAGCTGTTGGGTAAAGACATTATAGGTGGTTCACAGGATCTGCCTGTGGGAGAGCCAGGCGGCCTGGCTCTGAAGCTGCACAAGGCAGCACAGCCTCAGCCTCGGGATGCGGGGTGGAGCTTCCCCGGTGGTTCCAGTGGCTAAGAATCCACCCATCAGCGCAGGCCACAGGTTCCATCCCTTGCTGGGCAACGAAGATCCCACATCCCACAGGGCAACTGAAGCCCGCAAGCCACAGCTGGAGAGAATCCTGCAGGCCACAGTGAGAGACCCCGAGGGCTGCAGCTAAGACCCAAGCAACACAGCCAAATATAAAAAATAAGGAAAGAAAGGATCTTATTTTTTAAAAAGATGGCGGAGGATGGCCTTGGCACATGAGCCCTTTCAGCTGCCATCTGTGAAGCTCAGGACTGAGCCTGCAGGAGCATGGCAGCCTGGCCCGTGGCCATGGCACTGTCCTCCTCGGAGCTCACCAAAGGGCCCATGGCTGCATCCCGGTCACCGGCGAACCAGGGAGCCTGGGGTGCTTCTGTGTTTTTACCTTGGAAAAGTGGGACTTAACAAAGTGTGGGAAGTTACCAAAGCCCAGGGAAGATGGTCAGAAGTTTTGGGAGGGTGGAAACGAGTTAGCGAGGTCCACTGAAGGTTTCCTGTTGGCTTCCTTCTTCCATAAACTTCCGAGCAATGACAAGCTTTTGCAAGAACACAGCTCTCCCAACTACAGGTGAAATATGCTCAGTACCTCCTCCAAGAAAGAGAAGCCACGTCTCACATCCGAGCTCCACACCCGAGATTTCTGTGTGATGTTTATTCCTCTTTCCCATCATTCAGAACCCATATTGGTTTATTTATTGGCTAAATGATGAAGCTAACTATTGCCAACATACCTTGAATAAAAACCCAAAAAACTTACTTAATATGTAAATATATACGTGGTGTAGCAAGGAAGACAGTTTAGGAAGATGCTACCGTTCTAACATCTGTGGTCAGTTACATGAAATAAATGGTTGGTGTTATATCTTCCTTCTTGTAATTTTATTTCATATTCCCTTTGTCTTTTGCCCATAATTCAGCTGATCAGGACTCTTTACTTGGCAAGGTGACTGACACCTTCCTTCCTAAGGGGTTTGAGCCCTCAGTGGTCCAGCCTTTCTGAGGTTGCCGTTCATTATTTTTCAGTCACTCAGTCATGTCTGACTCTTTGCGACCCCATGGATTGCAGCACGCCAGGCTTCCCTGTCCTTCACCATCTCCCAAAGCTTGCTCAAACTCACATCCATTGAGTCTGTGATGCCGTCCAACCATCTCATCCTCTGTCATCCCCTTCTTCTGCCTTCAATCTTTCCCAGCATCAGGGTCTATTCTAATGAGGCAGCTCTTCGCATCAGGTGGCCAAAGTATTGGAGCTTTAGCATCAGTCCTTCCAATGAATATTCAGGACTGATTTCCTTTAGACTTGATTGGTTGGATCTCCTTGCAGTCCAAGGGACTCTCAAGAGTCTTCTCCAACACCACAGGGCAAAAGTAGCAATTCTTTGGCCCTCAGCCTTCTTTATGGTCCAACTCTCACATCCATACATGATTGCTGGAAAAACCATAGCTTTGACTAGATGGACCTTTGTTGGCAAAATATTGTCTCTGCTTTTTAATATGCTGTCTGGATTGGTCATAGCTTTTCTTTGAGGAACACGCATCTTTTAATTTCATGGCTGCAGTCAGCATTTGCAGTGATTTTGGAGCCCAAGAAAATAAAGTCTCTCACTGTTTCCGTTGTTTCCCCATCTATTTGCCATGAAGTGGTGGGACCAGATGCCATGATCTTAGTTTTTTAAATGTTGTGTTTTAAGCCAACTTTTTCATTCTCCTCTTTCACTTTCATCAAGAGGCTCTTTAGTTCCTCTTCACTTTCTGCCCTAAGGGTGGTGTCATCTGCATATCTGAGGTTATTGATGTTTCTCCTTGCAATCTTGATTCCAGCTTGTGCTTCATCTAGCCCAGCATTTGTCATGATATACTCTGCATATAAGTTAAATAACCAAAGTAACAATATACAGCCTTGACGTACTCCTTTCCCAACCTGGAAGCAGTCCACTGTTCCATGTCCAGTTCTAACTGTTGTTTCTTGATGCCCATAGAGGTTTCTCAGGAGGCAGGTAAGGTGGTCTGGTATTCCTATCTCTTGAATAATTTTCCAGTTTGTTGTGATCCACACAGTCAAAGGCTTTAGCATAGTCAATGAAGCAGAAGAAGATGTTTAGTTTTTGTTAACTTTTAGCACTGGATGCACTCTGCTTGGTCAAACCCATTGTATTCCTTGTATGTTACCTGTATACCTGGTTGCTCCTCTTGTACACCATGGGCCAGCATTTCAACCCCACTTTGGTCTGTTTGTCTAACGTGATGAAAGAAGTCTAATGTAATTCGCCCTCCATGGCTGGCTGTCTCCTGCCATGTGAGAGTTGGTGGGGAGTCTCAGATTAATTGCATTTGGCAGGGCTCAGCCTCAGCACAGTTAAGTCTGTGTTGTTGAACCCAAGTGTGATATTCATCCTTGCCACTGTGGCCACCTCCCTTATGAATCCTTGAGCAGCTACTTTGGCCCCTGTGAGAAGAGGCTGGCCAGCGCCCTTGGGGGAGGCCATCTGGTCCAGCTTATTATGAGACCCTCTTACTGGGGCCTTTCAGAGGACGTTCACATCAGATCCAGATATTCTCACACACTGGCTAACTTTTCCCCAGGTGTCCCTGTCCCAGCGTTTCTGTCCATCGCAGAGTAAATCTTTTCCAGTCTTATACTCAACAGCCAAGAAGACATTTTCACAGAGCTGCCCGGCCCTTTGTGAGATGACCTGAATGAAGCCAGTTTCTCTTATCCCCTTCGAATGGGTTGCAGTGGCAATCAGAAACCCCAGGACTTAGCGCTGTCTCAGAGCAAGTGTCGAGTCATCCTCAAGAGCCCTGGTATTTCCCTTTTACCACTGTTGTTGGTGGTTAGTTGCTCAGTCATGTCCGAGCGGACTCTGCATCCTCCTGGACCATAGCCTGCCAGGCTTCACTGTCCATGGGATTTCCCAGGCAAGAATACTGGAGTGGGGTGCCATTTCCTTCTCCAGGGGATCTTCCTGACCCAGAGATCGAACCTGTGTCTCCTGCATGGGCAGGTAGATTCTTCACCACTGAGCCTCCCGGGAAGGTTTTCTCACTGTGCCGGGGCCCTGGTAAACGGTTGCAGACCCGGAGGGGGACATTATAGAACGGACTTGCAATATTGAGGATTCCGTATCAGCTTGGCACTGTAGCCTGACTGCCTGACAGGCCCCAGAACGTCACACCATCTCCCCCTGGCCTTGGCGTGCGGTGTCTCCTCCCCGGACACCCTCCTCCTCACCCGCCCCTGGGCCAGCTCTGTGTCGGCCAGCAGGCTTGTTCTCCCACGCCGTTTCCCTTGGGGAGCCTTCTCTGGCTCCGGGCGTCTTCTCTCTCAGGGAGCTTATCCCGCTTCTTTCGGCAGCCTGGCCGGTGGCATGCTCATCACTCCCTCCTGCTGGGGCGGGGGTTCTGCCGCCAGTCACTCGGCAGGAACACACCTGGCGGAGGCAGCGAGGGAGTAAGCAGAGGCTGCGCTCAGCGGCGTCTGTTGGCCCTGGCCTCGTGCTCGGCTTCCGTCACGGCATCTGTTGCCCCTTCATTGGAAGGCAGGTGAAAGCCTGGGGCTTACAAACTGTTAGTGTTCCTCAGCTGCTCTTAAGAAAGTCAAAACCACATCCTATACCATCCTAAGAGGAGCCACGGTATTTTCGGTATTTTCTGCCCCTTCTGAGAAAGGCTGCCTCCAGCCCTGCCTATCCCAGGTGATCTCCAGCATCACTGCTCATCCTAGTTACTGTTTCTGAGCATCAGCCTGCTGGGCGCCAGTACTGTGCTGGGACTCCCGTGTACCCACGGCGGATCCTCAGGGCTCCCCTTTCTAGCAGCATCCTTACCCTCTGGTTCTGAGAACCAGACTCAGCGTTCAAGCAACTTGCCCGAGCTCCAATAACTGGAAAGGGTCAGGGGCATTGTGAAAACATGGCTGTCCGGGTACCAGCTTCTGTTCACTACTTTAGCATCTCTTTTGGGGTGGCGGGACTGTGTGTGTCTGTTTTCTCTTTTAATACACTTTCCCTCTAATCATGAAAACAAATCTGTGTTGAACCATGTGGAAGCCAGGAATAGCATTCTACTTGACCTACTATGTGGGAATCTTTGTTTTAGAATTTTTCCCCCTCCTCTCTTGTTTACAATGTAGAAGAGGAGAAAGCAACTCCAAAAGAGGGCTCACCTTCCAGCTCCAAGCACTTACTTCAATGCATTGTCTAACTGTTCAGTACACTTTTGTGTTTGTAGAGCAGTTTTGTTTTTTTTTATTGCCATTGTTCCATTCTGTGTAACCTTTTTCTTGCAGTTAACATCTAAGAAACCCAGTCCTTTGGAAAATGCCATAAAATAAATTAAATTTTCCTGGGCACTGTGGTTTCTGTCTGCCTTGGCTTTTGATTTGGCTTTTCTTCTAAGCTGAATGCTCCTCTAAAAATCTTAGCTTGAATCTCCAGCCAAAGTGTGTAGCTTGCTCTCCTGTGGCATCCGAGGCATCTTCCTCGAATGTTCAGGGGTGGGTGGCCAGGCCCCCTCCCTTCGTCCACACCCACGCAGCATCCCTGGGGGGTGCTTGGAGGAGGGCACTTTACCACCATGTTAGGAAATCAGCGGGTGTTCGTACAACAGGAGGAGCGCAAGAAAAAGACGAGAATTGCCAAAACAAGCAAGTTCTTCCTATTCTTCCCTCCGTCTGAGAAACGCTCCCCTCCTTTCCCCAACGACCAAGGTGCCGTCCCCGCCAAAGAAAGCTTTCTCCCTGCTCCCCCGACACAGGCCTCATTGTGAGCCACGCTCCCCATGTCCCCAGGAGCACGCATTCATCTTTGTGCTGTTTGTTTGGGTTTGTATTTATTTTCCCAGCCCATTGAAAAACAGCACCTTTCCCTATTTAAAAGAAATTTTGGAAGCAAAACCCTTTTCCCTTTGAGCCCAGCCCTTCCTCCATATAAACCATCAGACATTTTTAATCGCTCAGTCATGTTCTACTCTTTGGGACCCCGTGGACTGTAGCCCGCCAGGCTCCTCTGTCCATGGGATTCTCCAGGCAAAATACTGGGATGGGCTGCCATTCTGTCTCCAGGGGGTCTTCCCAGCCCAGGGATTGAACCTGGATCTCCTACACTACAGGCAGATTCTTTTCCGTCGGAGCCACCAGGGAAGGCCTTCAGCGAGGACAGTGAAGGCTTGCTGTCTGAGTCACCTTCCTCACACACTCACGTTGCGATCCTTTCCTTACACATTAGGGACATGAACGTGACTGTCTCTCCGATAGCTCTTAGCCCTGGTGAAGCACAGACCCTGGGCGGAGAGCCCACCTTAGACGTCACCTCGGCCTGTGTTACCACCCGCCCCTGCCTGTCAGCCACGGCCTGGGGCTGTGGGCGCGTCAGTGCTGCGCTGGAAGGGTGCCTCTGACTTGGAGGGAGGAACCGGGCGCCTGTGTGGTTTTACAGACAGTAAAACAGCACCACAGAGTTTCAGAGATCTGTCGTTCTGCTAAATATCCTTAATATTGAGACATTGTTTTTTCTTTTCCTATTCACAGATCTTTACAATAGAAGTGGATTCCCTAGATGTGTCCTAGGGCACCGTGGCAACATGTGTTTTCTCTTTACACATGTGTTTAAATAGCTTTGGTTATTATTTACATTTCTTCCCATAATGTACTCCATCAAAACATTTGCTCGGCTTTCATCCACATGTGAGAAGCTCACCAGGACAATAATGGAAGCCAGTGCCCCTAAGGCCTCTGGGGAATGTGCCACAATTCCAGCAGAAATGACTTTTTCCTGGAATTGGAAATTTGTAAAACTTGGTTTTACACTTTTTACCAAGAGTGTGCTGAAGCTGCCCTGCCAGCACGAGCGGTTCTGCGTCCTCAGAAGCTGGGGAGCCTGGGCCGCCATTTTTGCAGTAAATGGAAAGAAAGGCAGAATCTGTGAACTTCTACACATTATGTTTCTACTTGTTATAGTTACCTGTTGTGGACATTGCTTAAGTTGCAGTAACTTTTCTTTTATTTTTTAATTTTATAAGAAATTAAAACACACAGAAAAACTAATATGCAAAGCTTCCAAAAACTTAGGATTCTTTTCACCACATCAAGAGGTTGTCGAGTACCAGTTTGAACTACCTAGAAGACCTTTCCGTTGTTAGTAGAAACTTGGTTAAATGGACCCTGCTGGCTGGTGTGTCAGCTGCTTCCCCCACACACCCTGGCCTTCTTTCAGAAGCCCCTGCCGCCACATAGGATGTATGGGGATTTCTCGCTCATTCAGCAGAGTCTGAGTTGCCATTAGAAGATGTGCTCAGTCACTCCGTAGTGTCTGACTCTCTGTGACGCCGTGGGCTGAGCCCATCCGTCTCTTCTGTCCATGGGCTTCTCCAGGCAAGAATACCGGAGTGGGTTGCCATTGTCTCAATGGGCTCTTCCCGGCCCAGGGACTGAACCCATGTCTCCTGTGTCTCCTGCCTTTGCAAGGAGATTCTTTACCACTGAGCCACCTGAGCTGCCATTGCTGAGGTTCAAATTACTATGCCACTTCCATTGGGGCTTTTCTGGTGATGCCTGGCTCAGTGGTAAATAATCTGCCTGCCAAGGCAGGAGACTCAGGTTCAATCCCTGGGTCGGGAAGATCCCCTGGCGAAGGGAATGGCAACCCACTGCAGTATTCTTGCCTGGAAATCCCATGGACAGAGGATCCTGTAGGACCACAGTGCATGGAGTTGCAAAGAGTCAGAAATGACTGAGCCACTTAACAGCAACAGCAAACCCCATTTTTACTTCTGAGTTTGCTTGGGCTGGTTTACTTTCTGCTTCCAAATTTCTTCATATTCAGAAACTGGGAAGTGCAAAACAACTTTACCAAATCCCCTGGGACTCTTATGATTCTAGAATGCTCTTTGTCATCAGATGGTGGTTGCAAGACTTTTTTAAGGAGTTCTCAACTGGCTGAGAGCCCAGCTCGTTTATCAGCTTTATGAAGACTGACCATGTATTACTAGAGCTTCCAAAGATGCGTCCTCCTTGGTGGCAGGTGGGACTGGCTGGCTTCCTGCCCTGTTGGGAGAGCCACCTGCCACTGATGAGAGGAGTGAGATTGCACCATTCTGTGAGTGAGCTGTTTTGCCACAGTATTTCTAATGGTGACAGCTGGATGGGGGGGCCTAAAGTTCTCATGGTTTACCCAGGGAAAACTATGCTTTTCCCTTGCATGTTGCAAATATGGCCCTTGGGACACTTGCCTTGTATTATTCAAATGGTTTGGCTGTCACATAGTGTGTGCGTGTGTGTGTGTGTGTGTGTGTGTGTGTGTGTGTGTTCGGGTGACAGTTGGGGGTCAGAGGAGATAGTGAGACCCACCCCTAATAAAAAAGCTGAATTTTCCTTTGGCAAATCCCAAATAAAATCTTAAAGAGTGACAGCCTCTCCTGTGTTTGACAGATACTAGTGAGGAAAGTTCTCCTCCCCTACCCCCCACCTCTCTCCACCCGCCCCCCGCTCAGAAGGCAGTGGCCATTTCTCACAGAGGTTGCATATAATTTGTTAATGTGTGGGATGACAAGGTATAGTGGAAACTGTTTACCTTGGCATGTACTGTGCATTTCTTGGGAGTTTTATGTCCGTTGCCCTGTAGCAATAGCCTTCCTATGTCTGGGAAGCACTTACGGCATTTACCAGCTTGTCTGTTCCCTTCAAATTCTTTTCCTTTGGCCGGGACTTCTGATCACAATGCCAAGATTTTACAACTTGTCGCGATTGAGTTTCACATCACTAATATTAATAGCCACTGGGAAGCTCCAGAGAGAAAACAGATAGTAGTTATCTAACTGACTAAATGTCTGTAAGAATCCTTTGACTTTGAAGGACACAGAGGGCACATGAAGAGGCTGTGTCTAGTGGAGGGGAGCACGCGGGGCTTTTGTACTTTGGGACTGGGAGCTGATAATTAGTTATCTTGGGAATTTGGGGGACGGTAACCCAAGTGATGATTAAAAGCTGGAGTGCTTTCATGCTCAAATTCCCTAACACGACACCCTTTTATTCAGAATAAAGATGGAGAATCTAAAATGATGGTTGCTGCAGTGGTTGTTTTCAGCTTACTACTGCAATTGTTTGAAATGAAGACAATTTTATATTCCCTGAAATGTATAATATTTATATAATATATAAACTGGGCAGAGTGTACCTGCTCCCTTTGGTACAGGAGACATTTATATCACCTCTAAATGAATCCACCGCAGGTTTCTGAGGGAGGTGGATGTTCATGAAGCATTGCAAACCCCTGGGCTATTCCCAGGGAGTTGAGGAGAGGCACATTTAATACCTGCTCAGCCGCACTTAATTGTGGAGCTGGTTTATATTTGTTGTCACAGTGCAGTGCTGTTATTACTTAGAGCCTAAGCTCCAATCAGCTTCAAATGGATCTCAGCTATTTGATCAGAAACTATTTCACTAATGGGAAACTTGGCTTAACCTATTGTGTGGAATGTCTTGAGAAAGTCATCCATGTCTACATTAAGCAAAACCCAGACTAGCTCCACACGACCTCATACCTAAAAAATGAATCCCTGGGAAGAGATGCTAGTTTTAACTTTGAGGCCAAGTTCTGGGGTCATAGGTTGGTGTGTATGTACTCATAACAGTGTATGTCTGTGTGGTTCCATGTGTCTTTAATGCATAATATAGATATGTATAAACCCACAAATATAAGCTGCTGCTGGAGAAAATAAAAAGTTACAAGGCCTGAAAGGAGACACCAAAAATATGATTTCCGTCCAAATATTTGTAGGAATTTTACTTAATTGCAACCAGAAGTCTGACCTGGAAGTGTAGTGTTTTGACCTCCTAGCTGTCTGGTTTCCTATTTGCAGTGTTTCGCTCTCCCCCAGCTGTGAGAAAATATATTCTACACAGTTTTAACCCTGTGTATTCTTAGAAACACTGAAGTAGGCATTATTCTCCTGGGGGAAGAGAAATTCTCATTATTTACAAGAATGACTTGTAAAGGTTTCTTTTAAATAGAAAACATTTTTGAAACCCTTAGCAAATCTTTCTCTGTAAGATATGTTTGAAAATAAAACAGCTTCTGGATTTCCTTTCAAGGTAATGTGAACTTCTGGGAGACTATAAGATTGTTGCGATGCGCCAGTTCATCCTCGTTTTAGTAAAATACTATTTAATAACAAAAGTGTACACTTTACAAATAGTTCTCTCGTGAAGAGGCTTTTTTCCAGTTCTAACTTATTAAATCTTTTGTTCCTAGCCTTTTAGAAAAGTGAAAATTGGGCTGAATAAACTTTGGGAGGCTGTAGTAGTGTTTGGTATTCTAATGGGCCAAAAGACAACACTGCCTTGTAGTTAGGGTAACTTAGGTCTAGGAGGCCTACTGTTGAAAAACTGTGGACTTGACACATACGATGCTCATAAAGGCATCTGCTGAGTAGAGAAAGATGATGGAGAATATTGTTTCTGTGTAGCCTTATAGAGTTTGCCTCAGACATTTCCAGAGGAAAGCATCATCCTCCCTCTCCAATTCATGGATTTAAGAGTGAGAAACACTGACAGTTCCCATCCATTTAGCTCAAGAACATTTCATCCCTCGCTCCTTTTTTGTTTTTTTTAGTAATAGCGTTCTTGAGATATAATTCACATACCAGGTGATTCACTCATTGGACATAAGCGATCCCGTGGTTTTTGTATATTCACAAAGCTGTGCAACCATAACCTGAAAACATTTGAGAACATTTTCATCACCCAGTGAAGCCGTTACCCCCCGTCTCACCCAACACCCGTCTTGCCGTCAGCAATTGCTGTTTCTGTGGCTTTGCCTAGTCTGGACCTTTCGTATAAGCTGAATCATACAATATGTTGTTTTTGTTAACTGGCTTTTAAAATGTAGCATAATGTTTTCCAGGTTCGTCCATGTTGTAGCATTTACCAGTAGTATTTCATTTCTTTTTACTGTCAAAATAGTCTATTGTATGGATATATCACTTTCATTTATTTGTTCATTGGTTGACGGACATTTCGGTTGTTTCAGCTATTTGACTATTAGGAATAATGCTGGTATGAACATTTGTATAGGTTTTTGAGTGGATATTTATTTTAAATTCTTTTGAGTCTATACCTAAGAATGGAGTTTCTGGGTTATTTTATACCTCTGTATTTAGTGTACTGAGCTTTCAGCTTGTTTTCCAAAGTGGCTGTACCATTTTATATTCCCACCAGAAGTGCAAGAGGGTTCCATTTCCTCCGCATCCTGTCAGCACTTGTGATTATCTGTCATTCTGATTATAGCCATCCGAGTGGATGTGAATGGAATAGGAAATGGCAACCGACTCCAGTACTCGTGCCTGGGAAATCCTGTGGACAGAGAAGCCTGGCGGGCTGCAGTCCTCGGGGTCCCAAAGGCTTGGACACGACCGAGTGACTAGACGACAACAAACCAACGTGAAGTAGTATCTCGTGGTTTTGGTTTCCATTTTCCTGATGGTTAATGATGTTTTCCATCTGTTCAGATACTTGTTGGCCATGTGGATATTTTCTTTGACGAGATATCTATTCAGATCCTTTGCCTACTTTTTAAAACAAGTTGCCTTTGTATTAGTGAATTTTTATGAGTTCTTTACATATTTGAGATACAGATCCTTTTTCAGATACATGATTTGCAAAATTTTTCTCTTTGTCTAAGGATCGTCCATTCACTTTCTTGATGGTATCCTTTGAAACACTTGAAGTTTTAAATTTTGATGTTGTCCAATTTATCTGTTTTTTTTTTCTTTTCATTGCTTGTCCCTTTGATAGCATATCTAAGAAGCAATTACATGAAGTCTGTTAACATTTACAAGTATCTATTTTTTAAGACTTAATAGTTTTGCCTCTTACATTTAGCTGATTAATCCATTTTGGATTAATTTTGTATACAACCTGATGTATGGGTTCAACTTCATTTCTTTTACATGTGGATATCTAGTTGTCCCAATACCATTTATTGAAAAGATTATTCTACCTTCATTTGATTGTCTTGGCAGCCTTGTCAAAAATCAGTTGACAGTAAATAAGAGGGTTCGTTTCTGGACTCTCGATTCTATTTCTATTCATTTGTCTTTATGCCAGTGTTGCACTATTTTAATTACAGTAGCTTTGTAGTAAATTTTAAACCATCCTCCCATTCTTTCAAAGAACTATTTTCTTGTCTTCCCAGCAAGGTTAGAGCTGACATTTACTGGTCAGGATCAGTTTTAACCTAGTCAGTGCAAACACCATTTTAAATTACTGTAAGCAATTGTTTTGACAATTGTTATAAAACAGTTGTTTTAACAATCATTATAAAACAGTTGTTTTAAGAATCATTATAAAACCTGACTTTAAATGAATTAATTAAATATTATTGATTCTGCCAGGGTTTTAGATGAAACTCTTTCACAAATATATCAACTCCAGTTACTCCATTTTAGTCAAATCAATGAAGAGAAAAGTGATTCTTGTTACAGTCAAGATCTTTGTACTAATGAGAAAGCCATTCAGTGTTCGTAAGGTATGACTGGGGACATGCATGAGTCTCAGTCACTCTCATTAAAATCCTTTACTTTAGGTTGTGAAGTTGAATGTGACGTAAAGTCTGGTCTCCTTTGCTTATCTGTCCAGCCTCATCCTTCATCCCTTTCCTTCTGTGCATTTTGAACCCTGCCCACCAGCATCCCCAAGGAGCCACCAGGAGTGGCCTGTGGTTTTACACAGACGTGGGTGCAATGCCCCCCACCCATCCTCAGTCCTCCTAGCGGAATCCACCTGACGCTTCCGCACTCAGCCTGGATGTCCTTGGGGGAAGTTCCTTGGGGATCTCCCTCCTCCCAGATGGGTCCGTCTGTCCTACCCCCCGTTTCATTAGACACACCCTTCCTTGGCACCCGCAGTTCCCACAGCGTCTGTTGTTGCCCTTCATGGTCCTTCTCCTCTGTCTCTTCTCTGGGGTAGATGCAGGAGCAGGTAGATGCAGGGCTTGGATGCCTCTGGTTTGAGTATTACTGTTAGAGGAACAGCTGTTGACAGAACAGCATATATATATACACACACACACATGTCTCCTATTGATGGTAGTCCCTGTGACTCCTCTTCTGCAGTCGTTCTCAGTAGAATGCCTGGAGACTGTGGGGAAACTCGAGTGTGCTGCCAGCCTGCACCTGCCTGACAGCTCCTCAGTGTGATGTGTACTGTCATGTTCAGCTTCTGTTACATGACTAACAGAATTTCTGGGCAAAGATGAGCATCCCAAGCTTGTTTAACCCTGATGGCGTTACTGCCATTTCCAAGGAATCTCTGATTTTTACTAAGTTCAGTAGTTTTTGTTGGTTGGTTTGTTAGAAAAACTGTATTTTGAGAAGGGAGCTGAGAAAAAGTTGACCCTTGCTCCAGTGCCTTGAGAAGGGATTTTAATGGCGGGAATGAGCCGAGTGGATTGGCAGACACAGGTGGATGGGAAAGAAGTGGGCCTCAGAGCTTGGGACCTCAGGGCGAGTCCAGGGCCCGGGGCTGGGGGTGATGACAGCAAGTGTGGGCAGGGCTGGCATGTCAGGGGACTCTGAGAAGTACTAGAGCTTCTTGTAGAAGCTGGGCATGGCAGGCTTGGCGGGAGGCAAGTGCCCCTGAGAAAGGGTGAAGGCAAATGCAGTAACCCAGCAAGTAGCGCAAAGCCAGGGAGGAGCACAGGAGGGACAGGGCAGGGCTGGAGGCTGGAGGAAACGCACGAGCTCCTGCCCTTGTGTGGGTGGCCTCAGCTTTGAGGCTCACAGCAGTTCCAGGACCCCACTGAGAGCCCCAGGACTCCCCGTGGGCCACTCCAGGTCCTACAGAGGGCCAAGCATCTTCAGATAGCAAGTGGAGAGGCTCGCATCATGTGGCCCTTCTCATCAAAAGCAACTAAGCGAAGAGAGAAAGTTCCTGTGAAAAGAACAGGGACCTGTGTCTCAGACCGCAGTCAAGTGAGTTTAAGCGTGATCTTGAAAATGTAAGGGGAGAGAGAAAGAACAGGGGAAGGAAAGTGGTTCTGTGGGAGGCACCGCCAGGAAGCTGGGAGGTTTGGGATAATGAAACGTTCTGGGAGGCTTTGTGGAGCCTCAGGGGATGGTGAGTTCTCAGCATTCAGCAAAAGAAAAATACACAAGTCAAGTGGGAATGGGGTTTTCATGGAAGGATGGAGCAGCGCCTCCTCCCAGGGCTGGGCGGCCGCACGGGGTATGGCCAGGGGACAGCTCAGTCCTCACCCGGGTGCATCTGGCCCTCTCCACGGGCCTGAGAGGGTCTGCTCCCGGCGGTTCTATCTGGCCCTCTCCATTCCTCCTATTTCCTGGACACCTCCCTTTCTTTCAGTCTTAGCCATGTATTTAAACCTACTCTTTCTTTTACCTGGATTCTGTGTTTTTAGTGGGAACGTCTCCTTGAGCTCAGTCTGTCAGATTCCTCAGATTCTGTTTTTAGCAGTATGCTCATTTTACTGCAAGGCTGTATTTTTTAAAGAATGGTGGACTTTTTAATTCCATACTTAATTTTGGTGTTGTGGCTTGGGTCTGCAAAATATATATAATCTGTATCTATACCTATCCATATAACTATATCTGTAATCAAGTTATATTTTCAGCTTGGGCTGCTAATAGTTAAAGAATCTCAGAGTGCGGTTACGATTCCTGTTGTAAGTACAGCAGTGTGTTTACTGAGGCTTCATAAAGATAGAGCTTTACAGTTACCTGTTGGGCTATTTCTGCTTCGGTTGCCTTTTAATCTCAGAAAAGATGATTCTAAAGATTACTGCTGATTTTCACAACATATAGAGAGTGCTTTTGCATTCTTTATAAAATATTATTTCCAAAATGAGCAAATTACCTCGAAAAGCAAGCTTTAATCAAGATTTATGTTCTGAGACTTTGAAAGAAGGCTGTTGTTAACACAAAATATTTAAAAGAAAAATATGCATCTTTTTAAGGTTCGTGAATATTTTCATCCACTGATGGTGTTTCTTTTTTTAAAAAAATAAGCTTATTCAAAAGAATCTTCACTCTTATTTTATAACTTAGAAATTTCAAATACATACAACAATAGAGTCATACAGTGAACCCCCACTTCCATTGTCCAGCATCACATCTTTAACATGTGACCAGTGTTATTTCATTTGTGCTTTTTCCTGTCCCTCCCCCCAATTATTTTAAAGTAAATGCTGGATATCATATTATTTTACACAAAAACGATTCCATATGTATAGCTCTAAAAGATGAGGTTTTTTTTTTTTAATGATCAGAGTGCCACCCAAGAAAAGAAATATATTGATGTCATCAGATATATAGTCTGTTTTCAGAGTTCTGTGAGTATCTCTTCAATTCTTTTATAATTGGTTTGTTCAAATCAGGGTCCAAACAAAGTTGATCTACACACTGATTGCATTCCGCTGATTCTCTTTACCTAAGATAAATATCTCTTTGAACCATGAGAACACTCCTCCCAGCTTTTTTTCCATGTTATTTACTTGTTGAAGAAACTGGGTCAAGTGTCCTCTGGAATTTCCCACATTTGGGGTTTGGCTCCATCTACATGGTGATGTTCACATGCTCTTCCAGCCCTGCGTTTCCCGAAGCCTGGCAGTGAGCGCTTTGATGAAGTCAGGGCCCTGTGGTTCCTCGTGCAGGAGCCCTTTGTGGTAGTTGGGCTACACTTACCACAGCCTCTCACTGGGCAGCATGTGATGCTTGGTGGTATCTCTTTTACTCTCATATTAACAATGTATATGTGGCGATAATGGAGTTTCTTTTTTATTATCTTTTTATCAGTCAGTATTTTCCATTGGTTCTTTTGATATTTCTACTATAGTACGTCAAGGCTGTATATCGTCACCATGCTTATTTAACTTATATGCAGAATACATCATGAGAAACTCTGGGCTGGAGGAAGCACAAGCTGGAATCAAGATTGCTAGGAGAAATATCAATAACCTCAGATATGCAGATGATACCACCCTTATGGCAGAAAGTGAAGAACTAAAGAGCCTCTTGATGAAAGTGAAAGAGGAGAGTGAAAAAGTTGGCTTAAAGCTCAACATTCAGAAAATGAAGATCATGGCATCTGGTCCCATCACTTCATGGCAAATAGATGGGGAAACAGTGGAAACAGTGTCAGACTTTATTTTTCTGGGCTACAAAATCACTGCACATGGTGATTGCAGCCATGAAATCAAAAGACACTTACTCCTTGGAAGGAAAGTTATGACCAACCTAGACAGCATATTGAAAAGCAGAGACATTACTTTGCCAACAAAGGTCCGTCTAGTCAAGGCTATGGTTTTTCTAGTGGTCATGTATGGATGTGAGAGTTGGACTATAAAGAAAGCTGAGTGCAGAAGAATTGATGCTTTTGAACTGTGGTATTGGAGAGGGCTCTTGAGAGTCCCTTGGACTGCAAGGAGATCCAACCAATCCATCCTGTTCATTGGTAGGACTGATGTTGAAGCTGAAACTCCAATACTTTGGCCACCTGATACGAAGAGCTGACTCATTTGAAAAGACTCTGATGCTGGGAAAGATTGAGGGCAGGAGGAGAAGGGGACAACAGAGGATGAGATGGTTGGATGGCAAAATCAACTCGATGGACATGGGTTTGGGTGGACTCCGGCAGTTGGTGATGGACAGGGAGGCCTGGTGTGCTGCAGTTCATGGGGTCGCAAAGAGTTGGACACGACTGAGCAACTAAACTAAACTGAACTGAACTATAGTAAACATAAGCAAAACAAAGTTTGAAAGACCGCATTATATATTCTTCTAAACTTTGCCTGTAGCATCCATAGTTGGTTCCTTTTTTAACCAGAGCCTCTATGAGATCTGATTTAGCATTTTAATTAAGATCATAAGTCATTATATATCTATTGCTTGAATTTTTTTATATCAAAATGATGTACATTTTGTGTGAACTCTAAGGACTTATGGAAGACTTAAAAAAAAGGAAAAGCAGGTGGTGAGGTTTTTGGTTTTTTTTTCCATATGAAAAACTTGATCAGCGGGCAGTTAAGAAAGAGAAAAGAAAACAAAGAAGGCATGAGAGGTGTTCTTTGAAATCTTCCAGAGGTGCGATAATAATTGAGCTGATATGCATTGGCTTCTCATAAATTGTCTTGGTAGTCTGGGCATTGAGTGCCTTAGAAATTAGTTTTCTCTCCATGCCTCTTCACTGTTGCTATAGTATTCTTGCTAAAGGCCTATTTGTTTGTGTTTAAGGAACCAGGGCAGTTTCTCTCTTATATTCACTTACAGAACTTGGATTTTGTTTTTGTCTTCCAAGAACTTTGTAAAGTACCACCATTACTCTAGCAAGCCTCTTGCTACTAATTTCATTATAACAGACCAGTAAATCAGCAAAATAAGATTTAGAGCAGTGACTTCCAACCCTAAACTGTGCATCAGAATCCCCTGGAGCTTTCTAAAAGCAATCCAGTTCTCTGGCACCTCCCCAGCTCTACATAGATTATCAGATATGAGGGTTGCAGGAATCCTATGCATGTGTCAAAGACCCTAGCTTTGGAGATTCAGATTCCCCAAGTGATTTAGATATGGGCAGAGAGCTCATGCTTGGGAGTTAGAAAAACTTGAGACCCATAGATGGTTGCTTGAACTTCACAGTGGTTTATTTAATAACTAGAAGAGACAGTAGGATTGATGATAAATGTTGGACATATTTGGTGTTTTTATCCATGGTTGGATGAGTGCATCAAAAATGGCAAAAAGACCTAGTGCCTTGTAAAGGAGATACAAATCCCAAATGACTGACAATCCTGAGAGGAACGCTCGTTGCAGACATAGGCTGAGTAGCGGATAGAGAACAGAAAACAGCCTACTTTCCACCCGGAGGAGAAAGCAGTGACCGCCTGTGTGAAGGCCGGAACCACAGTGAGGGCCTCAGTGACTGAGAGGCGGGCCTGCTGAGAGGGCCAGCAGAGCCTGGGCAGCGAAACGGGGGTGCGTGATGCGCTGCCTTCACTTCTGCAGTTTCCCCTGGAGCGCCTCATCTTTGCAGAGTGCCTGGAATAGACGCTTGTCCTTTTGTGCCCTCTTTATCAGCCTCATTCATCCTTTTGCTGTGGAGTTAGCTGAGAAGTGCTCTCAGCCACCTCTTGTTTGTCAGCTCCTAGTGTTTCAGTGTTTGCCTGCCTTTGCTAATGCATTTGATCTTGAAACTCTTTTCCCTTACCTTCTAAGACCTCTCTGCCCTGGTTGCCCCTCTCCTGTCCAGCCATGTCTCCTTGTCCTCTTCACGTCTCTTTTGACATGCTCCACGGTGGACATTTTTGCCCTTTGGCCAGAGTTGACTCAGCATCTGTCTCCGGTCTTGACGTCCCTCTGAAGTCCATGCCTCATTTCTGTGTCCTTCCCAGACAGCTATGTTCACTGTCTGAAGCTTGGGTCATGGTCTTACCGATCTCCACCACCACCAGCCCCCAACCCCGTTCCCTTACAGGCCTCCACTCACCCCATCAACAAAGCCAGGACCCCCCTCTGCCCTCGTTGGTTGTCGACCACCAAACCTGTTTCTGCTTCCGTCCCTGAAATGTCCCTTAAACATGTCCCTTTCTATTAGTCCTGTGACGACCCACGATCCTCATCTCGCCCCGCTTGGCTTGCGAGAACTTCTACCAGTTTCTGCCGCTCTGTGCCATCATGGAAATGCAGGACCATGTGCTACATATTCTGACTTTTCAAGCAGAGCTGGAAGTCCATATTTTCATGTAAACTTTCTGAATCCTTAAAATGCTTGTAACTGATTTAGAAACTTTGATAACACCATGTGCACCTTCGTAGGCCACTAGTTTGTAATGTTTTACTTAAACATAAGGTAAAAATATCATAAGAAAATGATAATGTAAGTGATTTTGTTGTCTTTTTGGCATGAGAAAAAGCTTTATATCAGAATTTCAAAACAAGACATGTATTTGACTAAATAAAATTGGAAAATACTTTGGCCAAATAAAAATACTATAAACAATTAAAATATAAGTGATACTATGGGAAGAAAAAATTTTCAGGTAAAGGTCAATGTAGTTCTTATAAAATTATGCTTATAAATCAGTGTAAAAGATAACTTCAGAAAAGCTCTGTTCCCTAATAGAAATAAACAGAGGACGTGTACAAATACAAATGAATCTGAAATAAAGCTTGTCCTTACTTGCAGTCAAAGAAATAGAGATTAAAAAGCCGTGAGCAGTGGTGAAGCCAGGTGCACCTGTTCTGTATTTGAAGGTCCAGTATTGGTGCAAATGTGGGGAAATGGGCATGATGGTATACTCCTGGTAGGAATTTGAATTGGGCTTCCCTGGTGGCTTAGATAGTAAAGAATCCACCTGCCATACGGGAGACCTGGATTCGATCCCTGGGTTTGAAAGATCCCTGAAGAAGGAAATGGCAACCCACTGTGGTATTCTTGCCTGGAGAAGTCCATAGACAAAGAAGCATGGTGGGCTACAGTCCATGGGGTCACAAAGAGTGGGACACGACTGAGTGACTAGCACTTTCACACTTGCTTTCACTTTCACACTTTTCTGGAATGGAATGTGGCAGTTTCCCATTAGTCAAAATCTTAGCAGGATTCTGGAAACTAGGAAAAGAGAAAACAAATTTTTCATTAAAAAAAAAATCAAAGTTCCAGCAAACAGTGAAAAAGACACTAGGCGGCAAGAATTGAAGTAGAAAAGACTAATAACTTTCTAAAAGCAGTGAAGAATATGTTCATATGTTCTCTGGTTTAAGAAATCTCAGCATCCCAGCAGGATAAATTTTTCAAAAGACCCTAGATATATTGTAGTAAATTCCAGAACACCCAAGACTTAAAGTGTTAGTCAGTGTTAGACAGGCTTCTCTGTCCCTGGAATTCTCCAGGCAAAACAAAAACTGGAATGGGTAGGGGAATCTTTTTCTCAATCCAGTGACTGAATCCGGGTCTCTCGCATTGCAGGCAGATTCTTCACTGTCTGAGCCACCAGGGAAACCCCTGATGCCCCAAAGTGGGGCCAAAAAAAGAATAAATAGAAAACCTTAATAACCCCTGTTAAAGAATTTAGACCACTATTTCAGAAATACCAGATCTGAACATTTTACCAGGGAATTCCCTCAAAATTTAAGAAATAGATAATTCCAGTTTTGTATAATAGAATAGTAGCTAACATTTCCAACTAATTTTAGCATAACTTGACACTAAAACCAGATAAGGACAATACAAGAGAGGAAAATTTCAAGTCAGTCTACTCAAACAATAAAAATAGAAATCCTAAACTAAATGCTAGCAACCTAAATTTGACGATGTGAAAGAAGAATCATCACATGATGCCAAGTTGGTTCATAATTAGAAAGCCTATTAGTATTTACAACATTAATATGTTATAGGAGAACAATGCATATGGTAACTAGATTGAAAAAAAACTAGCTATCATTCATGATAAAAATTCTTGGAAAGATTAGGATCATGTCTACAAAAGTCTATAGCAAATGTTGTTCTCATTAAACATTAAAAGCAGTCCTTTTGTAACTGTGAGGACCACAAAGGTGGTTACTACAATATTCAACAATTACTGGAGGTTCCAGCCCAAACAGTAAGACAGGGAAAATAAAACAGGTGAAATATTGGAAATAAAGAACAAAATTTTAGGGGGTAAATGTATACATAGAAAAGTCTAAAGGAAATATACAGACTAATTATTAGAATTAAGATTTAATATGTTTTTCAGCTGTAGGTCCCCATATAGAAATCACTTTATTATAGCAGACAGTTGGAAAATGTAATTTTTAGGAGCTGGTATGTATAGCAGTAGCAATAAAAAAAATAGGAAGTTCCTCATAATAAACTTAATAAAGTATGCAATAAATTTATGTAGAAAATTTTTAAACTTTATCAAAAGACATTTTAAAAATCCTTAAAAATAACTGGGAGACTTACCATGTTAAATGCATACGAAATCTCATTATCATAAAGATCTTATATTCCCCAAATTAATCTATAGATTGAAGGCCTTTCTAACCACAGCTCCCAACAGAGTTTTTTTCATGAAGTTCGACAAGCTAATACTAAAAGCTGTATGACAGTACGAAGGACCAAGAGTAGTAACTCCAAGTAACTTTATGAAGAGCGGAAACTGTGTTGAGGGTCAGGAGAGGAACTTGCGCGACTGGATATTGCGATTTATAAATAAAGCTCAGGTAATTATCAGTGTGCACCGACTCTTAGTCAGTGGAATCAAATAACTCAGAAAGACCAGCTTATATATGACAGAGCTGGCATTTCAGATCATTGGGGACCTGCTATTAGACTGTTCAATAGAGAACTGGGGAAAGAAAGTGGACTCCTAATGGACACCATACACAAAGTCAATGCACATAACTTTGAGACTTGTTAAAACATCAGATTACAAAGCAGCATTTCTAACCTGTCTCCATTTGTGTAAACAGAGAGAAGAATATGTGTGTGATTATATATATCTTGAGAAAAGATCTGGAGAATATTGAAGTTAAGGTGACTGTCTCTGGGTGGTTGGATTTTTGCTGATTTAACCATCTCTTTATGCCTCTTTTTTGTTTCTGTTTAGTTTTGCTTTTGTTTTTTAATACATTAAGTGTATATTACTTTTAATTAGTTTTTTTTTCATTTTTAATTTTCCCCGTATTTTGTATCTATTTTATTTTCAGTCTTCTTTGAGATAATCTTTTCAAATTCTTCTCGGCAACTTCCAAACTGCCTCCTCCTTTCACACACAGAAATAGCATTTTCATCGGGATTTTGATTGGAATTGTCTGGTGCATAATAGTCAGTATATGTTTGTGAAATAAATAAATATAGGGACAATTCACATCTTAACACTGGTTAAGCCTTCCAACCAAGAATATGATATGTTACTCAGATCTTTTCAAGTCCTTTTTTTCCTAAATGTGAGCTTTTCTGTTTTTTAAAAATACAGATCTCACAGCTTCATGCAATTATTGTTTTCTAATATGGTATAATCTTTTTGTTTTCCCCCACATTTGAGTTAGACCGTTAACTGTGTAGCTTTACCATCAGGACTTAGAAGTGTCAGAAAGATGATTAAATATAGATAAACACATCCTGTGTAGTGAGGTCAAGGACCTGAGTTTATTTAGCTTAGAGTAAATGACTGCATTGAAACTGAATACCTGTCTCCAAGCACGTGATAGTGGCCAGCTTTCCTTCAACTCTGCTGAAGACAAGACACAGGAAAATGAACTTCAGCTAGAGTGTGAGTGACTCAGATTAAAGATTGCAAACTGACAGTGTGACGCCAAAGCAGCTTTTCTTTGGACTGTAGAGTATATTTTAAAATTTTGAATTCATTGCTAATTTGAAATTTGGGAGGTCTCACATGAAAATTTAGATTTCCAGCTTTTCTGGCAAGGCTTAAAATCTAGTATCCTGTGCCGGACTTTCAGTGGCAACTGATGGCTGGAATTCCGAAGCAACTGCCCCTCTTTAAACCAGCTGTGTGCTTTCTCCAGTTCTCCATGTCAGAACCCAGCCCTTCCTGTTATCTGCCTTGCCCCTTAAGCATTTTAGTCTGCAACTTCAGCTCCAGTGATAAAGGAAGAACTGAGTTGCCCACACACAGGCATGGCATTTTTCATTTTCAGGATTGTTTTTAAACTGTGGTTTAAATATGGTCTGACTACTAAGCAAGAAGTGGACCAGACGACTTCTCAAAGATCTTTCCTGTCCTGTGAGTCTGTGATCCTGTTGGAAGAGTGCCATGGTTCAAGAACTCAATGCATATGGTTTTCGAAGCTGCAGTGCGCCCACTGCAAGACACAGAGCCCACAGAGCTCCTGGTTCAGCTGGTATTTCCTCATGTCGGGCATGGGAAGTTTGACAGATTTTGCAGAGGACCTGTTTCAAGAGCCAAGAGTACAAACAACTAGCTGCTTCATTCAGAAGACTTGTTAAAAGTCTGTTTCTTTTGTACATAGTTATATAAATGTGAGTAAAGGACTTTGTTGGTAACTTTGAGTTTTATAAATATCCAGTATTGCATCACTCCCATCATGACTGTGGGGAACCATTGTTTTGAATATCATTTCATCTGTGCTTGAATATTATCTAAGCACAGTTTTCATATTTAATGGTAAGGATATATATACTCTTATAAACAAAAAAAAAAATAGGAAAGCAGTATGGGGAAAAAATCTGAAGTGATAATGTCTCAGTCTGTGGAAAATTCTTAAAGAGATGGGAATACCAGACCACTTGACCTACCTCTTGAGAAATCCATATGCAGGTCAGGAAACAACAGTTAGAATTGAACATGGAACAACAAACGGGTTCCAGATAGGAAAAGGGGTACGTCAAAGCTGTTTATTGTCACCCTGCTTATTTAACTTATACGCAGAGTACATCATGAGAAACGTTGGGCTGGAGGAAGCACAAGCTGGAATCAAGATTGCCGGGAGAAATATCAATAACTTCAGATACACAGATGACACCACCCTTATGGCAGAAAGCAAAGAAGAACCAAAGAGCTTCTTGATGAAAGTGAAAGAGGAGAGTGTAAAAGTTGGCTTAAAACTCAACTTTCAAAAAACTAAGATCATGGCATCTGGTCCCATCACTTCATGGCAAATAGATGGGGAAACAATGGAAACAGTGAGAGACTTAATTTTTGGCAGCTCCAAAATCACTGCAGATGGTGACTGCAGCCATGAAATTGAAAGATGCTTGCTCCTTGGAAGAAAAGCTGTGACCAACCTGAATAGCATATTAAAAAGCAGAGACGTTACCAACAAAGGTCCGTCTAGTCAAAGCTATGGTTTTTCCAGTAGTCATGTATGGATGCGAGAGTTGAACCATAAAGAAAGCTGAGCACAGAAGAATCAATGCTTTTGAACTGTGGTGCTGGAGAAGACTCTTGAGTCCCTTGGACTGCAGGGAGATCCAACCAGTCCACCCTAAAGGAAATCAGTCCTGGGTGTTTATTGGAAGAACTGATGCTGAAGCTGAAACTCCAATACTTTGGCCACCTGAGGGGAAGAACCAACTCATTTGAAAAACCCTGATGTTGGGAAAGACTGAAGGCAAGAGGAGAAGGGGATGACAGAGGCTGAGATGGTTGGGTGGCATCACCGACTCAATGGACATGAGTTTGAGCAAGCTTGGAGAGCTGGTGTTGGACAGGGAAGCCTGGCGTGCTGCAGTGCATGGGGTCGCAAAGAGTCGGACACGACTGAGTAACTGAACTGAACAGAACTGAACTGATGGGTCTTGTAAATAATAATAGCATGTGGCCAGTGGTATTACATAGAGTCTGTCAGGTTATGGGTAGTGAGGCAACAGGTAGAAAATTTGTTTTGTTTTTTTCCTGACTAAATTTGGCCACAAGTAATTATTTTGCTCACAAGTTTTTTTTTTTTTTTTCTTTTTAATGGATCTAACCAGTTTGCCCATTTGTTTTGGCATCAAATAGACATAGCTTTATTGTGACTCAGAGTCCAGTACTGTCCTTATTTAAAGACATGAAATGTTATCTCAAGGGAAATTTTTTGGAGTCTCTAAATGTCTTGGGTAATAAGTGAAATTTTTAACCCAGGACCAAATATTCCATTTACCCACCCAAATTGTTTCCCAGTTGTGGTCTTAGACTAGGCTCCTGTGTGTATTCTTAAACTTATGAAGGACTCTTGTTTTTGGTTCCCACAGAACAATTTCTTTCTGCATCCACACCCACATCAGCAGTGATGAAGGTCACAGTGAGACCCACAAAATGTTTCAGAGGGCTCCATAAAGTCTTTTCCCAAGGCCCCGCGTCATACTTAGTTTGTCCTTTAAGTTCTAACAGATGGGATCAAACTCATGACTTTTCTAGCCTTGACCATCTGATAAGGACAGGTATCACTTTCCAAATAGGCACAGTTCCCGAAGTCATGACTTACGACATCATTTCTCCAGAACGAAATAGCTTTTAAAAAGATGCAATCTCCATCTTTTAGGTATGTTCTGTGTTCCTGGAGTAGTCCGGCACCAAGATAGTGTCCGTACTTGATAGGTAGCAGCCCCTTCCTTCATGCTGTCCTATTAAATCTTACTCAAGTCTTCACCTGGTGAATGAGCCCTGACTCAGGACCTCAGCCTGAAACAGTCGCAAGTCTGAACTGGCTCACAGGAGGGAGCTGCTGCTAGTTCAGCCAGGAGGCATCTGATTGCCACCAAGTGCCCTTTCTTATAGCAAAGTAGACCAATATGAGACCCACTCTCCCACCTGCTTAGGTAAGTTTACCTTAGCTAAAAGTTGAAGTATTTATAAATTTAAGGTTTGGTTTCTTTGAAATCAACCTTAGGACTAAATCTTCAAATCATCTCTGTTCTAGACTTCAAATTGTGATCACAGCTTTAGTTTAAATTTAAAATTTCCTGCAACAGCTAAGTGAGTGAGCGAAGTCACTCAGTTGTGTCCGACTCTTTGCGACCCCATAGACTGTAGCCTACCAGGCTCCTAAAGAAGCCATCAAAATTAATAAGTGGCTGGCATTCTAAAATAGTGGATAAAAGGGAGAGAGAGATTATTCTAGGTGAAAGAGACAAAACCAGATGCAGTGCCTGACCTTCGGTTGGATTCTAATTCAGGAGGAGTGTCAGTGATTTGGGGGACAGTTTGAGAATTTCATTGTGGACTATTTAAGCAGGAATGTCCTGTCAGTCACGATCATGGGATTTTGTGATGTAGGAGAATGTCACTGTCTAGGAGTCTGTATTACATATTGTGGAGTTATCCATCATGGTGTCTATTCTGAAATGGTATATAGCAAGTATTATGTGAAATATGATGCCGTATTAACCATTATTGAGTCTAGAAGGTGGGCTTTGGTTGCTCCTGGCACTCTTTCTCCACTTTTCTGGGTGTTTGAAATTTTTCCTGCTTGTTGAGTAATGATTCAAAGGAAGGGGTTGTCCCAGGGAGAGAAGTGCTGTGGGCCACAGCAGGTCTTGCTGAGGGCTTCCTGTGGTTTGAGAGAAGGCTTTGCTGGAGGGGATTCACCCAGTCGTGGATGGAGCGTACTGTGAGTGGTGCTTTCCTGCCCAGGCCCCAGGCTAGCCGTCCAGGGGCTCAGCAGGTGAGCCCAAGGCGGTTTCCCAGGCTCCTGTGAATTGCTTTCCTAATCACAGTGGGAAAGGGCTTCCCACCACAAGCTGGACCACAGCTTCCCCTTGGCAGTCTTGCCGAAGCTCAGGTCACATTAGCCAGGAATCCCCTGGAAAACAAGCGAAGCTGGATGGCTTTACAGTAAAAACTCCATGTTGGAGATTTGCTCTTAGTATCTTGGGACTATGAAATATTAATATAATGACCCAAATCAATGACCACTCCCTTCAAAAGTACTATTACTCATTGGAGCACAGTACTACTTAAGACTAGCCTGCTGCCTCGCTAAGTCAGGATGGAACTTGTTCAACTCATATTTGATTTTTTTTGTTTGTTTTTTCCTTTCTATTTCATAAAGTCTCTAAATTTCTAATAAAGCCATTTGAAGCAGTTTATTTTAGACAGAAAGCAAAATGAAATAGTAGCAGAAGTCTGTCCTTAAAGCAGAGACCACCCTTTCTTTATCTCACAAATATGACCCCATCTCCTTTTCTCGGATACTTGATGTTCTTTGGAGAAGAATAGAAGGAAGGCAACAGGTTGTCATCTAGAACGTCATTGAGGGGTTGGGAGGTTGTCTGTTGGAAGGCGGTGGGGAGTCCAGCAGCTCCTTATAAAGCATGGAGCTTGGGAGGCGCAAGGGTGGGAGACTTCGGGGGCTGCTGGGGAGACGATGGTCGCTGGCTGGGACTGGACATCTCGTGCATTAAGCAGTGCAGTGTGTGTCTGTTAGTCTGTCAGTCGTGTCTGGCTCTTTGTGACCCCATACACTAAGCCCTGCCAGGCTTCTCTGTCTTTGGAATTCTCCAGACAAGAATACTAAATTGGGTTGCTGTTCCCTTCTCCAGGGTATCTTCCCAGCCCAGGGATTGAACCTGGGTCTCCTGCATTGCAGGCAGATTCTTTACTGTCTGAGCTACCATGGTAAACCAGTTATTTCTTGAAATAGACCTACCTGAAGACTACTGGTGGAAAGATGCATCCACAACAAAGCAGTTCTCTCTCTAATCCCAGTCTCTATTTGTAGCCAAAGATAGATTTATTTCAGGCTAAGGAGGACCACAGAAGCTCTCAAGAAAATAGGCCTCCTTAATTGTGATTTACAAATGCCTCTAGATTTTGGAATACCATGGCCATGTAATTTTCAGATGAAAAGGTTATCACTTTATGGTTTCCATTTTGTTTCTTCCTCCCAGCCCTGACCCCAGTTCTGGGCTTTTAGAGCATCAGTATTGCAAGCCTGGAGCTGGTGCCTGAGAAGGGGAAGCAGAGGGTCCCCTGGATTCTTTGCCAAGCTGCCATTTAGCTTTTGAGCATAGTGGAGCTTTGTTTGAGCCCCAGATTAGTACACAGTCTCAGAGGCCTGCTCAACTCTGTGAAATTGATGTCATTAAAGAGCAAAGATAATGCAGTCTTTATCACTGCCTGTTATCTGTGGATAAATGAAATACAGCTCCCTAAGTATGTCAGTTCAGTGTATTTCAACAGCTGTGAGTTTCTTTACTTACATATCAGAGTTAGGTTGCTGTAAGAACAGACACAAACACTTTTTGTGTTTTCTTTCTCTTCTGCTTTCTCTTTAAACAGTAAGGTTTCCCGCAGCCAGTATAATTTGGACTAAGCAAGTACAAATCTCTTTTACGTGGTAAACTTACCATTTCTCTTATAGGTGTGTTCAGCAGGGTTTTCCACTAAAACCATAAGAAGACAGCAGTTTAGGAAGGATTCCCTTTAAGACAATCCTGTCCTAGGGGCGGTAAGGGGAGTGGGACAGAGGAGGAAAGATTTCAGTAACCTCTACTCTCCTAGTAATGTCAGTAGTAAAACAGTCAGAGTTTGACTTATGCTGCTTTATTTTCCTAGAGGGGAAGGTGGTATATTGAGACAGCTGACCAAGCAGGATTTAGTTACCGCTCAAGCGGTATCTCCAGATACCAGGCTTCCTGAACTCATACTGGAACTTTCCTAGTCAACTTCAGATTCAGCCCCTTCCTCCCAATAACACTTTATTCCTGGAGATTTTGTACAGCGAAAAGAGTTTTGAGAATTGGAGCATGTTCTCTGACCCCTAATCACGTGGAGCTATAAGCGTTAAAGTGTGATCCGCAGCAAAGGCAGAGTACTTTGATAACGCATTTTTGTTGTTGTTCAGTCCTTTGCAAAACTCACATAATAAATCATTACTTTGAAAATCACTTCTCTTTGTGTGTTTCTATGCCCCTGACTGTTAAGTCTCCTACCATCCCCCTCCCCCAGCTGCAAGACAAATAAACAGATGTGGATGTCACTTCCACTCTCGCGGTGACCTAAGGGCCGAAGCATTTGTTTTAGAGCGCTCAGAATAATGCCAGTGGTGTGCATATTTCGTTTGACATTTTAAGCAGAAGAAAGCCACATGACCAAAATGCGATCCACTGCAAGTGTGTTAGGAAACAACATATTTCATCTCCGTAAACCTGGAGATTATCCTGTCATAGATGTCACTGTCGTGGTGAAATCCCCATGGCTAAAGCAATTGTGCTGTCACAGCTTGTGTGGAAGATCAGGTCTGTGGTCACTGATGTTCTGGATCTTTCTACAAGGGTGACAGAAGGATGCTTGGATGTAAAACTGGAAACTTCTTTAATTGTATTCTTTATATATAAATTATTTCAAAACAATGATTGTATTGGTCTTTGGAGAGTCCAGTGGACCTGGAGACCACCTCTTTTAACTCCTGGACCTTCCAGTTTCATGACTAAAATCCTGACTCTGAGGATAAGCGATTTGCTGAAGCTGTTTGGGGACCTAGGAACCCTCACCCTTCTTCGGTGGGCCTTTCCTTTCTGATTCTTCCACCAGGTTCCTGACTGTGTTAACCAGACATTTTTACTTGATCATTTCGGGAGGCTCATTGACAGAGTGCTTTATACTCGGAACAGGGCAGGAAGGGAGGAAAGAAGGGAGGGATGGAGAGAGGAGGGAACTGTGCTGGCATTTCCCGTGACTACGGGAGTTTCGTTGCTGCAGAATTTGATGATTGTAAGAGGAATGGTAATATCTCAACCGTTACAGATGGTGCAGTGCACTCCTTCAGACCAGGTTTCTTTCGCTTAACTTTATATTTGTGAGATTTAGTCCTGATATGGTCTCTAGCTGAAGTTCATTTACTTTTAGGGGCAGAGTAGGATTTGCACTGTGTGACTGTTACCTCCCCCACACCCCACTTTGTTTTCAATGAAAAATTCTACTTTTGATGGATATTTGCATCAGTTCTGGTTTGGGCCTTCTGTGAAAAGTGCTCTTCATGCACCCAGTGTTTATGCTTGGGTTCAGCTTTAGATGCTGAAAGCAGCTGTCAGTGCATGAGAATTCCTGTGAGCCCGCATTCTTGCCAACAGTTGGTGTTCATGGCCTTTTCCAGTTTGGCCGTTCTGGTGGTTGGAGAGTTTTTTCTGCCTCTTTTTTTGGGGGAGGCAGGGGGACTTATGTCATATTCCGTTTCATCACATCCTATATAAATACTTTACTTGAATTAGAATAACTTATAGGCAAAACACATTCCTCTTCAAATAGTTTAAACTCTTCATTATGTGAGCTGATAAGCAGCGAGCATCAGAAAGTGGCCAATGATACAACCGCTCGGCCTGAATTAAGCACCCTACCTGAGGGCCTGATTGTTAGGCCTGTTTGGTCCGACCTCCTCAGTTAGGCCATTTTCCAGATAGAGTAACTGAGCTGCTTCAGGGATTGGAGGCCGTTCCAGGTGCCGTGGCCAGGCCTCCTAGGAGTTACTCTTCCCCTGGAAGAGGCCCCTACAGGTCCTCCTACTCTGACTCACTAGGCAATTGCTGAGTGCTCACTGGGCGGCAGGCACTGGGCTGGGCCTGTGGGGTTCCTTCTCAGAGATGTGTTTAGTTTGATGCTGACCTTGTTCACTTTACCGTGTTTTCATTCTACTTTATTGCAGTATAGTTGATTTTCACTGTTATGTTGGTTTCAGGTGTACAGCAGAGTCATTCAGTTATGCGTGTATATATGCATTCTTTTTCATACTCTTTTCCATTATGGTTTATCAGAGGATACTGAGTGTAGTTCTCTGTGCTGTACACTAGGTCCTTGTGGATTATCTCTTTATATGTGCTGCTGCTGCTGCCAAGTCGCCTCAGTCGTGTCCGACTCTGTGCGACCCCATAGACGGCAGCCTGCCAGGCTCCCCCGTCCCTGGGATTCTCCAAGCAAGAACACTGGAGTGGGTTGCCATTTCCTTCTCCAATGCATGAAAGTGAAAAGTGAAAGTGAAGTCGCTCAGTCGTGTCCGACTCTTAGCGACCCCATGGACTGCAGCCCACCAGGCTCTCCATCCATGGGATTCTCCAGGCAAGAGTACTGGAGTGGGGTGCCATTGCCTTCTCCCTTTTTATATGTAGTAGTGTGTGTATGTTAATCCCAAGCTCCTAATAGATCCCCCTTCACATTTCCCCTTCGGTAACCATAGGTTTGTTTTCAAAATCTGTGAATCTGTTTCTGTTCATAAGTAAGTTCATTTGTATCATTGTTAAAGTTTGATCTCACACATGAGTGATGTATGATACTCACTTTTCAGGTTACGGCTTTCACATCACAGCCTATTTCCTCAAAAGAGGAATACGTCTCCACTGCCTGAGGGGCTCACCAAGGACAGGTAAGAAGCCAATTTCTTGGGTCATTCTGCACAATGAGTGTGTCCTTAGAGAAGGAATGAAAATTAAGGAATCACGATTCCTAGTGGCCACATAGCCTTCATGAAACTGAAGTACTAATTAAGAGTGTTTGCAAGCGCTTGAGATTATTTTTTTCCATCTTGCTCTGTTCACTGCCTGCCTCAGCCCAGTGAGTGGGGCCACGCTCCGCCTTCCTTTCCTGCTGCCTCTCGGCACTTGAGCATCCAGAGTCACTTCAGGCAGTTAGACCACTGTCTGTGCACACTGAGGCCCTGGAGTACAGAGCGAGCGTGAGTATGAAAACGGTGCATTCCCGGCCCTGAGCCGCCAGGGCCTCTCCGTAGGTGTGTGGTGGGGCCCTCTGCCCCCACGACTTCCCGAGTCAAGATGTTCACTGAGGAGATGAGGTCAAGTGTGTCCAGCCAACAACAACAGAGTCAGATGCTAACAACTGCTCTCCAAGTCCATCTGAGCTTTGGAAAGAAAATTTAACTCAGCTTCCTTTGCTGATTTTAGTAAATAAGATATGAAACAGGGACATTAAAAATGAACTGTGCAGCAACTATACTCCAGTAAAAACTTAGGAAAAAATAAAAGCAGTAGTACTTCCAAGTAAAATACAGTATTCTAAACAAAGCAACAACAACAAATGAACTGTATAAAGGTTTGGTCTTGGAGTCTGTGCAATTATCTGCCCTTTCTTAACTTTAAGTGTCACTTGTCTATACTACTGTCACGGTGGGGCCTTCCACTCTATTCAATCCTCTTAGTAAAATAAATCAGTTAACTTTGTATCTGTTAAAATACAGCCTAGCTACCCTTCATGGTAGGGACTGCCATTGCCTAAATTTTTATTCAAATGTTCATGCAAATCTCAATTACAACCTAAGCAGAGTGAAGGGCTTTCTGTTGATAAAATACCTAGCACCAAATTGTTTAAAATCTGCTATTCTAGCATTCTTATTTTCCGAGGAATCATTTGATAGAACTGATAATTTTGAATTCTAGTTCTTTTAAAAAAAATACTTTATTTATTTATTTAGCTGTGCTGGGCCTTAGTTGTGGCATGTGGGATCTAGTTTCCTGATCAGGGACTGAACCTGGGCCCCCTGCTTTGGGAGGGTTAGGGAAGTCTCTTAAATTCTGATTCTGATTCACTGATGAGCTACTGTATTTCAAGATTGTCCTGTTGGGAGAGGGAGTACAAGTAATGAATTCTGTGGCTCTATTTCCCTTTCTAGAAAGTCGGAAACAGACTGGTTATCACTTATCTCAATAAGATGTTCTAAGAATTAGTGAAGAAATGTTAACTGCTTTGTTAACTGTGTTTTTCTGCCTTTTCAGAGTCCCATCTATAGTTACCTAGCCAGATAAAGCATCCGTGTAGTGAAAGTGAAAGTCACTCAGTCGTGTCCAACTCTTTGCGACTCCATGAACTATACAGTCCATGGAATTCTCCAGGCCAGAATACTGGAGTGGGTAACCTTTTCCTTGTCCAGGGGATCTTCCCAACCCAGGGATGGAATCCAGGTCTCCAGCATTGCAGGCAGATTCTTTGCCAGCTGAGCCCCAAGGGAAGCCCAGAGCATCCATGTGGGGTCAGAGGTTAAACACACCCAAGCCCCCTGCAATGGGGGTTTCTGCCCGAGGACCAGAAGGGAGAAACAGAACAGCATGTCAGGCCCTGGTTGCAGAGCCTGAGCCGCTGCACGTCTCGTGGTGAGCAGTGAAGCACCAGGGCGGGGTTCTGAGCAGGGTAAGCGGAGCTGTTGTGGAAACTGCTAACCCACTTGCCCCAAGTAGAATGAGTTGGAGGAGAGAAGGCAACCCCCAGGGAGACAGCAGGTGAGGAGAGAGTGGATCCCAGAACATCGTTTGGGTGTAATGCAGCCTCTCCACGTGGCTGAGGCACTGGCTGCGGGAGTCACGTGTCTGCGTAACCGACACTTTCACGCCTGCTCTCTGTCGCTGTCTCAGGGCCCTCCCACTGTCGTTTCTTGTGGGCAGTGTGCATTGTATGTAAAAGGCTTCACTTTCATGACTCAGAATAATAAAAATCGGTCACATCTAAAAGGAAGGCTTCCCCTTTTAGAAAAAATTAGCTTTATTTCCGTTGTAAATACGATACATGTGTATTATACAAATACTGAGGCAGTTGTTTAGTCGCTGAGTCATGTCTGACTCTTCTGCGACCCCATGGACTGTAGTCTGCCAGGCTCCTCTGTCCATGGGATTTCCCAGGCAAGAATACTGGAGTGTGTTGCCATTTCCTTCTCCAGTTCAGCCAGTACAACCAAGTAAAAAACAGGGGAAGAGAAGACCCTCCCACTCCCCATCCTCCACCCCAGAATATTCACTGTTAACGTGGGCTAAACGTCACTCCAGACATCACCCCAGAGGTCAATGGGGGCTGTGTGGATGAATGGAGAGATGGACAGACAGATGGAGAAGGAGGCACATTTACTATTCAATCATCCTTTCACTGAATGTTGAGGAGTCTGGTTCTGTGATTCATTTAACCTTCCCCACCCGGAAGTCAGTGGTTTTGCTTTAAGAAATTGTAATCATAGGTCACTGCGGCTGTGGTATAGTTGGACCAGCTTTCCTATTGCACATCTTTTAAAATTTATTGTATTGTTTCTGGCTGCGCTGGGTCTTTGCTGTGCGCAGTCTTTCTCTAGTTGGGCAAGGGGAGCTGCTCCCTAGCCGCAGTGTGCCAGGCTCCTCATCGCAGTGGCTGCTTTTGTTGCAGGGCGCAGGCTCAGGGCAGGCTTCAGGAGTTCAGGCTCATGGACTCCTGAGCACGGGCTCAGTAGTTGCAGTGCACATGCTGAGTTGCCACACCACATGTTCAGTCTTCCTGGACCAGGCATTGAACCCACATCTCCTGCACTGGCAGGCAGATTCTTAACCACAAGACCCCCAGGGAGGTCCTCCTATTGCACATTTAACCATTTCCTTAAGAATGATCGTTAATTCCTAATCTCCGACACTGCTCTTTTCATAGCCTGGTTCAGACTGGGAATTTGCCTTGCAGCCTAGGGAACCTCTCCAAAGCCAGGTGACTGAAGAGGGGAGAGGGAAACTAGCAAAAACACTGGCAAGGTGTGTTTTCAGATTTCTTCCCTCTTCCAGTGTATGTCTGAACACTCAGTAGTAAATGTTGGTCCTGTCTCCCAAATGTGAGTCTGAACAGAAAATAGCAAACTGACCCAGGAGGAAAGCTGTGATGGCCCTGGGCGCCTGGGGATTTCTAGGGATACCATGGTCCAGGGGCTCAGGTAGATCCATCTGCAGCCTCCTCCTCTGCCCCTGGAGCTTTGTGCTTGCCCTGCGCTGCTGATGGCAAACCCTGGAAGGAGGGGAGGGGAGAAGACACCTGTCTGATACATACATGCTTATCGTTGTAAGGCAGAATTCTTGGACCAAGCATTTCTGTGTTCAAAGTCTTTTGACACCTCGAGTGATGTGATTTCTTTCCTTTTGTACAGAACTCCAAGTGTTTCCCGACAGGTTTGTGGTCTGCGTAAGTCAGCTTGCGTTCAGTCGTGATCTTTCGGCAAGTCAGAGTGAAGATTTGGTATGTATGAAAAGCTCTATAAGTAAATCTGCTTGAATGAAAAGTTACTGTAATAAATAGAAGAACTGTTGAGCCCTCAGTGCATGTTTTAAGGGACCAAAAATGTCCTATCTATTTTGCGTGATACTATTGATTAATTGATATGCTCTTTTTTTTCCTGAAGACTTCTTGAGAATTTAGCGTGATCAGTAGTATAGCAACATAAAATGAGAAAGCACATACTACAAAAACCATGAAAATGCTTCTGATAGTATTCAAATGAAATATAAAGCATTCTTTAAATGAAGTGAGGCAAAATCTACATGTTTCCACTGGAAGCTTTCATTGGGGTCAGTGGCTTTTGAATTTTATTCCATGGTGAATCACTGACATTTTCATGAAAACCAGTACTTTACCCCAGTATGCTCTTTCTTAACTGATAGAATTTGTTTTCTCTCTCTTTTCTTGGGCTCAATTTTGAGCTCCGTCAGTCTTATTTCTGTTTCAGCGGAGCTCTTTATGCAGACAAACAGATTCTGAAAATTCACTCCTAATGTTATAGCTTACAGCCTTGTCTTTTAAACTTAGCATATACATTTGAGAGTCGCTGTGGGAGGGTGTGTGTGTGTGGAGGGTGTGTGCGTGTGTCTTGCTGCAGTCATAGCCCAATCTGTTTGAGCTTACCTCTGTACCAATTTTTGTTCTTCATATTTTTGGACTTGGACTTGTGACTTGAAACTTTAACAAAAAGGAAAAAGCGTCTAGCAGATCTTAAACCTAGACATGATATATGTCATGATTGTTATGCTTCTAAAATAATTTGTGGGGATATTAGATTACTCCTTATGTTTGTTATCTTTTAATCCATTTGAAATTTGGCCCTCATGGTCCAAAACCAGCTTCTTATCTCATCTTAAATAAATACATAAGAAAAGTGTTTTAGAGACTAGAAGGCTGAACAGAGACCCAAGAAGAGTCTTCTGAGGATTCGTATTTAAATTTAGATACCTTTGTCCAGAACAGGTGAGCCCTTCAGAAAATCCAGTGAGACACTTATTCCATCTAGCAGCTAAACTCTTAATATACCTATTAAGTGCAATAAATGAAGCACATCTAGTGACAAGTGTTAAAAGTTTATTTCAGAAGCATTTCTAGAATGTTGAATTATCTTAGTAAATTAACAAATACTAAAGTAATAATGCTGCTGCCAAACAACTGTAATGCAATATAGCTTAACTGATTCTCAGACCAATGAAAACACTGATTTGTGGTTCGAGAAGACAATTAATTGTACCACAAAGTATTACTGTTTGCAGATAGAATACAGAAAAAATTAGATCTTGTATGACATGTAATATTAATACTTAATATTTTTAATTATTAAGGATGAGTTACAACATCTCCATACAAATGAAATGTTGTCCTCCTTAGGGGTACTGGTATTTGTACAGATGTAAGCTTTCTATAGCTGCTGTCATATATATCTTATAATCTGGAGGACTTCCTAAACGTGAAGAATTTTCATTATGAAAAGTTGACTGGTCTGAGCCTTTTGCACGAGCCAGTTCCGTTTTATCTTCGAAATGTTCTGATATCCAGGGATAACACTGGGAGTTCACCAAGTCAGCTTATGAGAAAAATGCCATTTCCATCTTGAGGCTCTTTCACTGTTTTGCGTGCTTCCCTTTAGCTGTGGTCAGCCTTGAGCTGCCCTTGTCCCCACCTCTGACCATCCTTCACATGCACGCTTCCCTTGGTCAGCTAACGCCCGGCCCTAAGGGGGCGGCTTCAATCCCTGGCACCTCCGAGCCCCACTCTGTGTGGCCAGCCCACCTGTGCAGCCTCTCCTCATGGGCCTGTCCCCTACTTCCTTGAGAGCCTGCTCCAGGAATAATAGCACACCCAGGTCAAGCAGGGGGCCCTGGCACCCACAAATGCCCCGTCCAGCCAAGACCCCAGTCCTTCCGTCCCAGGCACCTCCGAGTCAATCCTCGCTGACGCTTGGCCTCTGCAGAGCCCTCCCGTCCCGACTACATGAGGATCAAGGAACATCGTTCCCTGCCAGGACGGCCTCCTGCTGGGAGTAGCCCATGAGGTCTGGCCCTCTGACTAGCCCTTGAACTTCCTTATGTCCCTTAAAGCTTCAGATCATTTTATCCGTTCACACGGACACTAGCCCCGGGGCAGGATCCATCTCATTTCTCGCTGTAGTTACTCTCCAGGAACTGGGGGAGGCCTGGGAGCGGGCTTCCTGAGCGGCGTATTGGAGACGTCTTTGGGAAGAACGGCAATCATTTGTCCGGAAACTGGTGGCTTCGCTCCCTCTTCCCCAGCTTCCCCCTTTCCCAGCCGCAGAAGCGGCGGGGGAGAGTGGGCACCGGGCAGAGCCTGGCCGCCTTACTCGTGCTGTGGCCCCAAGTAAAGGTTGCCTCCTCCTTCCCCTTTCCACATTTCCAATCGGATCTTCAGTGTTGAAGTGACAGCCGCTGGGAAACCCGGGAACATCTATTCAGAGCTGCTCCGCCTGGATGCAGGGCAGCCCACGAAAGCAGCCGTGCCAGACAAAGGAGTGCCCAGGGAGCCCCCCCTCTTCAAGGGCAGAGCAAGTGCAACCACGCCGCTGCAGGCACTGGGAAGGTCTGTCTCCCACCCTGCACGAGGGCCCCAGGCGGGGAGGCGCTCCGTGTTGCAAGAGCTCTGTCCCCCAGTGCCCACATGCCAGGGATGTGGGAATCGTGCTGTGTACTTTGGGAAGAAAGGGCATGATTACGGGATGAGTCACTGTATTTTTCTTACTATAGTTTCTCATAAGAAATCTCGGAGCCCTGATAGTCTCAGTTTTGGATCTATTGCTAGAAGTGGGTCCTTTTGCAGTTTTTACCTTTAGTTTCAGAGTTTTATTTTTCCCCCACCTTCTTTTCCTTAAAAATATGAACAGCAGGAAGCTCAGCATGCCCCGTTCCGGCAGTGCTGTCTTGCGTATTTACAAACCCCAGTCCCTGTGACTGCTTTCTCTGATGCAAAGCCTGGGAACCTTTGGGAACGTCAAAATTAGTTCTCATTTTTATTATTCCTTTATTAAGGGAAATAACCAATAATAACTGAAGCCATAATTTTACTTTCCAAAGTAGTAAGTTTATTGTGTAAATAATCGCAGACCCATCTGGATCTGGGACATTTCAGAGTTAGCACAAAGCTGCTGTCTCACAGAGCGCTGGTTACAGCCACTCCTAGTCTCTCGTGGCCCTTCCCATCTGTTCTTACCATCACGTTCTACCATAATTTGCTGAGTGCTGACTCTGTGCCAGGAACTCTGGCAGGCACTGGGGAAACAAAGAAAAAGAAAAAAATCATTCTTGCCCTCAAGGAGCTTCCAGTCTGGCAGATCAAGGGCTGTGAAGGTGACCTGGCGACCCAAAAATTTTAATTTAGAGAGAGCCTCCCTTTTTTTTAAGGCATATCCATTCTGTACCTTAATGGTTCATTTGGCCCCTCTCTACAATTCAGAAGGAAAGTTCAAAAGATTTATTTTCTTTTAAACCTAAGCTGTAAAAACCTGTGATTCCTTGGGAAATTTAAAAATGGTGTTTAGTACTAGTGCTTCATAAAAGTGGATGTGGGCGCTAAGATGTTTGGACTGTCTTCCTCACCTTCCTTTGAGCTGTGACCAAGCTATGAAAGCATCTGTCAAGAGTCTTCAGAAAGCACTGCTCTGCACCAGAGCATCCTCTCAGTGGAAGGGTTGCTGTCATGCCCAACAGGAGACAATAGTTAAGCACTAAACTGAGCATTTCTTTTTAAGTTGAACTATCGTTCAACCTTAGAGAACACTCCTTCTAGTTTATGAGTATAAAATTGAAGTGAAAATGAGTCTAAAGAAGCAGTAAACTGCCCTTGCCTGGGTTATTTTTAGCCTGGCTGTCCTATTTCTCAGTTGTGAGTAACTGAACCTCAGTGGGCCTTAGCCCTCCTCTCAGTCAAGCGAGAGAGTATCAGAGTATATAAAAAATCCTTTCTCACACTGTTTCTACCAGACAAAGTGGATGAAAATACAGCTAAATAAAAATCACAAAATAATTTTACACAAAAAAGCACTTGATTGTAGCTTTAAAAATTTGAGATTGGAAAAAAAACTCAAGGGAGGATTATATTTTAATCTTAGGAAAGATAAATAGAAATTAAAAGGAAACATTTTAGTCCTGAATTTTTTGTTGTTGGTGTTCAATCGCTAAGTCATGTCCAACTCTTTGTGACCCCATAGACTGCAGCATGCCAGGCTTCCCTGTCCTTCACTATCTCCTGGAATTTGCTCAAACTCATGTCCATCGAGTCAGTGATGCCATCCAACTGTCTCAGCCTCTGTCGTCCCCTTCTGCCTTCAATCTTTCCCAGCATCAGGGTCTTTTCCAATGAATCAACTTTTCGCATCAGGTGGCCAAAGTATTGGAGCTTCAGCTTCAGCATCAGTCCTCCCAAATAAATGTTCAGGATTGATTTCCTTTAGGATGGACTGGTTTGATCTCCTTATAGAAGAAATAAAAAGAATTTGTGTACTAACTTCATAACCAAACAACAGAATTATTTAACTTTCATGAGCAAACTTCGATATAAGGTTAAAACAGATCATTCAAGAAAAGAACTCTTGTTTTAATACCAAAAATATTAAGTAAGTAGTGGATGATTTTTCTAGGTTTTTCTTACTGTATCATAGACTTTAAGAATCCATTCTTCTTGTTGTATTTCCTAAACAGTGCTAGTGGTAAATTATATGGAAGCCATTAACAAGAGATTCTTGTAGCACCAGGAAAATTTCCTTGAGTGGGAAGAGGTAATTTCCATATTTCACATTTCCCACAGTGTTTTGAAGTTGGTTTTTTACTTAATAACAGCTTACCAAAATTGTACATGTTCACTGTACAAAAAATTTCAGAATCAAAACATATACAAAGAAAGTAAAAATTACCCATAACTCCCAACCCAAAGATAGCTTCTGTTAATGACCTAGTCTGTACTCCCCTATACTTCATACTTGATAACTGAGGTTGGTCTGTATTTAGTTAACAGGACCCATTCATTTGTGAATTGTGTGTTTATGTCCATTTTTCTATTGGTATTTTTGTATTTCACAAACTTCTTACTATATAAAAACTTCTTACATAGTAAGGAAAATAACTTTCAGTGAATTTATCATTTTTCTTTTCAATCACATGTCATTTTTGCTGCCTGGTAGATGTCTGTGTCCTCGACAGGGCCTGTGGATGGGCTGGATAAGGATGGGAACTATAGCAGCATCCATCACACGCCTGTCCTGCCCTTCTGTGGCTTGGCAGGGGGATGATCCTAATGGAAATGCTGTGTGTGGGGGGATGAAGATGCTCTTGGTTGGTCTGGTCTGTCTACAATAGTTTTTTTAGACAGTGACAGAGACCATAAGAAAGCTTTTTCTCATGGAATATCTTTTTTTTTTTTAAGATGAGCTATCCTTTGCTTGTATGTTCCAGTAGCCTGAGCTTTTGTTCTCCTTTCCTAATAATAAAATTCTCCCAAAGAGTTAGCCAGCAGTGTGTGTTAATAAGTTGTCTCCTGTCCCCCGTCTCCAGCCCTCCAAAGGAGCCTGCCCTTGGCCGAGTTAGAACAGAAAGCGTAGATAACTCAGCAATGAGACTGGCTCGCTTAGAATAGTTAGAGAGGGTTGATAGAATGGGGAAGATGGAAAGGGTAGTTAGTGCAGGCTGTGTCTGTGCCCCCTGGTCCTTCGGGCCTTTTCCCCGTCATGTATCTTTCCTTCTGAGAGACCTGGTGTCTCCCTTTGATGACCACTTAGGTGATTGATTGACTTAGGGAAAACATGACAGGGAATAAAACAAGTGAAATGGGGACCAAACATGAAATTACAGGACCTGACTTTGACCACTGCCTCTGCCCTCACTCGCTTGATGACGTTGGACAAATCATTTGGCTTCTTGGGATTTGTTAAGCAAAAGTAAAAAGTGATGCCCAGGACTTCCCTGGTCCAGTGTTAGAATCCTCCTTCCAGTGCAGGGGACTCAGGTTCCATCCCTGGTCAGGGAACTGAAATCCCACATGCCTCACGGCAACTAGGACTGTGCCCTGCAACTACTGAGCCCTAGTGGCTCAGCTAAAGAAGCCTGCGTGCTGCAACGAAGACCCAGCACAGTCAAAAAAAAAAAAAGAAGTAAAAGTGATGCCTGCCATGCAAGTGAAACAACAAATATAAAAATGTCTTATAAATTCTAAAGTCCTGATGCAGTATTAATTATCGTCATCACCATCATCATTCTCATCATTCCCGTTCACCATTCTTCCTGTTCTTAACCTGAAGAAGAGCTCATTTAAATGCCATTAATGCTAGATGAAATTAAAAGACGCTTACTCCTTGAAGAAAAGCTATGACAAACCTAGAGAGCGTATTAAAAGGCAGAGACATCAATTTACCAACAAAAGTCTGTATAGTCAAAGGTATGGTTTTTCTAGTAGTCACGTATGGATGTGATAGTTGGGCCATAAAGAAGGCTGAGCACCCAAAAGTTGATGCTCTCAAACTGTGGTATTGGAAAGGATTCTTGAGAGCCCCTTGGACATCAAGGAGATCAAATCAGTTAATCCTAAAGGAAATCAACCCTGAATATTCATTGGAAGGACTAATGATGAAACAAGCTCCAATACTTTGGCCACCTGACGCAAAGAGCTGACTCAGTGGGAAAGACCCTGATGCTGGGAAAGATTGAGGGCAGGAGAAGGGGACGACAGAGGATGAGATGGTTGGAAGGCATCATCAACTCAATGGACATGAGTTTGTGCAAGTTCTGGGAGACAGTGAAGGACTGGGAAGCCTAGCATGCTGTAGTCAGTCCATGGGGTCGCAAAGAATCAGACATGACTTAGCGACTGAACAACAATACCAGATTAGCAAAGAGCTAAACACCTGACCCTCTGTGCTAGTGAGCTTCTGAAGAAGCTCCGTTCTTATTTTTCGTCTCTCATTTGCCAACCCAGCTTCATTTTCCAGCTATAAAAACTGAAGTACCAAAGAGTTAAGTGACACATCCTCGTTTAGCCAGCAAGTCAGTGATGGACAGAGGGACACAGCAAAAGCATAAACTCGTGACCTCCTGTGGGAGATCTGCTCACCACCATCCACAGGGGGAGGAGGGAGAGACCACCCAGTTAAAATGCCTTTCTTTCCAGTAGCTGCCAGTAGACTCCCAGTGAGACACTGTTTTGGAGGAAGGACCCAGCCACTGCTCTAAGGTGCAGAGGATTTGGGAAACAGCAGATTTTTCAGGCTGGGTGCCTAAAAGTGCACACAGGCTCTATCTAGAACACCCACCGTGAGAGAGCGCAGACCGAGACGAAGTGCAAGGGGATCCTGTCGGGAACGTTCATTAGTAAACAGATGATTTAGAATTCGGTGCTTCCTTTCCCAAGCTAGCAAGGCCGTATGTGGGGCGAGGTTCCCAGACTCGTCCACAGAAGCTGTTGCTATCATGAGATTGGAGACTTGGAAAGGGGGTCTCACTGTCTGTGTTCGAGGGAGATGGGAAGAGCTGTTCCTTCTGTATCCCTGGGCAGAGGGCCAGCTCCGAGCAGAATTGTGAAATGAGACAGTCATCTAATGGCTTTGCTCAGGCTCTCACGCCTCTTTCCCACCAACAGCCAGGCTCGTAGTGGTCCTCGCTGGCCAGGCCTGCCACCCCCCAGCTGTCCCGCGCGTTTCCTCACCTCTCTCCTCTCCCATCCTGTCCAGACTCACCTGCTCGGCCGCAGGAGGCGCTGGGGTAGAGATAACCACCACCAGTGAAGGGCTGGCGACCTTCCTGCAGGTGCTGGCAGTTTCCAGCCCCAGGCTTCTGCGCAGGAAGTTATTTTTGAATAAGAGGTAGGGTAGTTCTGCCGGGGTGATTGCCATTAAGTTTCTATTTTTCACAGCTGTTTCCCTTCAACTTTTAAACTGGGCATTAAACCTCTGATTCATGAATCATCTGAATTTTTTTTTAAAGGGGGATGTGAATTTTTATGTTTTTCTGGCGAAACTATAACAGCTCTCCTTTAGTTTTCAGAGTGCTCGATGAGCACCTTCCCTTCTTTAGAAGCACTGGTTGCAAACCTACATATTCTCTCGAGCATCCAAATTCTGTCACACTTGTGCAGCACCAGAGACTCAACTCTGAGGCCCCAGGTTGTTTAGGATTTATCGTTAGGCTCTCGAGGGTTAGATAAGTGTAAACTGGAAAATCCCTGTGAAATGTGTACTGCCTGCAAGATCTCTTCCTTGATTTTTTTTTCACTAATTTCATTTTCAGGCTAGCATTCTTCGCAGCTATTTTACTGGTACTCCCAAAGGTCTGTACAAGGTAGCTTCATAGTCGTCAATTGAGAAGACATGAAAACTTTTTAAAAGTATTTTAAATTTTTTTTAAAAAACACGCTAGGGGGTCTGCTGTTAACCCAAGTAGCAGTAGCAGCAGCAAACATGTGCTCCTCTTCGCCTTAGAGATGTGTCCTTTCATGTGAGGGTAGGGAAGCAGAGGGACCAGGGGCCAGAGGAGCCTGCTGAAGCAGAAAGGGTTCCCGCTCACAGTGGGAACTGGGCAGATGACAAGGCCTCATGGTCGTCAGTGTCCTCATCTCTGAGATGGAGGAGGGCGTGTCTGCCAGGGGAGCATCCCAGGAGGACTGGTCCCTCTCCAAGTGCTTCTCTCTGTAGTGTCTCAGGACAGCTGTCCTCCACCATTATCACAAGTAGAGAAAGCATCTGCTGGCCGCAGTGGGATCCATGAGACAACAGTTTCCTCTTCATTCCCCTGTTTGCTGTGGTTCCAGTGAGTCAATGCACACATGTCTATTCCTGTATTTCTTTTCATTGTTCGTGACTGCTCCATCCCACCTGATTTTTCCTTTTCACTGCCTTCACTTAATTAAATACCAAATAATGTAAGAAAATCTTAGAAGTGAAATTTGGGAAAGAGAGACCTCTTCCTCATTTTAGGACCGTGGCCTCTGCATGGCCACGTTGCAGCAATAGTCCAAGACTGTAGTCATTGTCATAGTTCACGCTCTATTTGGGCTACTTGGGCTACTTGGAATTCATCAGGCATCACACAAGAATAACTTTTCTTTGTGCTTTTATTATTGTAAGGTCATGAAAAATTGAAAGTAGTTTCAGTTTATTACTTTAATATTAGTATTTGCCCCCCAAATAAGCTAGTAAGATATAACTTTTGCTTTGATTTTTAAAAGAAATTTTTAAAATTTATTTTTGGCTGTGTTGGGTCTTAATGGCTATGCACAGGCTTTCTCTTGTTGCAGTGAGTGGAGGCTTGCCTCTCGTTGCAGTCCATGAGCGTCTCATTGCAGTGTCTACTCTTGTTGCAGAGCATGGGCTCTAGGCATGCAGGCTAAGTAACTGTAGCAAACGGGCTTAGTTACCCCTTCGCATGTGGAATCTTCCTGTACTAGGGATCCAGCCCCTGTCCCCTGCATTGGCAGGTGGATTCTTGACCTCTGGACCAACAGGGAAGTCCCTGCTCTGCTTTTAATTGTTTGCAAAGGACTTTCATTATTTGTGAAGGGCTGTTGCATACAATAGCTTGTTCCGTGCAGCAAACCCAAGAAGAGATGATATCAGCCTTAAACCTTTTAGTTTTCAAGGAACAGGAAAGCTAACTAAATGGCTTAGGAAAAAAAAGGAAGGTTTTTGGCTCATGTGCCTCAAAAGCCCACACTGTGGGTATGTTGATCAGAGGCACAGACTTTCATCAGGACTGTATCTCACAGTCCATTGGCTCTGCCTTCCACGCTGTTTGACTTCATGCTCAGCCTGTGTGTGGTAGTGGTCCTGGTCACTCCAGGCCCCAGCAGTCCATGCGTCTTTGTGAGGCTCACAAATTCTGGACTTGACTGGCCTGGCCTGGGTCACAGGCCCACTTCTGGAGTCAGGCTTGTACACGAGGCCTCCTGAAATGCCTGGACATTGGAAGGACCTTGGGGACATGATTCCCTAAGAGAGAAATCCGTTTCCAGGAGATGGTGAGTGCCCACTGTGTAACCATCATTATCCCCCCACTTTAAAAAAGAGTAGATGAGGAAACTGATGCTCAGAGAAGACAAAGGGCCTGTCCAGACGCCACAGTGACATAGTGCCAGGACAGCAGATGACCCCGGGCACGATGGGGAGGGTGCTGTAGGGGACCAGGCCTTCTTCCTCAGTCCTGGCCCAGCTAGATGTGTGGCCCGAGACACTTAGCCGCCTGGGTCTTGTGGCATCAAACAGGGACACAACCTGTCTGTCAGATACTCAGTGAGGCCCCAGTGAGGGGTTGGAAAAGGACTTTAATCACCTAAGCTTCCCATAGATACAAAGCATCCTTCACCTTCTTATAAACCCAGATGGTCTGTGCAGGCATCAGATTTTCTTTCACAACAATGTCAAGAAAACATGTTCAGCCCTTTCCAGTTTCCAAAGTGTGCTTCATACACCTCGCTGCAGTTAAATTCCCTGCACCATCATGAACCAACTCTAAGGGGCTTCAGGAAGTGGCTCTGGGACCAGCCATCAAGGGGTCCGTTCCTTGACTTCTGCCCCCTTTGCCTCTGTGCTCCACCCCGCATCCCAGGAGCATGGAGCCCGTTTGATCGGTTCTGAGTGTTCCATTCTCAGCAGATGTGATCATGAGAAATTCAGAGACAGCCACGTTATGACTGTGACTTAGGCTGCATATTCTGCTAGTCCATGGATTACCTACTTTTAAAATGTCCTGGTTGAGTTGTTAATTATTTTCATTTGGGAGTAAACAAAATAGAATCCTGCTAAAGCTGAAACTCCAATACTTTGGCCACCTCATGTGAAGAGTTGACTCATTGGAAGACTCTGATGCTGGAAGGGATTGGGGGCAGGAGGAGAAGGGGACAACAGAGGATGGGATGGCTGGATGGCATCACGGACTCGATGGACATGAGTCTGAGTGAACTCTGGGAGTTGGTGATGGACAGGGAGGCCTGGTGTGCTGCCATTCATGGGGTCGCAAAGAGTCGGACACGACTGAGCGACTGAACTGAACTGAAAACAGAATCTGAAGAAACTTGTGTATAAAACCATGAGAAAATGGATCCAACTCTGAAAAGATAAAGACTGCGAGTACCATACTGCTACATTAAGTGTTACTGTGAGAAAAATTCTTAACAACATTGAGGGTCTTTTCTTCCCCTTCTCCCTTTATTGCCTTCATACCCAACAGGATGTTTTCAGTCCTGGACACAAGCATTTGGTGGGACGGCTCTATCATACCATCTAACCGGGGCTGAGAGGGGGGGCCCGTGCTCCAGGCAGCAGGTGGGCGGCGTGGCTGGTGTGGGCTGTGACACTCGTGCCCACACAGTGCCTGACCTCACGGCCTCCAGGCTCTGTGCCCCTCGGCTGGCACTGATATCCTGGGGGTCTGCAGCATGACATTCCCAGCAGAAGCCACGCTCTCAGGTGAGCAGCGCTCGGTCATGCTGCTCATCCGCCAGTGGGACATGGTAATGACAAAACTCCTTGTCTCCCCAGGCGGTTTTGAAGGTGGCATTGGTGAATACACACAAAGCTTCTAAAGCAGTGCCTGGCACTCAGTTTCAGGTTCACACGTAGTGGCTGATCACTTCTGGCCAGATAGGCCTGCTCCAGAGTTATCCCTAACTGCATTACCCACCTGGCCCAGTCCAGCTACCACCCTGTGTCTCTGCTTCCCCTGTACTGCAGAACTCCTCAAAGGTGTCATCCGCACCTGTGCTGGCCAGTGCTGTGGCCACCAGCCACATCTGGCTGTTAAGCAGGTGAGAAAGTACTGGAAGTGTCTAATACACCCCAGATTTCAAAAGCAGTCCACAAAGGTAAACTCTCTCAGTAATCGTATATTGATCACTTGTTATGAAGATAATATACAGTTTCCTTGGTGGATCAGGGGTACAGAACCCGCCTGCCAATGCTGGAGACATGGGTTCAATCCCTGGGTTAGGAAGATCCCCTGGAGAAGGAAATGGCAATCAACTGCAGTGTTCTTGCCTGGAGAATCCCATGGACAGAGGAGCCTGGCAGGCTACGGTCCACGGGGTGACAAGAGTCAGACACGACTCAGTGACTAAACAACAGCAGTGTGTTACTGAAATCTGGTGTCGTCAATTTCCTGTTTTTTTCACTGGTCTCTGGAAGATTTAGTTGCCTGCACAGCTCAGGTTATATTTCTACCTGAGAGTCCTTGTCTCCACTGTGCCTCCGCTTCACTCTTGAACCCCTTCCAGGCACACTTAGGTCCCAGCACTTCACCAAAAATAACTTTTGTCAAATCACCGTCCTCTAATAACTTTTCAGTCCTAAATGTTCAGCAGGCTTAGACGTGGTTGTCACTGTTGATGAAGCCCTTTTCTCCTGTTGTCTCCAGGGACACCAGGTTACCTTGCCTCTTCCCTCTCCTCCCTGAAGATTCCCTCCTAGTCTCCTTTCTGAATCCTCCATGTCCTCTCAACCTGTTTTCTCACCCAAGGGCACTCCCCCGGAGCTCATCCACACAAAGCCTTTAAGTGCTTACCACCTCTGTGGACTTCCCAGTTTGGTGTCTGCAGACAGAACTCTCTGGAAGCTGTAGGTTAACCACCTGCTCAGCATCTCCATTTAGACGTCCAGGACAGCTCTTAAAGCCTACATACCTAAAACGGGCTTCTTGGTTTCATTTCCCCAAGCCTGCCCGCTGCCGCCCCCAGTACTTCCTATATTGGTAAAGGGTAACTTCCCTCATCCAGCTGTTTAAACCAGTACTTCTTGTATTGTTAAAGGGTAACTTCCTTCATCCACAGATCATGGAGTTATCCTCAACTTTTTTTCTCCCTCTCACTCTTTGTATCTAGTCCATCAGCTCATTCTGTTGGGTCTGCTTGATTTCCAGTCAAACCACTTTTCACCACCACCTGCCTCCTCCAAGACCTGCCATCCTCGGGTGGACCATTACAGTAGCCTCATCGCCGGCCTCCCTGCCTCCCCCTCTTCCCTCCATTATACCCAAGGTGATCCTTTCAAAATACCAAGTCTCTTTTCTTGGGATCTTCTAGTGGCCTTACCGTCATCATCAACACATACATACCTACACACAATATTTGTGCACCTCTCCCCTGCCCCTCTTCTTCATAAGTGGCCCATCCTCCACACAGATCTCTGGGAAAAGCTGTCCTTCATACCTACCACAGCCTTCCCTGACCACCCAGCAACCCCTTCGAGGTGCGTTTCTCCTCGTGACACTGTCATCAGCTGACACTGTCTGTGTGTTTGCTTGCTGTCCTCCCCACTGGGATGGGGACCCCATGAGAGGAAGAGCATGTTCTCTGGGTCCATGTACTTTCCAGGTCTAGGTCCTCAAGGACCTCTTGCAGTGCCGGGCCCCGAGTCCAGTGGTGCCAACTGGATGACTCTGCTCAGTTTTCAGTTTCACACCCTTGTAGGACAAGAATTTAGTAACTCTGCTGGGCATCAGGATCCCTGGGAAACTTACCTAAAATTCACATGCCCTCACCCCACCCCACTTTGGAGACCCAAAATGCAGTAGATTCTGGGGTCGACTCCTGCACATTTTTGAACAAGCTCCTCAGGTTATTTTGAGGCCTGACACACCTGGGCCACCCTCTGCCAGATGCCGCCGCGGCGAGCAACTCTACACTGTGTGCCTGTCACTCTGCTCTGAGGATGGCACTTCCATGTGTTATCAGCAGCCCTTGAGTCACCTGGGAACCTAAATGTAGCTCTCGTAGCCCCACCCCAGATCTTGTGAGTCAGAACTTCCAGGGACGGGTCTCAGGAATCTTTTCTTTTTTTTTTTTTTTTTTTGTAAGCCTCTGAGAGCAGCCAGTCTTCCCACTAGCCTTTGGGAGGCTCAGCTGCACTGTGTGCACTCCTGGAGGAGGATGTGAATGAAGAGTGAGTATTTTTAATGTCCCTTTAGGCCAGCTTCACTCCCCATCCCTCATTAACCCAACAGTATCCTATTCAAAAGTAGTCATACTCAAGTAAGTAAATCCTTGATTTGTCCACAATTTAAACTTGCTCTGTGATTTGAACATCCACCAGTGTTTCTAACTATTGGGTTGGCCCAAAAGTTTATTCAGGTTTTCGCTGAATGAACTTTTGGGCCAACCCAATATATTTCAACACAACTCATTCTGGTGGCTACTTTCTGTGTCATCTTTTGTATCTTAAGAATTTAAAATATGTCTCCCAGGTCAGACTGGACAGCACTGGAGGTAATGCCCACCCCACCATACTCAGATTAACCTACTCAGCCTTCGCATTGAACCCGTGCTGGAGCACGTGGCTTTGGCTGTCCTCAACTTCATATGCATACACTCTGGTCTCCAGAGCATCCCCAGGGATGGAGGCAGGCCTGACCGCTTGCTCTGGGCACCCACATGGGCTGCTGAAGCTGCTGAGGAGGGTATCTCCCTAATTAGACTTCTGGGTCCAATAGCCTTGCCCTACTGCTGTTTTGTTTTTTGTTTTTTTTTCCCTGAAACTGTATGTGTACAGCTTTATAAGCCAACCCAAATTCCATGGACAGATGAGCCTGGTGGGCTACAGTTCATGGGGTCACAAAGAGTCAGACATGACTGAGTGACTAACACTTTCACTTTCACGGGTGGAAATTTTTAAAACCACAATCCTCAAAGTACTACCAAAGATAAATAATTGAGAGAGGGGGCTGGCCATAGTTGCAGCATTGTATTCCTTAGCTGGACTCCGAGCTAGCATCCAAGTGGTGAGCGATCACTGGTGACCGATGAGGGCCCAAAGCAATCCTCTTGGCTTACCTGTCTCCTAAATCCTGAATCCCCGTGGGGTGCTCTCTCTGGACTTTGGACAGCCTGTGCTGTGCTGCGCTATGCTTGGTCGCCCAGTCGTGTCTGACTCTTTTCGACCCCATGGACTGAAGCCCGCCAGGCTCCTCTGTCCAGGGGATTCTCCAAGCAAGAACACTGGAGTGGGTTGTCATGCCTTCCTTCAGGTGATCTTCCCAACTCAGGGATTGAACCCAAGTCTCGGGGACAGCCTACCGGTAGCCTTTTGAAGTATGTTGTGTTTGTTTGTCTTCTTTGCAGATAGTGTCAGGGTCGTTAGTCACATAGAATCTGGAAAGAAGCAGTGTCACCCAGGTAAGCCCCGGAGGCACTTGATACCTTCACAGCCCTAAGAGTCTTGCCTCTGGATAAGCTACAGTTGCATTTTGATGCCAGATGTGAGACACCATTAGTAATCAGGATGAGTCCCATGGGATATCCTGTTCCCAGGTGAGAGCTGCTTCCCTAGAGTACTTGTTCAGGGCACCGGGAGGCTGCAGTGTGGTGACCAAGGGGTGTGAATAACCCTGGAGATGTGAGAATGAGAGATTTCTAATGAGCTCTGACAGTTCAAGGGCTGAAGGAGTCTAACCTCTTTTTTCCCCTGCCCACCCAGTCTTCATACAAATGTAAATATGCCTCCTTTGACAAATTGACAAATTGCCAGATGTGGTTTTAATCTGTAAGCAGGAGACCCTGCCTTGCCTTTTTCTTTCTTTCTTTGAAAATATGAAGTCACAGGCTTTGCACTTTTCGAGCTGGACATTTCCTTCTGTCACTCTTGCTGCTGCTGTTGTTGTTTTTCTCTTCCAAGGACATTTTCCTCCATTGTTAGAAGAATTCGGGATGAGAGTCCATTGTCCTGTTTTTTAGAGGTGTTTTTGAAGTTCCCATAGGAAATGCAGAGTGCTCTTTAAGGTTAAAAAATAAATAAATCGAGGCAGCGGTTGAATCCAGTGTGAGATGCGAAGAGTGTCTGTATCACGGCCTCATGTTTTGTGGTCTGTGCAGTATCCATTGTTGTTATTTATGACCCTGTCTCCCTCCGTTGTGGACTTCTTCCAGCCTTGGGGAATTTACATCATTCCTAATAGGAAAAGGCTTTCTGGTTCCCACAGAGTTGTTCAAAGCCTGACTCATGCTCCTTATGTTAATTGTGCAGCTCTGAAACTACAGCACTTTACAGGGTGTGGTTGTAAGGGGGAAATCTACTGTACTTACAAGGCATGTTTAGAAGCGTTTCACACATAAATCTCAATCTCTGTCTCTCCCTCTCTTCCTCTCTTTCTCTGTCATTTAACTTTTAAACTAACACTTTTGGGTCAACAAACCTAGACAGTGTATTAAAAAGCAAAGACATTACTCTGCCCATAAACGTCTGTATAGTCAAAGCTATGATTTTTTTTGATATTCTTGTACGGATGTGAGGGTTGGACCATAAAGAAGGCTGAGTGCCAAAGAATTGATGCCTTTGAATTGTGCTGGAGAAGACTCTTGAGAGTCCCTTGGACAGCAAGGATATCAAACCAGTCAGTCCTAAAGGAAATCAATCCTGAATATTCACTGGAAGGATTGATGCTGAAGCTGAAGCTCCAATACTGTGGTCACCTGATACAAAGAACTGACTCCTTGAGAAGATCCTGATGCTGGGAAAGATTGAAGGCAGGAGGAGAAGGGGATGACAGAGGATGAGAAGGTTGGATGGGCATCACTGACTCAATGGACATGAGTTTGAGCAAACTTCAGGAGATAGTGAAGGACAAGGAAGCCTGGCATACTGCAGTCCTTGGGGTTTGCAAAGAATGGAACACGACTTAGCGACTGAATAACAGGAAGTCTTAAGGGAAAGAAAAGGGACTAGCATTAAAATGCAGTGAAAGTGAAAGTCTCTCAGTTGTAAGTCTGACTCTTTGCGACCCCATGGACTATACAGTCTGTGGAATTCTCCAGGCCAGAATACTGGAGTGGGTAGCCTTTCCCTTCTCCGAGGGATCTTTCCAACCCAGGGATCGAACCTAGGTGTCCCACATTGCAGTTGGAGTCTTTACCAGCTGAGCCATACGGGAAGCCCCAAAATGCAGTATAATCCAATAAAACCAATTGTATTCTGTTTACTAACTCTTAAAACTGACTTGGGTTATAACTAGACCCTGAGTGACATTGGTCCAGGTCTAAAACGCCGGTGAGTTCATGAGAGCAAAAGGTTGGTGCTCAGTGGTGCAGGGCAGTGATTGGACGAAGCTCATGGCATCACTCTGTGGGACATGCAGATATGATTCCAGTGGCTGCAGCCTACCAGGCTCTCTGGGGTGTCAATCTTACTTCCAGTGTAGGTCTGCTGGTACCTTACCAATACCACTCCTTGTGGCAGCAACATTTTACTATAAAATTTGATGGAGAAGGGTACTGAGAAATGTACTAGCAATTGATAGAATTTAACACCTTGTCTGAATTATCTATGTGCTAACCAAAAGGAAACAACTTTCCAAAAGAAAGAAATTGGTCAATATTGATGAGGGTTGGGAGATTTTAACTTTTTATAGCTACTTCTTTATGAAGCTTCCATGTGTATGGATAGATAGATAACCTCAGAACTATCTAAAACCATGTTAGTGCTGTTATTTTAAGGGGAAAAAAACTCGGGAGTGTTTTAGTAACCAGGAATCTCAAAATCTGGTTTTCAAAATACCAGTATTGGTAGGCTGAACTCTTGACATTTTTTGCAAAGGCCATACTCTGTTTTTATAGATAGAGAAGATGTGAGAATTCTAAAGTTCATCGGAGTACAGACCCCTGTGGCCCCAGGTCTCTCTGGAAGGCCAGGCCCACGGCCACATGGTCGCCTGACTGGGGCATCCTCACATCCCAGGCCTCAGAGCTCTCGGTTCTGGCCGAGAGTTCCCGGATGGCTTGGAGTCACCATCTTGCCTGTTTGTGGCACACATTCACGAATGAAACGTGTACTTGGAATCCAAGTGAAGTGGTGGTGTTCAGTTGACAATTTGGGTCCGCCTCTGTGACCCCATGCACTGCAGCATGACAGGTGTCCCTGTCCTTCACCATCTCTCGAAGCTTGCTGAAACTCATACCCACTGCGTCGGTGATGCCATCCAAACACCTCATCCTCTGCCATTCCCTTCTCCTTCTGCCTTCCATCTTTCCCAGCATCAGGGTCTTTTCTAATGAGTTGGCTCTTCACATCAGGTGGCCAAAGCATTGGAGCTTCAGCTTCAGAATCCATCCTTCTATTGAATATTCAGTATTGATTTCCTTTCAGACTAGCTGGTTTGATCTCCTTATAGTCCAAGAGACTCATAAGAGCCTTCTCCAGCACCACAGTTTGAAAGCATCACTTCTTCAGTGCTAAGCCTTCTTTATAATCCAACTCTCAGATCCGTACATGACTGCTGGAATAACCATAGCTTTGACTATATGGACCTTTTTCGGCAAAGTGATGTCGTTTTTAATACACTGTCTAGGTTTGCCATAGAACATTCTAGACTGAAAAAAATTAAAATAACCTAACACTATGTAGTTTCATCCTGTCCTCACCAAACTAAATCCGTTCACTGGGGTATTTGGAGTGGAAATGTTTTCCACCTGTGCAGTTAACAGATTACTGGTTGACTTTGTTGTCTTTTGCAGCAGCCGGGACGAGCTCTCCACGGAGCGACAGGGGATCGTACTGGGTGTGTGGAACAACTACTTCCTCCCGGGGCAGAGCCCAAGAGAAATGTTCTGCAAGAAATGTAGGTCCCGTGGGTTTCCTCTTCTTCTCTCCAAACTGTCTATATAGATGGGGACACAACATGAGGGCTAGAATTCAGCAAGAGTGCCTAGACCCTAATCACAGAAGCCCTCAGACACTGATCCTGTCCAAAGTCACAGAGTTGGGACTTTTTCTACTTTCCAGACTTTTTCTCTTGCTTTCTGGACAGGGGGAAACAAGGCCTGGCTTCACAGGTATGTTGCAAGGAGTAATTAGTGGCAAGCACTTTGAAGATGAAAAGCACCTGTTGATGGTGTTTCGTGCACCTTTCCAAGCAGCCCCGGACAGATTGGGAACCATGCGCTGCCTTCCTCAGGGGCCTCTTCTGACCCTCGTGTCATTATAATAATCTTTGAGAGAACGATAGCTGTAGTAAGAATATGAATACATGTATTGGTTTCCAGATGAAAGCTGAACCTAAAGAAATATTTCAGCCTCAATATTTTGAGTTCAGTGGTCCAAGAAACTTCTTTCCATTCACAAGTCTACAAATATGTGCCAAAATCTCTGGTCTGTACAATCTCCCTGGCCAGCTTCTATCCTGCACCTCCAAGTGAATGTCACACAGTACAATCTGCTTTATCTGTTGTATGTGTGTTATAGAAAAGGGAACGTTTAAAAAGTTTCTGTGTGTTACAGAAGAGTGTGTATGTGCGTAAAAGAACATGCTTGTATGTACACAAACACACACAGAGGCTTTGCTTTGTGTATTTGCTTCTGGGGAAAAAATCAATATATCAAATATAGGTAATATTGATATTTAACATCTGAAATGAATGCCTCTCTGCCTTAGTTAAAATATGAACTCCATTAAAATGCCATTGCCAATGATCAATAAGTAAAGTGTGTCCCAGTGTGTAGGAAACTGTGACAGCTCTTGGTTGATCCAGTCTGCATATCAACAGACACTTGGGATTTTTTGTGAGATTGGCCAGTGGGGTGAGGAGAAGGGAGGTTAACACATGCCTCCTGCTTCAAGTGTAAGAAATATGACATGGGGACTCCGAGGGAAACCTGGCCATCACAGGTTTACAAATCAAAAAATTCTTTGTTTGTTTTAGTGTGAACAGAACTGAGACAAAAAGCAGCGCCGTGAGCGGATCTCGGAGCAACGGGCCCAGTGTGGGAGCATCCAGTGACTCCGTGGCTGCAGAGGGAGCGTGGAGGAGGGGGGGCCGGCCAGCCTCAGCCAGTCCCCCGGCCGTGGGACAGGCAGAGGATGACAGGAAGGCGTCTGAGACCCACCAGGGGCTTCCTGCTCTGAAGCTGGAGAAAGGTCATCAGGCCTGGCCAGGAGCAGCAGAAACCTCATCCCAGGGTGCGGTTGCAGACCGGGCTTCTAAGCAGGAGCCTTGTCTGTGGCTGTGAGTCAGCATTCCCCAGTCCAAAGCAGAGTCCACGAGGGGCCGGAGCACCGCAGAAACGCAGGAAGCGCAACCCTGCGGGAGACGCCGACCACCACAAGAGAGTTTCTCTTGGAAGTGATCGATTAGCCCCGAGGGAAATAATAGTGGGAAAAGGAAAGCTGCCAGGGTCCTGCCAACTTGAGAGCTGTCAGATCCGGGGTTGCTTTTGAAACAAGATTTGGCAGAAACTGCATCTAATGAAGAGTTGCATGTTTTGGAAAACTCTCTCCTCCAGACATCTTACGAAAAATAAGCCAGGGCAGGCACAACTCAGCCACAAACACTGAAAGCTTAGCTCTGACTCAGGGCAGCCCAACCAAGAAAAGAAAAGGGTGGAAGCAGCTACTTGCTCACAGAAGAGGATTGCAACCTCATCGTGGAGGATGTCGTGACCAGACCTGGGACAAATGAGCAGTGTGCCTAGAAGCCATGACTTACAGGAATTTAAATGATCATTTTCAGTAGAAGTTACGTACCTGTGTTGGACTTAACTTTCAAACCAGCAGCCTCCAGGAGCTTGTTCTGACAGCACTGTTCCTTTCTGGCTCACACTTTAACTTCAGAAACTTACTTTGGTGATAAAGAACCATTGGCTTTGTTGGCAGCGACAGCATCCATAAAGGAAGCGCAGGAAGAAACCAGTGGTGTGCCTCGCTGCATCCCTAGATGAAGCCCGCAGTGACCGTGGTGCTCTCTTTGCCGGCCAATCCTCCTGCCCTGCAGCCTGAATCAGGCAGCAGTGGAGCAGCAGGCTTGCGGGTCACCCCATCTGCTTGCGGGTCACCCCACTGCTTGCGGCCCCAGCGTCATATCTGAAAGTGTGTGAGAAAGGCAGAGCCTGGGCCCCACCCAGACCTACAGAATGAGAAACTGGGTGATTCTGAAACATGCTCAAGTTTGGCAACCCCCGGGCTAATTGCAGACCCCCTTGGACTGATTCCTGCAGCCTGACTGTCCTGGCCCCTAGCACATCAGCAGGGCCCACATGTGGACATGCAGCCGTCATGCCCCCTCGGACTTATGAAGCACCTGGCTCAGGGTGTGAAGTACTGGTCCCATTTAAGCATGGTGGCCACAGCGCCCTGGGAGCTGTGACTGCACTAAGAGTTGCAGGATATTTACATATAGTTTGGCCTGACATTAGGGGGAGACATCAGAGAGGCTTGTTCTTTCTTGTAGTTCAGGCATGTCCCTACCCCTTGCCCCTGCCCCCACCTTCAAGACTCTGGTGAAGTTCAGAACAGATCCAAGCCCGAGGGGAATTCAGTGGGCAGAGTTTGCAGTTCCCCACTTGGAAGGCAGCACGGGCAGCTTAGATTTCAAACCAGGAGCCTTCCATTTGCAGGATCACCCACTGTTGTCTCCAGTGGGCTTGCTGAAATGTCATGTAGTGAATCATAGCAATGACTTATTTTGGATGGACAACTACAGTAGGTTTTCTTAACCAAGTTTTATTCTGAAATAATGAAGGAAACTATATTCAAAGGCCACCCATCAAATGTGTCTTTTTTTCCTGCTCAACATTGGGTGGTCCTTTGAAGTAATACCTCCTCCCTAGTAACACGGAAAATCAAGATATTCCCCAAAGTGTAGGAGTTAGAAAAAAAAAAAAAAGACCAACAAAATAAAAGAATATGGAAATGGATACAGTGTAAGTTCATGCTTAAGATTAATTAGTGGTTTCTTTCTCCCAGCTCATTCTGTCCGTCCCCAACTCTCCTTTCCTTAGATTGTAGGGCAGGACTCCTGAAGAGGCAGCCGAATATCATGGCACCATTTTGAGTCATGAAGCTAAGTCTTCCTTGCCATGCCTGGCTGCAGATGCAGGCCCCTTTCTTTGATGCTCCAGACTCTTCTGGAGACTTCTTCCCTTCCTGGGACCCCAGCCTCAACATCCCCACCAGGAAGGCGGCCCTGCCTACTGACGTCTCTTCCTCTTCCCTCCTAGCTATTAATCCTGCCCCAGGTGACTCCGTTCACTGGGCTCCACAGTAGAAGAGGTAGCCCAGCAGAATACCAACCACAGTGCAGCTGAGTCCACTCCTCCAGGAAGTGCAGACTGCACAGGGCAGAACCCTCCTGCGGAGGTGATAGAACATGGTCCGTCCTGAGCCCCGTCTCAGAGTCACCCATTTCCTGGGTGCTTGTCACTGAAGATGGGCTCACAGTGTGTCGTTGAGTCTTAAACAGAAACAGTTGTTGCAGTAGTTTAGGCAGAGAGGGCACAAAATAACAACCCAGGCAATAGGCCAAGAAACTGAGCTCCCTGGAAGAGTCTGGAATCAGGAAGAGCCATCCCAATAGCTGCTGCCTGCCCCAGAACTAGGGGAAGCTGTTTGAACTGGAGGCACCAGAGAAAGTTTTTATCAGGTTTTTTATTTCATTAGTTAACCTGGGCCTGGTGGTTAAAGCCAGTACTTGTATGTTTAATGATTATCTTTCAAGAAAATTCTTGGCTTTAGAGTTTGGTGTATTTGTGGATACGATGATGACTGAGTTTGGGACTTCCCATCTCCCAGTGCAGGGCACACGGGTTCAGTCCCTGGTCGGGGAACTGAGATCCCACATGCCGAGGGGCAGCTAGAGAAGGCCATGTGCCGCAGCTAGAGAAAAGCCTGTGCAATGCAGTGAAAAGCCAGTGCGGCTGAAATTTAAAAACAGAAAAGTTGTTTAAAGGCTGTGTCATTGCACTTTTGGCTGTAGATCAGTAGGGTCTTTCTCACAGCCTTCATGTCCATGGGTTTTAACAGTATTAGCAAAGGGACCAACTTTCCGCTTCTGCACAGGGGCATGTGCTTGAGGAATTTCGCCTTTAAGCATTTTCCTTCCACATGTCTGAAACACCCCTGGTTCTCTTGTTTCTTGAGTGGTTGTTTGATTCTTTGGATATTTGGAAGTTCAGAAGGGAAAATGGCTGCCAGGTTTTTTTGTTGCTTATTAGGTGGGAAATGAAGACTTGGTTCCCTACTGCTGGAAGTGGGTGTGTTTTGATATTCTTGATAATCTTAGTAATTCATCTTCAAATCTGAGACTCTGTCAGTATTCTTGGTTAAAAAGAATAAGTTCTTCAGCCACTCACTTAATAACCCAAATTAAATGTATATTCAAGTGCCTGTAACTCTGATGCTTGGAAGAAATATGGACCCTATTGATTAATGTTATAACTTTGAACTCCCTAACTTTCTCAACGTCATGGCTTCTAATTCATCTCCATGTGCTTCCAAATGACTTTCTAATAGATTGGGGTTTTTTTTTTTAATATTCATAAATGTCTGAGAACAGTCAGTGTGACTTTTCTTCCACATTTTTCTTTTCTTTGCTTCTGGAGGTTACGTGTCATCCAGCCATGCATGTAAATTGTGAAATGCAAAGGAGCAAACTTTAGGGCAGAGAGGAACAAATGTTACAGCTTTTGTTCACTCATTTTAAATGAAAAAAGTGGGAAAATATATTTCATTTTATAAAAAGAAAGAGTCCCAAAAGCCCTCTGTAGTTTTATTTATGAAGAACATAGCTTCTCTCTAAAAAATGTTTCTCAGGATATATCTTGAAAACATCAGTGGGATCAGTGTGTTTGCTTTCAGTGTCTTATTTGGACTTTAACCTGAATTGTGCATGTTGGTGGCCTTTGACTTCAGGCCGAGCTGGGAGAGGGCAGCACACAGAAGGGAAGGGAACCATCACAGGAGAGTGCTGGGGTCACGGCGCCGCCGTCCCGTGGCCTCGAATTCACTCCGGGCAGGCCCCGCTGCAGTCTGACACAGTTCTGGTGACTGGTCTTCCCGTGGCTTTCCTGAGAGGCAGCACCGCTCTCCAGCATGCTGTGCTATGGCTTGCATATAGAAATCCTTTTCATTTCTTCTTTTCTTTCATGAGGAAATTTCCATGCATGGTTTGTCAGGACAGGAGAGTTCAAACCTTGTTATTGAAATACAGATCAATTGAAACGTGTTGGAACAAGTAGGGAAAGAAAGTTAAGCTGATTTCTGTTAAACAGTTTAAAGTCTTCTTCGGTACCAAATAAATTAAGCATTGTAAAGTGAAGTTAATTCAGATAATCACTCAGGGCAGAGGTCTAACCATATAGATCATGGGTATTACAATTTATGGTATAATTAGATCCTCAGAAATCTGCAGAACTCCCTTTCAGTTGGTTTCTGAGTTTACTTAACAAGACACGGAACAAATACATGTCAATGTGCAGCTGAACTGAGGGGACTGGAGTGGATGAAGTTACTGCCTTTAACTGTCAAGAACTACTCAGTTTCAGGGTTGGATTGAATCATGTAAGTTGTGTTATGCAGCATGATTGCTGTTACAGTAACTTATTAAAAATCTTGTTAATTAAACAAATCAGTAAAATGAGCACCCGACCAGGCAACTAAGGGTGTGTTTTTGTTTTCGTTTTTCTAATTGTGGCTGCTCTGGGCCTTCACGTCATGGCAGCGTGCAGGCTCTTCATTGCGGGGTGCAAGCTTTTCTGGTTGTGGCACACAGCCTTCCCTAGATGTGGCACTCAGGCTTAGTTGCCCCATAGCACATGGGATCGTAGTTCCCCAACCAGAGGTTGAACCCACGTGTGCTACCTCAGAAGGCAGATTCTGAACCACTGGACCAGCAGGGAAGTCCCCTAACGGTGTGGATTTGACAGAGCCCCGGAGTAGATGTTCTTCAGTCAAGGGAGACAGCCAGTCGCTGCCTTCATCACCAGGCGAGCTCTCTTCTCCCACTGACCTTACTCTCTTGTTTGGTTTCAGCTACTAAAATAGTTTCCCTGGTGGCTCAGGTGGTAAAGAGTCTGCCTGCAATGCAGGAGACCTGGGTTCAATCCCTGGGTCTGGAAGAGTCCCTGGAGAAGGGAACGGCTACTCACGCTGGTATTCTTGCCTGGAGAATCCCATGGGCAGAGGAGTCTGGCGGGCTACCATCCATGGGGTTGCAAGAGTTGGACACAACTGAGCGATTAACACGCACTAAAATAGTTTCAATGGTTGTGCATTCCTAAGGGATGAAATTTGTGTGTAGTTGTAAATGAACCTATTTCATGAATAAAAAATAAAATTGTTTTAGTGTGTATCACTTTCCTTTAAAGCAAGTGAATTAATTAACCCCAAAGAATATGCATTCAAAATACCCTTTTCTGAACACGCAATTTAAAATTATCTTTTATTCGTTGGAGACTTTTTCCTCCTTGGAGCAGTTCTGATGGTTTGACGACTGTTAAAATAATCAAAGGAGCTCCTCATTTGAACCATTGGCCCTAAAACTTTAGGCCTGGAACACCCTGTGCAGATGTTGTGATTAAATGTAAGATTAGGGGTGGTCTTTACAATGTAGCTATATTCCCACTTCTCCCATTTGTGAGCTGAGATAGACTCCTCTAGTGAGGGGTTAAAGTATGTGACCTTGACTTCTTTCCAGAGAATCTTGACATTTCCCAAGGGGATTCCTTTCCATTTTCGAAGTGCAGCACTGAGTGAAGTCCTGGGCCGCCTCTTTCTCTGCGCTGCCTCTTATGACAGATTTCGAGGCCTCTCTGGTTGCTTGCAAATATATTTGCCTTTGGATCCTATACATAATTTTTTAGAAGCATTTCAATATCAGATTGGGATGATACACCTGACTAGTTGTGCGGAAACGCTGAGAGCCACTGCACCCAAGCCATTTCTTGGTGTTTCGGTCACAGGCCCCAAGTGCCAGCCCAGGAAAGCCACTCTTCCCTGTCTGCTGCTGCTGCCAACCCTGGTACTTTGCCACCAATTGGTTCTTGTGGTTTGGAGACAAGTCACATAACCTCCCAGGTCTCGGTTTCTTCATCTGTCCAATAATCTTTAACAGTAAGTGCCACGCCTGGCTCCGTAGAACCCCAAGGTAAACATACCACTCTATGCGTTAAAACTCGTCTGTTTAAAAATGGGTTCAGAGTACGGACACTGGCCACACACTGGAAGGACCTTCTGGGTCATCGGCAGCTTCTAGTTAAGTCAGAATCCTTGAGATTTGGCCTAGGCATTGGCAGTTGTAAAAGCTCCTCAAATTCCCATGAGATGCCATAGTTCAGAACTGTTTAAAAGTAGGGGAGGCAGTTTTTGTGTGTCTCAATACTGGGTGCTAGAAGAGGCAGGGTCTACCAAGAGCTGAGTATCCTTGAGCAGAAGGGCTTTGTGCAGGTCGGAACTGGGCCTGACAGACAGCGGTGGGGCACTGCGTGGAGCACAGGCAGCTCAGCTCGGGCTCTGTGACGCCCTGGGGGTGGGGTGGGGGTGGGGATGCCCGGGGGAAAGGGGGCACGTGTGTACGTGCAGCTGACGCACTTTGCTGTACAGCAGAAACTACCACAACGTTGTGAAGCAGGGATACTCCAAAACAAACCGAAACGTCTCTACTTTGACATGCCTGGAAAAGGCCTCGGTGACAAGGTACCAGTAGGCCCACGTTTTACTCCTGCAGAGAGACCTGTTCTCTCTCCTGCAAGTCCCCCACATTAGTTAGCTCTGGAGCTTTACACTCGACACATCAGAGCCCAGCTTCCTCTTTGCTGGCACTGAGACGTTGTTACCCTCCTACAGAAGATGGGTTTTTAAAGCACCTAAGTAATTGTCTGGGCTTTGCCTTTGATCCATGATCATTAATATCATTAATAAGCTCTCAAAAGTGCGTGTGAATCTCAAGTTCACGCTTAGCAGGGCAGTGGAAGAAAGAACGCTTTTAAAATAATTTGGCTCAGAAAGCACATTTGAAATAACCCTGTGGGAAAAAGAGGAGAATTTCTCATCCTTGGAAGGATTACCTAGGACAGAGATGCTGACCTTGTGTTTTAAGTTCACTTACATTTCGTAAAGCCTCATTCATCCCCCAGCCTGATTTATTTTCGGAGGTGAAGCAGGCTGTGGGAGGGGAGTCATGCTATGCAGTTTTCGTGTTTGCCTTCTGTTTTGTTTTGTTTTTTCCACAGTTACCCAAAGATCATAACATGCATATATTTCTTTAAAAAAAAGAAAAAAGGCTGCTTCATGAGGTTTACTACAGCTTTTCTCTCAGAAATCAGCACCGATGAATTCTTTGCTCTGCAGGCTTCCACAGCGATCCAGTCCCAGAAGGCGAGGTGCCCAGGGCGAGCGGAGCAGTGACCTCTGGGGGGGAGAGGTCAGCTGAGCAGCGAGGCTCAAAAGGGAGGAAGAAAAAGCAGCTCCTCAGCGGGGAGTCTGACTTGCTTCGGGGCAGAAGAGCTTTTATAAATAAGGTCCCAGGCTCCCACGCCCTCTCGCCAGTCTTATGTTACCAGTCCGGTCTCTGCACTTAGACACATGCGCACACACTCATGGACACACACACACACGGACACACAGTCAGACATACAGACACATGGACACACTTAGACACAAACATTCTTGGACACACAGACACAGACCTGCAGACACACACATTCAGGGACACAACGTAGTGGATGCGCACACACACACAGACACACATTCAGACATAAAGACACAGGTACACACTTAGACACAAATGGACATACGTACATAGTCATGATCACAGACGCACACCCTCATGAACACAGACACGCACCCTCATGAACACAGACGCACACCTTCATGAACACAAGACATACAGACACACACTGACACAGTCATACACACAGATACACATACACATTCATGGACACACTTAGACACATTCATGGACACACACAGACATAATCACGAACACAGACACACTAGTGGACACACAGGCACACAGTAGTGGATGCACACATAAAGACATTACACATGGGCATACATACACACATCTACACAGTCACACACGGCACACGATGCACTGGTGGACACAGACACACTAGTGGATGCACACACTGATAGACACTCATGGACACATGCACACAGACACACTCATGGACACAGACACATTCATGAACTCAAACATGGACACATCTACACAGTCACACTCACGGACACAGACACGGACACAATCCTGGATACACATTTGTGGACACATACTCATCAACAGACAAACGAGTGGACATGTACACACAGACATGCTCACAGACACACCCGGGTGGACCCGGCCCCAGCTCTCACTTGCCCCGCATGCCTCTCTCCACCTGCCTTTGGATCTGCGGTTGGACAGACAGACAGATCCTTCTCCAGAGGAGCAGGTGATGGATTGGCTGGGGATTTTTCTAGGCCCAGTGGCTCCTATGGCCCTTTCAGTTCCTCCACAGGCTCAGCTGGTGAGAAGAATGTGGAGTGCTCGTTCCCAAACCCACCGTGGGTGCCTGGGAGGACTGAGACCAACCCATCCGTCTGTGCCTGCTGTCAGAGGGAGGAGGGGGATGGTCGATCAGGACGACCTCCAATCTCCATGGGACACACAGTGCCAGAGCTGGGAATGTGTTCTCGCAGGAGGGGCCTGGAAGACCTTCCCCAAATGATGCCGGTGTGGACAGGGGCTTGTGAAACCGCAGCTTTGCTTTGCTGTGTATATTCTCCTTCGCATGCTTGCCTGTGAGCCTCTTGCCGTGCCCTCTGCTCCGTGACCCTGCAGAGCAGGGTGGAGCCTGCCTGGGCGGAGCCGGGGGCATCTAGAAAAGCGTCCTCAGGCAGCTCCGCCATGGGAGGAATGACTCGGAGTCAGAGACATGGGTAACAGGTCTGCTGGTGGCTGGCCGGGGGCAGCGCTCAGCATCTTCTGGCTCTTCTCAGGACCTAATGCAGAAACCCCTTGTGCTGAATCCCTTTCCTATTTTGAATCTCTCTGACTTCTGTAACCAGCCAGAGAAAACTCCCTGCTTTTAAATCTCCACTTGGATAACCATTGCATTTTAAGATGAACTGATTTGGGAACTTTAATTATGTAAAAAAAAAAAAAAAAAAAAAACCCTTCACAGTAGGACCTAGATTAGTGTTTGGTCAAATAACTAGGGGCTAGGAGTCTCTAGGGACCGTCCACCACCAGTTCCAACAGCCCTTGGCTCTTCTCTAACACAGGTGCAGTTCAAAGGAGAGAATGAGGGGCTTCCTCGGTGGTCCAGTGCCACCAAGTGAGAAGAAGGCCATGCTGCCAAGGCAGGGGGCAAGGGTTTTGATCCCTGGTCTGGGAACTAAGATCCCACGCATTGTGCAGTATGGCCAAAAGATTTTTTTTAAGTGTGAATGGAGACAGTCATTGAAATCTAGCTGGACTTCACGTTTTAACGAATTCTGGTCTCATGTGACTTAGAAAAATACAGAGTGCGTTCTTTCTTGCTGCCGTCCCTTTCTGTGAATACTGACCAAGTGACACACATTTCTTATCATCATTTTGCAGATGGGGAAACTGAGGCACAGAGCATTTTGGAAACTTTCACGAGTTAGTAAGTGGCAGAACTGAGAATCCAGGCCTGTCTAAACCCCAAAGCCCAGTGACTGCTACTGAGCCACAGTGGTGTGAGCCTAACACTGCCCAGGCAGAAGATATTGGCGCCAGCACTCAAGGAAGAAAGTGCTGCAGGGGAATCAAGGGGGTGTGGCTCCGGAGTGCAGGCCCTGACTACTCAGGGCTCGGTTGCTGAGAAGGTGAAAGTGACAGGCGGCCAATCAGGCCGCAGTGGAGGCCTGTCTGTTTCAGTTTAACCACAGTTGACTTACTGTATTGTGTTATTTCAGGTGTATAGCTTCAGATGCTTTGCTTTACAGATAATCACAAGATACTGACTATAGTTCCCTTTGCTATACAGTAAACACTTGTTGTTTATTCTATATATAGCGGTATGTATCTTTTAATCCCATACTTCTATAATAATTTATCCCTTCCTCTCCCCTTTTGCCTTTGGTAACCACAAGATTTTTTTTCCTCTGGCTGTGAGTCTGTTTCTGTTTTACAAATAAGTTGGCTTGTATTATTGTTTTTTAGGTTCCCCATATAAGTGCTCTCATATGATATTTATCTTTGTCTGGCTTCACTTCGGTATGATAATCTCTAGACCCATCCATGTTGCTGCGAATGGCAATATTTCATTCTTTTTGTGGCTGAATAATATTCCATATCACATCTGCTTTATCCATTCATCTGTTGATGGACAGATGTCTTGGCTGTTCTGAATAGTGCTGCGATGAACATTGAAGGTGAAAGTGTTAGTCGCTCAGTCAGGTTGGACTCTGCGACCCCATGGACTGTAGCCCACCAGGCTCCTCTGTGCATGAAATTATCCAGGCAAGAATACTGGAGTGGGTTGCCATGCTCTTCTCCAGGGGATCTTTCCCACCCAGAGCTCAAACCCAGGTCTCTCACATTGCAGGCAGATTCTTTATTTACCATCTGAGCAACCAGGGAAGCCCCTCTATCAACACTGAGGTGCATGTATCTTTTTCAGTTCAGGTTTTCATCTTTTCCAGATATATGCTCAAGAGTAGGATTGCTGGATCATATGGTTAGCTCTGTTTTCAGTTGTTTAAGGAACCTCCAGACTGTTTTCCATAGTAACTGCATCAGTTTGCCTTCTGTTCAGGCTTTTTTACCGATGTTGGGTCAAGAACTCACAGTAAGCAAACGTAAAGATGCCAGCCACGGACGCAGCTGAGCGATGCGGGAGGCCTCGCTGAGCGCCCCACCCCCATACTCCTTTTCTTTTATGTCTTGGCCACTTCGTCCTTAGTTTTGTGCAAACCTGTTGCTGTTTCACATTTGTGCTCTTCCTTTCTGATTGGTGCTGCCTTGGATTCTCTCAAAAACACTTCCAGAAACCGTCCTGCCAAGCCAGAGAGGCCCCGAGGATATCTGACTGTCATCGTCCTGAACTTGGGGGTTGTACATTTCTGTCTCCAGGACGGAGTTTTCCTAAATGGGTCCTCGAGGGTGCCTTGGCGCATAGGAAACTTCAGCATAAAGCGCGTAATTCTGGGCTCCCCAGCATGAGCAACAGGTTGAAGACGTGGGATGCGCTCCTGCCCCTCCTCGGCGGGTGGGGAGACGTGGAGGAAACCAGTGGCCCACGGGCGGTTCCGGGAATCCCCGGATGTGTCTGTGCTGGCCCTGGCCATGGATGGCATCACGTTCAGCCGCCTGGGAGCTTAGTCCTTTAACTGCTCGGGTGCTGTTTGCTCTATAGCCTGCCCTGGAGGCAAGCATGGTGGAGGGGGTGTGAGAGCAGGCCTGCTGCAGTGGCAGTCACCTGACCCCGCCCGCCCCTCCCAGCTGCCACCGATAGACCCTCTTGAAAACCCGGTGAGGTGCGCCTGTGCGTGCAACGCTGAGGGCGGGGCAAGATGTAGGCGGCTGTCGCTTGCTTTCCTTTCTCACCCTCTTTTCCTGCGATTCATTTTCTAATTCCGTGAAGCAGAAACTCAAAAGGAAATCCTAAACTGGCCAAGAACAAGGGACTCGCCTCCAAAGGAGCGGGGCCAGGTCTGCCTTTGCTTTGGGGAATGTGCATTGTTCGTGGCGTCGTAAAGCTGTCCGTTTCTAGGCAGAGTCTGGAGCAGGCAAAGCTCGGATGGTCACACTGACTTTGTGGTGGCATCCTGTGCCTTCATTTTGGTTCCCTGCTCACTTCCCAAGTCTGCATCTTTGACAATCACATTAAGGGCAGATTCTGGAGATAAACCTGACAAATCCCCAGAAGACGCCGAAAACACAGCAACCCAGCTGGCAGGAGCCCCAGATTCTAGTCCTAATTCTTGCTGACTCGGTGTGACCTGGAACGGGTCCCTGATCCTCTCTAGGTCCCAGTTTTCCCACCTGGGAAAGTAAGGAAGGGCGGATCCTTTGCTTGGGAAGGTCTCCGATTGCGCTAATATCCAGTGAGTCTCCCATGAAGGCTTTTCAGCTGCACTTTTCTGAGAAAGGCTGAAGTAAAGCAGCTTTTCCCTCTTCAGGTGGAAAACAGAGCTGGGGCCAACCCGTCTGGGTGCGGATCTATCATTAGGAAGCCAGCTGCCAGCTCGTGTTCCCCTGGGATGGAGGAGGAGCCCCGCTGGCCCTGCCAGGAGAGGGTCCCTTTTAAAAAAAAAGCTGTTGCCGGCATCTGCTTTCGCCCTCTGGGTAATTCAGCTCCTGGGTGCCCTGATGTGGAGAGTGGCGGGGGAGGCGTGGAGGGTGGGGGGGCCCGGTAGGGCAGTGGGCAGGCCTCAATTCAAGGTTCTTATTGGACTTTAGAGCCTTTACTCGCCAAGTTAATTTCCCCAACTTGCCTATCACAGGTTACTACTGGACCTATGCATCATGATACATAATTTAAGGCTTGTAAAAGCTGCCCAGGACTTGAAAGAAACACAGTCTAAGCCAGGAGGCTGTGCCTGGCATGCAAGAGCAAGTAACACAGGTAGAATTTCTGTCCAAAGCGGGGGAGCCACACCCTTGTGACACCATCTCAAGAGGTTGCCACGCTGTGTGCAGGCCCTTCTGTGCCAGGCGGCGGCACCCGAGCCCTGCAACCATCACCCCCACTTGCCATTAACCACCACTGCAAGGCAGTTAGTTGTTCACAAGGGGAAGTGCTTTATTCTTAATAGACCCAGGAATATCTCATGGACATAAAGTGGCACAACATGATTGCCCTGATGGTTTCTGAACTCTGTTTTTAAGACTTCTGGGGCCAGAACCCCACAGCACTGCCCTGGGGCACCCTTCTACTTCTGATAACCAAGCTGTCTGTTGGCATAGTTGGAGCCTGACATAGCCTGAGTCGGGATGTTTAGCTGCTTGTGGGATGGAAAAAAAATGTTAAGAAAAATAATTGTTGTTTTTGCAAACTATCTATTTAAAAACAGAACCTCAGGAAGCAGATTTCTGTTTCAAGGCTCAGATGAATCAGAGCTTACAAAGTATAAATACACATTAGCAGGAGGAGGCTTCCCATAACCCAGCGCTGGTGTGTCTTCCCAGCGCCGGAACCTCTGACTCCTGCTCCTCATTCCCAGCAGAGGCAAGAAAGCAAGCCTCCATGGAAGCGGAAGTGCTAGAACCTCGCTCAGCCTGAGCTGCAAACCTCTGCAGGCCAATAGGAGTTTTGTATTTTTTCTTTAAAAGCAACTGGTTGTTCACCACACACACTTGCTCACTTTAGGGTCGACAGGTGTATGCTGTTCGGAAATGTGGCAAACCCACAGGCTTATTCCTTGGGCTCTTTGCCACCTAAGAAAGATTACCAAATAAGTTAACTTTGACTCACTGACCCCTCAGATCAGCCAATAAAATGAAGCGCTTACACCACAACTTGCTCAAGGGGTAGTGTAATTGATTTACTTAAAAATGATGTCAGGTGGCAATTGAGCAACAAACTGGCTTCCAGACTGCTTAATTCAGTTTAACAAGGAGGAAAAACCTTGTAATTAACGGAAGAGCTTGACTACTTTGGTGAAGCTGTTTTCAAAGTCTGCCATACCTAAGCTGAGGAGGTTGAGGGGGAGGAGGGGACAGCTTCTTGAAAACTATAGGTTCCCAGGCCCAGCTTGCAAGTCAGGGGCCAGGCCTGGGATTCTGCATTTAAGAGAAACACCTTTGCAAGTTCTGCTTCTCTGCTCATCATCCAGTCTCACCTGACTTTTAGTCAAGCTATATACTCCCTTTTCTGTTCTAAGTCTACACTGTGTATATACATCTAGAATCCTAGGACAGTTTCCCATCCTAAAGCAACCAGCTGTGAGCTGCTGTTTTCCTGGAGTTTCATGGTATATATGTACTAATGTTGGAATTCTAGTTCATCACGTTTTTGATTGGAAAATTCTTCATCTTCCAGGGCCTGATTATAGGAGGCACAGAGCTTTCCGGGAGCGGGGGGTGGGGAAAGGTTCTGGGGCTCTTCTCTTGCACTTTCCTGCCTCTAGGACAACCAGGACTCGAGTGCAGGATGCCTGCTGTCTGAAGAAAGGTGACAACCACCCTTAACCACCAAGGTCCTGGCTTCGAACTGTGTCCAGATGAGCCTGTCTCCTCCTTTCCGCCACCCAGCACGTCCTGCGTAGATGGCTCCTTGAAATAACAATCTCAAGATCACTGGTCTCTTAGAACAAAGGATCGCAAAGGTCATCAAACTTTTTTCTTGGCACACAAGCATCTGGCAACTACCCAGGGACTTTGGGGGTCCTGCAGAATCCAAGTTTACAAACCACCAGAGCAAGGTAGTGTTGGAATTCAGATTTGGTCCTGCTGGTCGGTCTGCTCCTCCCTCTGACCCCACCCCGCAAAGAGCCATGCCAGGACGGGGAGCCGTCACGGGGACCACCCCACCCCAGAGAGCCACACTGGGATGAGGAGCCATCAGGAACCAGGCTCGTCTCGGCGCTTGTCCTTGGTGCCGCCTCCCTGGTGAGCCAGAATTCTGTCCCCGCCCCCGACCATGCACAAAGAACAGGATGCCTCAACCTGCCATCCGTTCTTAACCACGACACCCGCTGGGACATAGCTCCTAACCTGGTAGAAAGAGAAGGGTCCCAAGAATGAAGCAAGATCAACATCCGCACGGCTTTTCCTCCCCTTAGCCTGGTGCGCCAGTTGGATGTGCACCACGAAGACTGGATGGGGTGCACAACCGGAGAGCCACGGCTGGGAGGAGGGCAAGCTGGGGCTTCCTGCGTAGAGGAGGGCGCTCCTGGCAGCTCCCTGAAGCTGCTGGAAGCTGTCCACAAGCCCGTCACTGGCGGCTCACCCTCCACGCAGAGGTGCCGGAAGCAAAGCCCCCCCACACACCCCGACACCACGTGGGCACGCCTGTTGCCCATGGCTCTCCTGCCCATCACCAGCGGGACAGCCCAGTGCCAGCTCCCAGGGCTGAGAGGGAAGCTGGTGCCGGCTCACCACCGGGAGCAAGGTGATGAGCGGTGAGATGGGCCCTCACCCCCAGGGCCTGGCATCACCCCCTCCTGGAAGCCAGCCTGGAGGCAGGAGCATGCACAGAAGCCTCGAGGGTGTGGTCCACAGGGACGCCAGGACAGTCCTATTCATCCAAGTAGCCAGAGAGGAAGAGAAAGCATCCTGCCTCCCTCCTAATCCCTCAGCACCGATTCCAAGCTATTTAAAACCCTCTGACTGAGGTGGGCATCGCCCCAAAGTTGCTCAAAACAATTCACATCCACACTGCAGGCCATTAATCCAGTGGTGTTTATTCAAGCAGTATTCACACTCGCTGTCGAATAACAAGGGCATCAAGACCCCGAAGATGGGGCTCTCACAGCTCCAGCTTCACAGCAGCCTCTCTGGGAGGGGTTTCAAGAACTTAAGATGAAGGTGATGGCTGAAAAGGCTTGCCATCCCTGCTCTGGGTCCCCGAGGAGTACAGCCTGCTTCTCGCATCCCGGTCACCAGACAGACCCAGGCCAGCGGCAGAGGCACAGCTGGGCAAAACTACGTAAGCTCAGAAGAGGCCACACTGGTCCATGTTTTCGTACAAAAAATTTAATAAATATGACTTTTCAAAATGTATTGCCAGGAACAACACAAAGATGCATGTTTATGTTCGTATAACACTAAGAGGACAATACAAAGGATCTTCATGGTCTCAATGGTGAACTAACAGAATCAGTTTTGAATAAGCCTTTTTGAACTTAAACTTCATCATAGCATTTTGATTTCCTCACTTAAGGCAGGCAGTGGACTCTATGGCAAATCTAAACAGTGATCTTACTGGACATTTTACGGTTCAAGTATTCAACTAGCTTATTAGAATACTCCCTAAATGCAGTAGATAAAAAAATCAAATCAGCCTTACATAACGAATGGTGAAAAGAAATCAGAATTTACAAAATAAGATTGGTGTGCTTCCAACTTCACACAATTAATTTGATATGTTTACTGATCTTCAACCACTCATGTTTTGGCTATGTTTAGTCATAGCTCACCTTGTTCCCTTAAACTGCTAGGCAGCAGATCATCTGCCTGTCTCTCTTCAAGTCTTTAAAAAAAAAAAACCAAAAAACACCTGTTCTAGACTAATTCTCAAACTGCCTCTCAGTCGGGGTTTTAAATATCTGACGTCGTACGAAAAAAAAAAATTCCACCAGTATTCCAGGCACAAAAGGCCACCCTATTGTCTTAAACTATTTTCAAACACCTTAATTTTGGCTTATAGGCAACACGTAATAAGAAAATAGGTTCAAAAAAATAAAGCCATACGCTTACAACGCTATCAAAAACCTTCAATTCTAAACACGTACATATAAATAAAAAGGAATGATGTCTTAAGGCTCTTGATTATTAAGTTAATAAATCAAATATACACAGTGATTAATAAAAAAAAGAATTATTTACATAACTATACAAAATTCTACTTTTGACACATTTTTCCTCTTTAAATTCTTCATTTTACCAGCAACTGCTGACATCAAAGTCCCCCCTCCCCCAACAACAACAAAATACAATAAAAAAAATAAATAATAAACTCATTTGTGATAGTTGCTGTGGTTCTGAGCTGCAAAGGCACTTTTCAAATACAGAACTACTTGGACGTCATCATAAAACCAATATACAAAAACAACTCAAGAGTCAATAAATATAAATAAAAACTATGATCCTAAGACTGCATCACCATCGGGACATCTGGCAGAAATGGAAGCTGGGCGTACTCCTGGGAGCCTGATCCGGAGGTGCGGGCAGGCAGGGGCGGGGGGCCCGGTGTTTGCATAGCTGCGCGGTGCAGTGCCACCCAGCCAACCACAGAAACTACCATTGCCAGTGTAAGCCAGCTTGTCAGAACTTAAATTAGCACGGGACTCTACATCCAGGACAGCGTGGGGCCGGAACACGACAGACAGGGCAGCCGCAGGAGCGGGAGCCCGGGAGCCCTCGGACGGCGCCCGCCCGTCTGCTATACGATGTACTCCATGCGGTTCAGGCTCTGCGCGCTCTCCAGGTCTCTGTTGTCCTGTTTGTTTGTCCAGTTGGGGTGTTTGGCCGGCGTGCCATGGGGGGGCTTCTCCTCTCGGTCGACCAGCGTGTACGTGGCCTGCTTGGCGAAGCGCGCCTTCTGCTGGTGTTTGTCCATGTCGTCCTCCTCCACCTCCGAGTTGTGTGTCCTTATTTTGGACATTTTGGAGTTCTTGCTCTCGTAGTCCTTGACGGGGACCGTGTTGGCCCCGTGCTTCTCGATGGGGTTCTTAATCTGGTTCAGCTGCTCGCGCACGTTGTTGGTGGTGTTATCCTCGGAAGCGGCCCGCGCGTGGCTGCCCGGCTTCCGGCGCTTGCGCACGCACCAGTAGAAGGCGGTCACCAGGCAGCAGACCCAGGCCACGGTCAGCACAGAGCTCAGCAGCGGCACCAGGAAATCTGCACGGCAGGGCGGCGGCGGGGAGCCCGGTGAACCACACCGCGGCCCCAGCCCCTTCCCCACCCGCATCGTCCCTCCGGGCGTCCTCAGAGACCCTGCCGGCCTCCCCGGAGAGACCAGGGAAAACGGCAGCCCGTACGCGTGCACACTTCTGTGTGGGGAGGGGCGTCTGGCTACTGAGACAGCTCATGAGATGAGTGGTTCTCAGAATCATCAGAAAGAAGGCCCTGGGACGCATGGCTCCAACGCCCCTGGGGGTCCCGTGCCAGCTATAGCACAGTGATGCTCCAGGGATCCCCGGGGCACTCCCGCTGCCCTGCAGGGCCACTGAGCCATTCATCAAAGCCGCTCTTAGGATGGACTGTTCCCCAACCCCGGAGCACAAGCAGGCTCCACGAAGATGCGTACTCAGGGTACGGCAACACTCTGCCCAGGCGGTGCCTGCAGCCAGAGGCAGCCCGCAGGCAAGGGACAAGTCAGGCCACCTCTGCCCACAGCCGTGGGATCCTGTCATGTCAGCCGGCCTCTGTCTTCTTGCTAGTTAAAAATGGGGATCCTTGAACAGGGAATCAGCAGCTAACTTCCCGCCTGGGGTTTCCCTGGATGCAGGTTGTGCTGGTCTTATGGATGAGCTGGACAGGACGGTCCTCTCAGAAAGGGACCCTGACCCCACCACCTACCTGTTTTGCTCTTCAGAGGACGCCTCTGAACTCTGACTTCCGAAACGGCAGCAATCAGCGAGCTGTTCCCATCTCGTTTACTGACGAGATTTATGATTTTGTCGGTGATCTCCTTGATAGGGTTTCCATCATCCCGGATGTCTTCAGCAGACTGAAAAAGGAAGCATCAGACACAGGGGTCAGGGATGCTCACCAGTCACTTTTACTCAAAATTATTTGACCATACATGTATGCCATTCCCTGGCGGCTCAGACAAGAAAGAATCTGTCTACAGTGGGGGAGGACCCAGCTGGGGATTTCTGGGCTGGGAAGATCTCCTGGAGAAGGGAATGGCCACCCACTCCATTATTCCTGCCTAGGGAATCCTATGGACAGAGGAGCCTGGCACGCTATGGTCCATGGGGTTGCAAAGAGTTGGACACAACTGAGCTCCTAATGCACATGTGCATCAAGCTCTCCTTCCACGTGTCTGCTCATCTGGATACTAGCTAAGTGAGCTCTCTGGGCCACTCCCAGTGAAACGACTAGGCGTGAAAGGGCTCATACTCACAATGGCTACATGCATTTCATTGTTGGCAGCAGGGGAAGGCTCGCAAGCTACGTAAAGCGAGTATTCGGCAGAGACGTTCTTCAAGATGTTCAAATTCCGCAGTTCACTGCAAATGTGCTCCGTGGTGAGACCCTAGAATGATATTTTAAAATCCACACGTGTGTAAGGGAGCGGAACGAAAAAAGACTGCTGTTTACTTGAAAGGGAGGCTGCGCGCAAGCTGAGCTTTGGTGAAGGACAAGAATCCAGGCTAAGGAAGAGATGGAGCTCGTGATGTCTCTGCTTTAGGGCAAGCGGACACACCCCACCTCTCCAGAGCCAGCCAGAAGTGTTCCATACCGGCGACATCATCTCCTTGTTGAAGGTGAGCGTGATGTTGGCACAGTTGTCCTGGTAGTAGGGGTCAGATTCGCACCTGGTCTTCACGGGCTGGAGGCTTGAGGACCGGCACTCACCCACCCCGGTGCAGGGGTGCACGAAGCACTGGGTGTCTAGGATGGGCACGCAGCTCTGCCCACTGGGGCACTCACTGTGCCCTCTGTGCAGTGAGCAAGGGCGGGGGCCACACCACACCTGCAGGGACAGACAGAGCGCAGCTCAGGAGGTGTCCGGCGGCGGTCTGCGCGGCCCCAGGATGAGGGCGGCCAGGCCGTGCCTACCTTGGAGCAGGCGACCCTCCCGTCCAGGCACTGGCAGGCATTGCAGTCAGCGTCCCACCTGGCCCCGTCGGGTATCACGCTCCCCATGGTGACGCACGACCTCCCTGAAACTGAGGTGGGGACCCGTGAGTGGCAGGAGCTGCCCTTTCTGTGGACCATCCTCCCGACTCTTCACTCCCTGCCCAGCGGGAGATGCTGAGGCCTGTCGCCCTTTGCCCTGTGACAGCGCAGCTGCTCTCAGCGGGCAAGCATTCTTCCCCCCTCAGCGGGCCCTGCACCTGGCCACGCGACCAGCTATGATCAGTGCAGCGTCCAGGGACAGAAGTGAGCGGAGTCTCCCCCTGGGAGTGAGCTTGGCCCCTTGAAAGCCCGCCGTCTGCCAGGAAAAGGACACGCCCTGGGTACAGTGCCGGTCCAAAAAGGGTGGGGTGGCACACAGAACAGAACTAGGTGCCCAGCGCGAGGCATCCATCACTCTGCTTGCCCTGTGTACCCACTAACATCACAACTGCCTGCTGTAGGCACAGAGGTTGGGGAGGGTTATTACAGAGCATAATGGTGACAAGAGCTGGCTAAAACGAACAGTGACTCTGCTTTCAAAGGACCTTCCGGTTTCCCGGTCCTGGGTGTCTCCAGCAGACGTGCCCTCTGTATTCTCTCCCTGAGCACAATGTCCACACATGAACAGTTGAAAAGGTGGCTGCAATGCCCACTCAGCCCAGGGGACCCACGGCAGCAGGACCTGGCCCACATACCTTCCTGGCATTTGGCACCACTGTGCCCTGGGGGGCAGATACAGCGGTAACCATTGATCTCATCCACACAGGTCGCCCCAAAAGCACAAGGTGAAGACTGGCATTCGTTGATGTCTAGGAGAAATGGAGTTCAAGTTTAGGCTCCAATGGGAGGCACCAATGCTCTTCTGATAAAACACACAGACAAGATCTGTAGGTCTAAGTATAGGCTGAGTACATTTTCATCATGTGACCAGCACCCAAATGAAGAAATGACCATCAGTACTGCCTAAGTGTCCGGTCATGGCCTCCCAAGGGTCACCACGAGCCTGACTTCTAACAGCTGAGAATTTCTCATTTGGGGAAAAAGCAATTTTTAATTAAATGTTCCTTTTCTGATAGTGTAATTTAGAGAACAGAGGCCAGCAAAGATCTTGATAAAGGGTCAGCCAGAAAGCATATCTTAGGCTTTGCAGGCCATGTGGTCTCTGTTACAACTGCTCAACTCTTGCAGTATGAAAACAACCCTTGACAGTACATAAACAAGACTGTGGCTGTGGGTCAATAAAACTTTATTTACAAAAACAGGCAGTGGGCCAGATTCGGCCCCCAGGCCATAATCTGCCAATCCTTGATTCAGAAACATGAAATAGACACAAAGCCCCCACCCAGTGGGGCCCCTGGTGGCTCAGACGGTAGAGTCTGCCTGCAGTGCTAGAGATGCAGGTTTGATTCCTGGGTCGGGAAGACCCCCTGGAGAAGGCAATGGCAACCCACTCCAGTATTTCTGCCTGGAGAATCCCATGGATGGAGGGGCCTGGTGGGCTACAGTCCATTGGGGTCACAAAGAGTTGGTCACAACTGAGTGACTTCACTTTCACTTTTTTTTCCCCCCCACCCAGTAGTTCTTGAAGATCCAGACTTGAGGACCTCAAGGAGGACCAGTTTAAAAGTTTAAATTATTATTGAGGGATAAGAACATACACAAAGAAGCATAACTGATCACTTTTTTTTTTGGCAAAAGAAAGGGCATGTAAAAAAGTAGGGAAAAGGCTCAGAATAAACTTTAAACTTCCTAAAAAAACTGGATTTCCTGACCTCATTTTGTTTGAATCATTTCAGTGGGGCCTGATCAAGCCTTGGAAACCACAGCCTCAGCCCTTCCCGTGGCTGAGGTCTGGGGCGATGCATCCTTGCCCATCGCTTCATGCTACCACAGGAGCAGCACACTTTCCTTAGAGCCTCAGAGTAAATTAACCATCAGATGCTGTGGCTGAGGCTCTCTCCCCAGGAGTGAGGGGGGCTGTGCGCCCCAGGGAAAGTCCAGGAGGCACGTGGGAGGGAGAATCCAGCCAGGGGCATCTTACTCCCAGCTGGAAGCAGGAGACTAATTGTCAAGGCTACTTAGAACCATGGCCATAACTGTTTTAGAGAGGAAAACTCTTAGACTAAGGGTTGGGGAGATACCAGTCAGAGGTGGTCCTTACTTATTCTGCAGTCGGGCCCAGCGAAGCCGGGGGCGCATTCACAGCGGTACCAGTTCTCACCATCCACGCATGTGCCACTGTTATAACTACGAAAACAAAGGCCACTTGGTTACCACCGCCCTGTCTGCCACTCCCCCCGCCAAGGGTGGCCCCACGCCCGTTATGATGGGCAGCTCTCAGCCCTGCCCACAGGCACCAGTGCCTGCGTCCCACCCCCAGAGTGTCCAATTGACAATTCCTGGTTGCAGGAGCTCCAGTTGCGTCCCAGGCACTAAACCCTCCCCAGTGATTCCTGTGTACAGCCAAGTCTGAGCATCACTGCTCTAAACGCAGATACCATCTGACTGAAGTGTGGCCCAGACTGGCACTGCCTGGGAGCTTGTCAGAAAGAAGGAATCTGCAGCAACCCCCAGCCCTCCTGAATCAGAAGCTGGATTTTACACAGGAGGCCCAGGAGAGGCCCACACCTGTCACAGCCAACAAGTGCCTGCATAACAAGGCTCTATGCTTACCAGGGATGAGGACTGCAGTCATTGGTGTCTGCAAAGCAAAAAAAAAAAAAAAATTCAAAAACTTAATAGCGAAGCCTTCTTAGCCCTAAGTGAAAGCACCCGTGATTTCCACAATACCCAAATGATAAGGCTGTCATTAACGCCAGCAGGAGGAGCTTAAGACCCCTGCTCAATTGGAACCAGGCCCACATCACACTTTGCTGCAGTCACCATGGGACACTCATACACAGGAAGAGGCCCCGGGAAGGGGGCTGTGAGAATGGCTCTTGGTCAGACCAGAGCCAGAAAGCAAGCCGCCATCTGTGTCCACTTATCTCGTGGGTGACTTTCTCATGCCCAGGGCAGGGCTGCCTCCCATCAAGGCCTTAGAACAGGCCCAGGTGCTGTGCACGGAGCCATCACACAGCTCTGCTTCTGGTTTCCATCGCCAGCCCCAGGGGTCAGGACGGGCCCTTGCAGAGCTCGGGGTCGGGGGGACACTTACTCTGCGTGCAGATGGGCCCCTCCCAGCCTTCCTTGCAGACACACGTGAAGGACTCGCCGTTGACCACACAGGTGCCCCCATTGTGGCAGGGGCTGGGCAGGCAACTGCTGTTCCGGGCTGTGAGACAAGAGCAGACAAGACCACGCTCCCTGAGGCTCCAGAGACCTCGGGAGGGACAAAACACAGGCCCTGGAGGGCGGTCCCAGGCACTCGGATGCCCTGCGCGCACCGCACCCGCGGGGGCGGAACATACCTATGTTGCAGGTCGTGCCTTCCCAGCCTCCCGGGCACATGCACTTGAAAGCGTCCCCTTCATCATAGCAGGTGCCACCGTTATTGCATGTGGCCTCATCACACTGGCTGTCACCTGCACGCGGAGATCGGCGTGAGTCCCGGCCGCCCTCCCTGCCCCCGACACAGGCCAGGGTCCCCGCCGGCCCCCACTTACGTGAGTGGCACGTCTTGCCTTTCCACCCGTTTTTACAGTCGCAGTAAAAGTCACTGACCAAGTCGCGACAGGAGCCTCCGTTGTGGCAGGGGTTCTGGCTGCAGTCGTTAATGTCTGCAGTGAGAGCAGACACCCAGCTGAAGACACTCCCAGGCCTTTCAACGCCCCACAACATGTAAGAGGCGTGTCTCTCCACCTTCATCCCATTTTCCACTCCCAGTTCAAACACCAGCACAGCCAAGCCGGGACTTAAGCAGGGGCAGCCTTTCCCAGGAATAAAGGAGCCCGGGACAAGTCATGGAAGTTAAACTCAGGATGGGCGGAAAAGATGACCCCTTTCTTTGTAAGCCAGGATGTCAAGCATGCTAATTCCAGGGGCTAATTCTCAAAGCATCTCCACAGAAGCTCCCTCCCGCGGGCGGGCATGAGCACCACCGAATGCTAACAGCACACAGGCTCTCCCGTCCCAGGGCAGGAGTTGCTGGGGCCTTGCTTCCAGACATTCTCACTAAAAGGAAAGGCCTGCTGGGCTGCCTCTGCCCCCCACCCCCAGCGCTGCCATCCCCAGGGAGCCCGACGCACTGGTCTCGCAGTGGGCGCCCTCCCAGCCGCCGCTGCAGATGCACGCGTAGGAGTTGACGCCATCGATGCAGGTGCCGCCGTTTCTACAGGGGTTGCTCTCACAGTCGTTAATGTCTGCGGAAGGAGGGGACATAGAACCCGGGTGAATGCAGGCCGAGCGATGCCACCACCAGCACTCTCCCAGGCGTTTCCAGCTCCTCCCGAGAAGAGCCACCCGGCACCACCACACTGAACTCCATCAGGACCGTCCTGGAACCTGACAGGCAGCTGGGGAAGCAGGGGCCTCCAAAGGGCAACCTGTCCATTCTATTGGACATCCTCACACGAAGCTCCTCAGTGAGAGTCAGGAGGAAACGGCTGGGGAAGGAGGACCACCCTACCTACGAAGGTTTCAGAACCTTCTGAAACAGATGTGCTAGACACCCCAGGGGCATCAGTGATCTCAGGTAAGCACCACCTCGGTCTTGGATCCTGGACGGCACCCCTGGGCTGGTCTCGCCTACAAGGATCCAGACCCCACCCCCACCCCCACGGCTAGGCCAGGCAGGGTGGGTGCTCGCCCCCGGCCCTGACGCCACGCGGTCTTACTTTCATGGCAGTACGTTCCGGTGAAGCCTTTGTTACAGTCACAGGTGAACTTGCCTCCCGACTGACTCTTGCACTTCCCGTGGGGGCCGCAGACATTGGAGGAAATGTAGCGCACCCCTTCCGGCGTGTCATTGGAGGCCATAGCCACGGTGCAGCTGTCAATCACTGCAAGACAGGCCCGGGCTCAGCGCCCCGCCAGGGACCCGCGTCCCCGAACCCAGGACCCAGGCCGCCTGCTCTCCCAGAGGCAAGTGCCACAAGGCACCTCGGGGGCCAAGATGGCCATGTGCTGCATACGCTGTGACAGGTAAAGCCAACACTCCACGCACAGGAGAGTAGTTTTTTTCTTTTTGAGGCATTTTCTCCCTGTGGAGCCGAGCAGCTCATGCATGCAGGCCCTGTCCACCCTTCCTGCTACATCCGCCAGCTCTGCTGGAAGCTGACTGACGAGGAGGAACGGCTTTCCCCTCCACTCAGGGGCACGCACGGCTGCAGGACGGACTTACAGAACCTATGGGCTGAGCCACCTCACACAGCCACAGGCGCTAGATACATGTAAGTGAATTAAGGTTAGGTAAATCAGGGTTTCTACTTGCCCCGATCGCTCTCTAAATGCCCTGAACCACACGTGGCCTGAGGCTTTGGTATGTGCTGGTACAGAGACCACCAAGGCAGAAGGCTTTGCTGAAGTGGGTGCCCCAGGGAAAGTCTCTGCTTGCAGACCAGCCCGTCCCAGGATGGGATGCTAAATGAATTTCCTTCTCTCCCCAGGCTACTTGCAGGCATGGCCCCTCCACTGGCGGCCTGGGTAGATTGTTTCCACGTGTTCTGGCTTCCCTCCAAAGGGGCTATCAATCTACACCCGCCTCGAGTGTCCCAGGGCAGTGACAAATGGCCAGAGAGGAGGAGGAGCTTCGCAGAGGAGCCAGCGTTCAGCGGGGCGGGCGCTACCTTCGCAGGGGGTGGTGCGGCAGTGGTCTTTAAGGTGGGAGCAGTTCTTGCCTTCATAGTCCTCAGGACACTTGCAGAAATAGTCACTGGCACGGTTGTAGCACTGGGCGCCGTTTTGGCAGGGATTGGGCTCACAATAGTCGATGTCCAGCTGTGGGACCAGGGATCAGGCAGGGAACAAAGTAAAACAAAGGTGTTGATTATGACTCCTCTGGGGCAGCAGCCCCCAGAATGTGACCCTTTCAACTGCTTCCGTCAGGAGGACACGCAGCAGTATTCATAGCTGTGTCCTAGACACTGTCCAGGTAAGCATTTGAAAAAGCAGGGCAGAGTGGGAGAGCGCTGGGTCTGGGATGAAACTGACAAAAAGAAACTGACAGGCTGGTGGGGGGCCGGGAGGGAGGTTCACGAGGGAGAGGACACGTGTGCTTATGGCTGATTCACGCTGTTGCACGGAAGACACAACATCGCACAGCAATTATCCTCCAGTGAAAAATAAAGAAATCAACAGACACCCGGAAGACAATCACTCATCAGTCTCCTTTCACGGCTTATCTCGCAGAGATCCTAGTCAAGAGGAGACTCCAGACAGTCGGAAGATGGAGGCAGAGGAGGAGACATCTGTGAAAACCTGGCCATTCGCGCTCCAGCCTAGCTCACCTGACAGAGGTTTCCAGAGAAACCAGTGGGACACAGACACTGGAATCTGTTGATTTCATTCTGACAGTGACCCCCGTTGAGACAGGGGTTGCTGGCACACTCATCGATGTCTGTCTCACAGTGATCACCTGCATAGCCAGGTGGACAGATACAGCGATAACCGTTAACCAAATCCTGGAGGAGGAGAAGGAGGGGGAGAAACACATGCATTTTTTTCTAGGTGCTGCACAAACACAGGGCTTCGGTGGTTCAGCGTGACTGTTTTTGTTCAGCTGATTCACTGAGAGAGAGGCCACGCCTCTCCAAACGTGAGAGAGGACTTTCTATGTGCATGTCGTCAAGATGATTCCCGGGAGGGAGGCTGGGGTAACATGAGCCCGGGTGAAGCATCCAGAGCCTCACTTTTCATCTGCAGTTTAAAATCCCCCAGGGACAGAGCTTTCCAGGGGTCCCATCAATCTTTAGGCTTGTTGTCAATCAGTAAGGTTTTGACTGAAGCAAAGGTTTACATACCCGACAGGAGGCATCATTCTGACACTGGCCAACGCAGTCATTAATATCTAAAAAATAAACAAGCCATCACGTCAGAGGGGCAATTTACATTGAAACTGGGCTTAATTGAAAAGCCTTCTCCTCTCAGGACAGATTAAAAACCTCCAATCAGATTTCCTGTGTGCTTCCCATGAGATAAGGTTATTACTGGGTGGGAACACTCCCTAATTCTTCCAGACTGAGCTACTGTAACTTCACATCATTGTTTTAACCACCTTATCAGTGTACGGCCGTTTTACCCGCTAATGAGCCTGATAACAAGTATGTTTTCACCGATCACTCCCTCTCCAAAAACATTCCTTTTATAAGGTTTTCCTTCTGCTCCTCAAGTCTTAAACCTGGAGCCTAACTATAGGTAGCTGGCCAACAGCGTCAACACCCTGGCGTCATGAAAGTCCAAGTGCTGAGAACATCACTCACTTATGTCACAGTTTTGACCCATCCAGCCTGGGAGGCAATCGCAGTAGTAGCTGGCAATCAGATTCTTGCAGGATCTGGCATTTACACAAGGTTTGGCCTCGCATTCATTTGCATCTGAAAGAAAGAGGATGAACAGTGAGAAATGGGGTTCTACCCCCAACCCCAACCCTCCCACACCCACAAAAGAAGCCACCAATAGGTTGTCTGAAGTGAGACATTTCAATAAGCTTGATAAATAAGAGATACTATCTGGAACATCTGAATCCTCCTAGCCATGATCCAATAAGGCATGCTGACTGATCACTTCCCAGCTGCTGTGAACAGCCAGCCCCCAACCACAGGGCACAAAGCACCAGGCACTTCTGTGCAGAACCCAGCGCAGCCTAGTTGCTGGGATTTAAAAGTGGCAGAAAGAATGCAGACAGCTCATTCCTCATGAGATCATCCCCGTTTGGAACCCAGCTGAACACTTCTCGGACAGACGATTGACATGGTTCGAGGAATCCCACGACTTTCCCACAGGGCCTCCAAAAGCCAGGCTATTTGCATACGAGTGATTTCTCCCAGGCTCGCTGGCGCGACCCTTGATAATAAATGACTTCTCGGGAGGGACGGCGCGTGAACTGGCAGCGCCGGTCACATGCATCTTCCCTAACAGCTTGGAGGACTCACGCTAACCCTGGTGCGGGAGTTCTCTTACCTAACTGGCACGTTTTGCCAGTCCACTGGGGCGGGCACACGCACTTAAATCCGTTAACCAAGTCCTGGCAGGTGCCCCCGTGGGAACAGTTATTTGGAGAACAGTCATCAATGTCTGTTCGACAGAGAGAGGAGAGGGTTGGCAACGTAATCTCAGTCCACTTGACAATCAGGTAGTTTACCGCCCCTCACATGAGGGACCTTCACTTAAGAGCCAGGCACCTGAAGCCACAGCCACAATGACGGTAAGGCCCGATTTTAGCTTTAAATCCCCCACTGGCCCAGTTCATCTAATCCCCGACCTAAGCAGGCGGAGAGCCAGCTGGATTCCTGGGCGTCAGCCCTTGGTAATTTGGGACAGCATCTCTGCCCACCTTTATTTCTAAAGAAAAGTTTCATCGCAGCTCAGAGGTAGCTAAGGAGTGGTAAGGATAAATAACTTTCTTCACTGGTAAAAAAGATCACATTCTTATCTGCTCACAAAGTTCTCCCAAAATAACATGCCTGGGGTACCCAACCTCCCACTTCTGCACTGGACTCCAGGGCCTTTGGAGGGGTGTGTCCTTAACTGTGTCGCCTTCTGCTCTCAGGAGTAGATGACAGAGGACTTCAGGCCTGGCGACACCCCAGGAATCCAGGGGCTTGTTAAGGACTACAGACTCCCCACCTCCAAGGCAAACGGTAGGACCCACACATCTGTAGCTTGGTAGCCCTGGTCCCTCTTGGAAAATGTTTGTCCCCATGATGAACTTCAGTAGTGACAACCTCCCCCACAGGTGGCGTCTGCAGGGCTTTGAGGAGAAGCACTGCCCCCAGGATCCAACCCAGAGGAGGCGGGGCTCCAGGGGGCACCTGCAAAGGGAGCAACAACTTTCCCAGGGAGCCTCTTGCCGTCAGAGCTGCACATGCTGACTTAAGGGGCTGCCTCAGACAGGTGAGCCTGGGGACTTCCCCGGGCAGGGCCGGAAGCTCAGCTCAGACCTTGGAGCACATCTGCCCCCTCCCACGGAGACAGACCTGGCACTGAGATGACACGGAGCCTCGACAGTCTGCATCTCGACACCGTGATCCGCGGCCCGCACCACACACCCACCCCCACACTGAGAAAGGACACGGGTCAAAGCCCGGACTTACTCGTGGAGCATGTGGGGCCAGTCCAGCCCGGAGAACACTCACACTCGAACCCCAGGGAGGTCTCCTTGCAGCTTCCTCTGTTGTGGCAGGGATCAGAGAGGCAGGCATGCTCCGCTGCGGACACCAGAGGGCCATCAGCATGGGACGCCCACCAAGAGGCTACTGGACACGAGCCCCCCACCCACCCCACCCAAAGCCCACCCCCAGGCCACCAGCTTGAGCTTGTTCAAGAAATGATGCATATACACTAACGTGTAAACAGACAGCCAACAGGAATTTGCTGAATGACTCAGAGGGATCAGGCTGGGGCTCTGTAATAACCTAGAGGGGTGGAAATGGGTGGGAGGGAGATTCAAGAGGCAGAGGACATATGCACACCTGTGTTAACATATGTGAAAGAAAAGTGAAAGTGAAGTCGCTCAGCCGTGCCCGACTCTGCGAACCCACGGACTGCAGCCCACCAGGCTCCTCCGTCCATGGGATTCTCCAGGCAAGAATACTGGAGTGGGTTGCCATTTCCTTCTCCAGGGGATCTTCCTGACCCAGGGATCGAACCCAGGTCTCCCGCATTGCAGGCAGACGCTTTACTGTCTGAGCCACCAGGGAATCCCATGTACAGCATATTAATTCATGTTGATGTATGATCAACAAATCAAACCAATGTTGTAAACCAATCATCAATTTAAAATAAATAAATACTTAAAAAAATAGAAATGAAAGCAAGCGTGGGACCCAACCTCGCTGTGTCTGGGGAAAAAGGAAGTCATCTTTCTCGCTAAGCTCTGGTCACCTTTCTCCCAGCTTCCGACTGGGAGATGGGTCACTGCCCTGCACACACCACCCCAATGCAATCAGCCACACCCAAAACACTTGAGCAACTGGAGGGAGGTTTCAGAGAGCCACGGAGCTGCTGGGAGCACAGGTCTTAACACCGGAGGAGAGTTTCACCTTTTCCAAGTCTCTAAGTGTATTTGAGTTGAGCAGACAAAAAGTAGAAAAGGGGCTCTCTTTGTGCCTAGACCACTTACCGATTTCACAGTTGGGCCCGGAGTACCCTTCGGGGCAGGAACACTGGTATTTGTCAGGCCCTGTGTTGCTACAAGTTCCCCCATTGAGACACGGCTGGTGGGTCCCGCAGTAGTTGAGATCTGCCAAAAAGACCCCAAAGAAGTCTCTCAAAGATCAGAGAGACTGCCCACCTGCTGCGTTCCAAGACCCATTCCTCTTTACAAACTAAAACCAAGAGAAAACCCAAACTCACAGCGTTAAAGGCAAGTTCAAGCAGATTCGGAATAAGCGGAAACCCAGCCCCTGCGTGGACGCACCTTTGTCGCAGAGCTGGCCGCCCCAGTTGGTCTCACAGAGGCACTGCCAGGGCTCGTTACACGTGCCGTGGACGCAGCCGGGGTGCGGGATGCACTTGTCGCAGTACAGGCCCTGCCAGCCATATTGGCACCTGGGGACACACAGCACGCCAGCCCTTACCCTCCAGAGCTGGCGGGGAGAGCCCAGCCGGGAAACACAAGCGCTCGAAGCCCAGGCTCGCTAGTTCTGGTGACCGCCTGGTGGACGCTCAAGGTTCGTCCAGCGGTTCCCTCTAAACAAACATTTTCACAGTGGGACCGAGGGCCCCTCCCAGGCCCAGGTGACTCCCGACAAAAGGCAGGCTGTCTAGGGAGAGGCCCGTGCCAGGGCCTTCCTGCACAAAGCCCCTCTCTCTTCTCGGTTCCCACAGGAGCCCAGAGTGGGGAATCAATCAAGCCCTGGGGGCGGGGGAGAGGGCTCACCCTCCAGTGACAGCAGCCACGCACAAGTCCTGCAAAGGTGGCGAGTTTTACACCGCAGCTCCACTGGAGTCCCTCCCAGGGCAAGTCATGACCCCAGCACACAACAAGGCATCAAGATGTCAAGGGTGGCAGGAAACTGCCTCCCAAGGAGGCGTCCTGAGACGGGACACGGAGGGAGGGGGCACCCTTCCTCGCAGAGATGGGGTTGGATCTCTGGACACATGTCTGCAGGGACAGCGAGGAAAGCGGACAGTGCTCAG